>NC_081412.1:473044156-473389781 GCF_030272615.1 Cryptomeria japonica
TCAAACACTAAAACCATTTTTTGTGTAGGGATAGAGATAAGACGTTAAAGTAAGCTAAAAGCAACATTTTGAAAGTTTGGAGAGATCATATCCATGTCCTATTTATCATGTTTATATGATAGAGATTAGATCCACTCTCATAAGATTGAATCTACAATTGCAAATGTGATCCAAAGTTATAAATAAAACATTAACCGATTCTAATACATATGTGCAATCTTCACTAATATCTCTACATTGCTTGCAAATCACTTTCTATCATTAACCTTCACTAAAAATTCTACACTACTTGTGAATTATCCCTACTAAGTGCACACTATCAAACACTACAACCATTTTTGTGTAGGGATACACAAAAGACATGAAAGTAGAGCTAAAGACTACATTTTGAAAGTTTGTAGAGATCACATCCATGGTCTTATTTATTAAATTTGTGTGATAGAGATCAGATCCATGCTCATAAAATTGATTCTACAATCACAAACATGATCTAAAATGATAGATAAAATATTAACTGATTCTAATTCATTTGTATAAACTTCACTAACATATCTACACTATTTGCGAATCACTTCCTATCATTGATCATAACATTGCTAACAAGTATACTATTGATAAGTAGGATATATTTTCCAAAACAAGTCAAATTATGATATTGCTACGAGGATTAGTTGAATCCTAAGTGTTCCAATGAATGCTAAGTGTTCATTCATTCTCATGAGAGATGGATTCTTATGAACCACTATTGTAAACTACTACTCATAAAACATAGATCGATGAGTTTGACTCAAAAACTATGCAATTGAATCCTGATAACAATATCACAAATAGACCACTATTTTATAATAAATTTTATAACATTTATTACAATTCCAATCCTGTACTATTATTTGGATTCTACTCTCCTTTCACATGCAAATTTATATTTGGCCACTGTACAGAATTTCAATTTGATAAAATCCCAGGTGCGACAATGAGAACGAATAGAAGAAAAATGCATCACGATTTCAGCAGAGTATACATGGTGTTTCAAGAGCCAAAAAGAAGAACAATTACAAACAATGGATTAGCTCAGAAGACCATGAATTGAATAAATAAATAAAATGTAACTCAAATTCATGAGCGACGAGCCAAAGCAGCGAGCCAGCGAGCAGTTGAAAATGAACGAGAAGACGAAGAGGAGGAGACCGTTCCATCGTTACCTGCAAGAATATTGTATTTCTCCCGACGGGTAAAATTTGTGCACTGGAATCCGAGCGTTTGGGCGAGAATTCTCTGCACATAGTTGGCAACTTCATGGGAATTCTTACCTGCGGCGCAGGTGAGTTCATGGGGGATTTGACTCAGAAAAGTGACCTGGTACTCCGGTCGAGGATTCATAAAAAAGTAGAAGGGATCCATACCTTTCCATCCTCTTGCAGTAGTCCCATGAAACATGCTCACACGATAATCCATAGCCACTGGAACGATCTGATCCGCAAGCTCTGCAAAAAGTGCACTGAAACGCAACAGAAAAGGCTCTCTGCAGGTGGTTCCTTCTGGGCACACCACAAGATCGCCTTTTTGAAGAAGTTTTCTTATATTGGCGGCGTCACGCTCGCGCTCGCGGCTCAGCGGCACTGTTGGAATAGGAGAAAGAAGCTCCGAGACTCGGGATATTGAATATGTTACAGCCGGAATTCTTCGCTTCAGAGTTATTGAAAGGATGACTGGGTCTAGCAGAGTTCTGTGCGTGCAAACGTAGAGAACGCCGGAGGTTTTGGATTTTGACGGGGGAGGTGGTGTGCCTTTTACGGTGATTTTGCCTCCTAGATATGCCGTTGTTTGGTTGATGGCCCAGATTGGTAGAAAGAAGCCCGCTAGGATTCGGAATGTGGAGAGGAGGATTCCGAAAGGGATATAGACCAGGAGGATGAGGGCCGTTAATGGCGTCGGGCGTTGAACCAGGCGGCCGTCGTGGAAGATTACTGGTGGTGGTTTCGGAAGCAGATCGTCTGTGGGTGTTGTTATTGGGGCGTTTCTTTCGGTTACTGGTGCGCTGTAGCTCTCCTGATCAACATGACAAGATGGGTATGTAATTGTACCACGATTAGAAGGGAAATTAGACAGTTTCAAAATTGTTGCTTCATAATTGAACATAAGAAATATTAAAAATAGTTTTACATCCAATTAAACATTCAACCTATTACAACACTACCACAATTTAACCATCATAAGATGTCAATGTCTAAGTGGACCATTCATTCTCATGAAAGATGGAATCTTGTGAACCGCTACTCATGAAACTCACTGTCTAAGTGGACCATTCATTCTCATGAAAGATGGGTTCTTGAGAACCACTACCCATGAAACATGGGTCAATGAGTTTTGACTGGATGAATCGTGATAGCAAATTTCATTATTTGACTTGCTATGAAAAATATCTCCTATTTATCAATGTCAATGCCTTTAAATTTCTACTATTAAGCTTCTATATATTAATAGCTGAATAAGTCTTGTTAACAACAAATCTATTAATAGATATCAATAAAATATTGAATCTATCTAAAGTAGTTTTATAATAAATTTATTTACATGTTTTTATTAAAAAAAAACATTTAAAATAAAATATAAAATTGTGGAACAATTCATCAAATTTTCTTAATTATATGTATTTTGTTTTATATTTAGAATATTAATGCTTCTTTTTAATATTTAAAATCTTTTTTATCTTGAAATTGAAAATGCAAATGACTAATTATTATTTAAATTTAATTTAATTTTTACATTACATTAAATATTTTTTCAAAGAAGAATTCATCTCTCATATTATGGATGGTTTACTTACATTTATTTTAGTGAGGTGATGTTTATATAATATGTTATAATAATGAATAGTCTATTCATTATATTTAAATAATGGTCACAAACTTCTTGAGAGGCCATTTATTTTTAATAATACTATTTTGACTCAACCACTTGATTATAACCTTCCCATATACTTAAGAAAACTCTAATAACATATTATAATTGATCAAACATAATATTATATGAATTGATGGCTATTCTCAAACATCATTCTATTCAACAATAAAAGTTAAAATTTGGTCAATAAAAATAGGACAACTATTAACCACTTTTTGACTGTGTTTAATTGAAGTATAATATTGCTATTAACATTAATGATGATTATGGTATGCTCCTTAATTAGGTTATCCACCAAGTTTTAAATATCCCAAAGGTATGATTGACCTAGGATCAAACTCTAGTTGACTTTGTTATATTGAATCCCCCTTCCCATGACAACAAGTGGTTGAAGGATTACTTTTAATATAAAATGTATGCTTCTGAATTGGACCCCTACTCATAACAACTTAATTAAAAGAGGATAAACCCAAAACTCATAATAGCTTAAAGTTGCATCTAAATTTGAAAATAACACTTAAAATTATCAATAAACCATCAACTCAAATCCTATCTACAACAAACTTGGAAGTTTAACCCAAGGTTTACTCTTCTCATCCCAAAAGCCACAATTTAGAATAAAACCCACCATCATAAAGGTGATGTTTCATAATTATGAATTGTCTCTTTATTGTATCTAAACAATGGCCACAAACTTCTTGAGAGGTCATCCATTTTTAATAATAATATTTTGGCTCTAATCCACTTGACTATAACCTTCCCCTATAATAAATGCTTCTACTTATGACAACTTTGATAATATATTATAAAAGTCAAGCACAATATATAATATGATTTTATGCTATTCTTGAATAATTAAAATAGGACAATTGTTAACCATTTTTTTTTTGAGTAATTGAAGTATAATATTACTATTAACATTAACAAGTTGTAGGTCAAATGATTGAGAATAGTTGGTAATGATGATGATATGTTCCACAAACATTTCAAATATCTTATAGGTATAATTGGGCTAGGTTTGAACCTTGGTTGACTCTACTTACATCCCCCTTCGCATGACAACTCGGTTGAAGGATGACTTTTTATTAAATATATGCTCCCAAACTCAACTCCTTGCTCATAACAACTTAGCTGAAAGAACATACACCCCAACTCATAATAGCTTAAT
Organism: Cryptomeria japonica; assembly: GCF_030272615.1. Taxonomy (NCBI): domain Eukaryota; kingdom Viridiplantae; phylum Streptophyta; class Pinopsida; order Cupressales; family Cupressaceae; genus Cryptomeria; species Cryptomeria japonica. The sequence continues at coordinate 473,048,229 of NC_081412.1, forward strand.
AAAAAGACAAATTTTAGTTTAAATATATAATCCTCAAAAGATAACAAATAACTATCTTATTTACATCTAAATTCTAAAATAATAGATAAATTAATTTATAAACTATCAACTCAAACCTTATCTACAACCAACTTTGAAACTTAACCCAAAGTTTTCTCTTCCTTTTCATAGATTTCATTTTACAAATCACAATGAATTTATTGTAAGATTTTTGATAGCACGAATGTGATCTGAAATGTTGATGGTTAAAAACTATTCACACAATCAAATCCTAAAACTACAAACAATATTAAAATAGATTGTAGAAATCTAATAAATTTGAGCATTAATCTCGTTATAAAAGAAAGGATATTATTCTTAATTTCTATTTTGAAGGCAAGGTTGTTCATAACGCTAATTTCTTATTCTATTTTGAAGGCAAAGTTGTTCATTATGCTAATTTCATTGAGAAAAGGAAAGGAAGTTATTCTATTTTGAATACGAGAAAGGAAGGATGTTATTCTATTTTGAAGACAAGGTTCTTCATGGCGCTAATTTCATTGAGAGAGAAGGAAAGGATGTTATTCAATTTCAAAGTCAAAGGTTGTTCATGGCGCTCATTTCATTCACAGAGTAGGAAAGGATATTATCCTTCCTTCTGCTTTTGCTCCACAACTCTTATCCCATGCACCTCCTACAAACCAACCCAACTGAAAATTTACGTTCCTCTGGTAAACCATTCAATGTTAATAAGAACACCCATTTTTCAAACGACAGAGAAATATACAAACCTCGCAAAGAGCCATGAAAGAACGCTCTGGCATATTCTCCCGTCCAAGTCCAACATTAGGCATTGAATCTCCAAACAAAGCTTTAACTGCAATCCGTTTGTGCACCCCGACCAGCAAATGCCCAGGCACCTTAACAAAACCAGTAGCTCTTCCATATCTATTCACGTCAATCTCAGTCCCAATCACTTCTTCTGCCCGAACATGTCTCTTAAGGAACGACTCCACCATAACCCGAGGACTAGAAGTGACCACGACTTTCCTTCCAAACGAAGAAAACACCCGCCAAGTATCGCAATTCAAATCATCCATATAAAACTTGGGCAAAACAGCTCTACCAGCGGATTCGATCTCAGAGACTTTCAATCCAGCAAGCCCCACAAAGATCAAAACCTTCAATCCCAAAGCCTCAGAGATAAAATAATACAAAACTGCATAAACCGGCCAACTGAGCAAAAGCAATGCAAAACGTAACAATCCAGAGGCCTCAAAAGCCACAAGCATGAAATAAGAGAAGGCATTTTTACGATAAAGGAGAGTCCCTTCGAAATCTGAGACCACAGATTGTGTTTCTCTTCCTTCAGTCCTGCACTCAGAGATCTTTCGAGAGCCAAAACGATAATCCATGTTCACGAACTTCTTCCTTCGATATTGTTTTCAGTTACGTACATAAAACAGTGTGAATAGTCTTTATTTATGTCTATAGTTGAGCAAACTCATACGGATTCATTAATGCCGCACGCAATGGCAGGCTGGTAAGCACCCACACCAACTTCTTGTCGTGCCGAGCTCAGCAGGTCATTTTCTTCAGTTTTTAACCAACGTAGGGAAGTACACAGGAACTTGTATTCCTCGTGAATTTTTGCTTGTTTGCCATTGTTTTAATGTGTTCATTCCAACAAACTGCACGGCACGCCATTTTGTTATGGTGAACTAACTTTTCGCACCAACTTTCTCCCAACCCATCTCTAACATTGACACCTCGTATTCTCAGCCTTTCACGAATTTAATGTCACCGCCCACCGTATGATTTCATCACCATGATTTCCTACCAGTTTATGACCAGGTAAGAAAGTATACAAGCACATTTGTCAAACAAATTAGATACCAATTAGGTGATTGATTACGTTTCAAATAAAAATACTATCTTCCATACGAATACCAAGCAATTTTCTTGGAAATTTTCTGAGCTTCAAATGCGGGTTAACGAAATTTATTCTGAGGGCGGTCGTTAGTCAAGAAACAAATTCTGATTGGGATTAAAATAATGGAAAGTGTGACAGTGCTTGAGCTAAAGCTACGGTTAGATTGTTCTAGCTCTCCTACATTTCCATCCACCGTGGAAAGTGTAACTACTGCCTCGTTCTGAACGACTTGGATAACTCATACCTCGTCTTGCTTACGTGGCACTTTGCTTTCCAATCATATCATCCTCCGACCGGCCAATCATGACTTTGCCAATGAAGTTGGATGGATTCAACTACAAAATACCTTTCATTTTCTATTTATTTTTAGGTAGAATGAATAGGGATGCTCGAATATTCTGTTCAAGCATATTCTACACATTTTTTGTTTTGTTTTTTTATCATATTTATAAACGATAATTTTTTTATTTTATATTATAGTATTTATGTCTATTATATTAGCACATTTTTTTTAGACAAATATAGATAAAATAGGATGAAGATATCATAGTTGTTCATTATTCCACTTAACAAATTATTATATTATTATATTTCTATTGAATTAGTGACCAAAACAAAAAATCTATTAAGATTACATCATTATTATTTTATAATCATATCATTATATTTTTATTTTATATTCATTCTTATCCTTATTGTTGAGAAAAAAGTAGATTTTATGTAGAGACACTTTCACTCCCTCATAATTAATAATATTACTTCTTATCTATTATTATGAATCAATGGTAGAGATCTGATGAGAAGATTCGATGAGATGAATTGATTGAGATAATTATAAAGTTAATTGATTGAATGATGGAGATAAACAAAATTGATTGATAGTAAAACTCAAAGTGGGTAGGAGTTGAGATGTGGAAGTAAAAAATAATACTAAATTTTTTATTTTTTATTTTTCATGTATTTATGTGTAGTAAAAACATGAAATTAAATGCCTATAGTTTTTATTGATGAACGTTTTTGCATCCACATTTAAGTATAATTTGTCTTCAACATAATTATAATAAAAGATATTGAATTATAACACATTATATTATTTATTCATAATATAATATAATATAATATAATATAACATAACATAACATAATATAATATAATATAATATAATATAATATAATATAATATAATATAATATAATATAATATAATATAATATAATATAGATTCAAAGGGCATTTATGTATAGACGTGCATAATTTCAATTCCTTCCACCCTTCACTCTCTAAAATGTCACTCACCCTATGGTTAGCTCTAGTCCATCACATTCCACTACATCATCCACTGAATTGGAAGCAAGCCTACAAGGATAAATGATAGGACATGGAATAAGCATGCCAAAAAAAAATAATATTGGAAAACACAATATATTTTAAAATATTCTCTAAATTTATAATTTAACTCAAGATAGGCATCATGGATTAATTTTGGCCCGTTAATGGGCCTGTTCGGGTTAATCTTGTGGCCTCTGTGGATTGTAATGTGAAATGGGAAGCACCTCAAGAAGGTGGTGTAAGGTCAATTTTGATGGTGCCTCGAAAGGCAACTCAAGTATATCGAGAGCAGGGGTGGTGATTCAAGATTGACATGGAAACATTTTGATGCCGGGAGCTCAAAGGATTGAAAATGGAACGAACAATGAGGTGGAGGTGCAAGCATCTTTGTTGGTAGTATAGTGGAGTCAAAAATTTGGCATACAAAATTTGCATTTGGAAGGGGATTCACAAGTAATCATCAATGCCATCATTAAAGGTGAAGCCAATTCATGGCATTTAAACAAATATATCTCAAAGATTAAAAATGATTTAAATTCCTTTAATATTTTTAAAATTACACATGTGAGAAGGGTTGGTAATGAGGTAGTGAATGTGCTGTCCAAGTGGGCTACATCATTTTTTGAAGTGCTAGAACTACATTTGGAAGATTTCCAAAATCGAGGCCGATGTGGATAGGGAAGTTCAAGGGTATGATTAATCCCACTTATTTGAGGTGATGGTAGTTTGTATGGGTGGGACATAATTTAATTACTTATAGGGCTCTCGACCCATTTTTGGCTGCATCGTATGCTGGCAAAGTGAGAAGGCGACATGTATGGAGGCTACATTCACTTTGTACACCTCTTGCCAATAGTTGGCTTTTGTCAGGGATATCTCAGAAAAGCGTCTGAGATGCATTTTCAAGTATGGCGATGATCCTTTCATCCAAATTATTAAAATGCTGCTGGGGGATTATTTTCTCACAACCATGCATAAGTACAAAACCAATATTGATGTGGTGACCATGGTTTTGGCATGGGGTCTGGAGCTGGGTGAGCGAAATGAGGTGTTGGTGGAGGTAATGCGATGTTGTGTGGAGGATGACTGGCTGGGAGGATTAATGGAGTTTCTGCAAATGGCAATGCTGGGAGTGGGTTTTGATGTTGGCGAAGGATTGGATATTGATGGAATCCATGAATTGTGGGAGTTGGTCAGGTACATTCGATTGCCTTTCGGTTTGGACAGAGATAAGCGACATGTAGAGGCAACCATTGCATGGGATTGCCTCAAATTATTCCTAATAGAAAAAATGGTGGAGGATCGAGGCGACTCAGCTAGAGTCTCTATAAAGGATGATCCTGTGAAGGTGGGAATTCGAGGAAAAGGCAAACGAAAGGTATTGGGAAAGTGCTAGATGCGAACTCAAAAGGTGGGTTTGCTACTGGTGATTCAGGTGAAGGTGGTAGTGGCAGTGCAGGTGCAGGGCCAGGTGGTGATGCCCTAAGTGTGCCCTAGTTCGAGGCAGAACGGGTTTGTTGATGATGCCTTTTTTGTTTATGCAGTCAAGAATTTTTTTGGTCTCTCGTCCGGGTTCCCTTTGAATTCTCGACCAAATTTTGTTTCTTCCATTGGTCCTTTGTGTATCGAAGATGTATGTTGTAATGGTGTTTGTAGGGTCAGTGTTTAGGATGATGCTAGTCTATTTATAGTCTAGTTTATTATGTTCGGTTTCCTTAATGTAAAAATGATGTAAACTTGGCAATTTTTCTAAAATGCCAATATGGATGGATGGGTAGTTTCTGCAAGGGCAGATAGGCTGGGGTGATGGTAGTTGGGGTTTGATTTGTCAGAATTTTTGTTAATAGTACTAAAAATATATATTGTACATTGTGAATCATATAAATAAAACTACAATTATTACCAATAAAAAAAAAAACATGGAGTAATTCTATATCACCATTGCAAAAAAGTAGCCTTTCAAAGAAAAATGAAATAAATCACAAACTAAAGTATCAAGAAAGCAAGCCTATAAAGATAAATGATAAAACATGGAATAAATCTAAAAAACTAACATGTAAGAAAACACAATGTTATTTTTCGACTCATGTGATGCTATCTCAAATAAATGGTTGGATATCAGAACCTTCGTTATCAGGTAACAAACGCATGTGCACCCCAACAAAAGCATATTCTTTATTTTATGTTTTTTTTTTAATCAAAAGTGGCAAGCCACTGATATATATATTAATAAGAAAACCGATTTAAGAGCTCAATAGGGAAAGAACCAGAAAGAAAACCCTATATCCTTGCTCAGATACAGTGAAGAATAAGGAAGGAGGCTATGAGAAGAAGCCACTTGATCAGGAGAGATAAATAGGGACTACCCATAGAATGAGTCTCTTAGGGGCCAAAAAGAGAGTAATCGGTCGGGACGAGACCAGAGGAAACCAAAAATAACCAACCCCCTTAACTGGTTACCGTGGCAACTGACAGGCGTGAATATGCTTGTCGGAGCACTAATGAGCTGCAACAACCAGTTTCCGATTATGTTGTATCGATGCTTTGATATCGGTATGATATCCTTATGACTGGTTCATAAAAAGAAAAGCCTCCAATACTGGTGTTAGTCGACAAGCAAAGAAGATGACTCCTCTACCGGTTCGGTTGCCGTTAGATTTTCCACCCGTCAAAAAAGAGCATATTCTGGGTAGCAAAAAACAAAGCCGAAATAACTTAACTCATTCATGGCGGTGTCTTCCTGGGTCTGAATTGCAGGGGCATCGAAAGCAAGCAGAAGGGAAGTAGTCCATCCCGTGACTTCATCCCACGTTGGTATGTTGAGGTCTGGAACCCTATCTGTAGTCCGACCCCTTTCCACAAGTTGCGATATTTGCAAACAGGTGTCAACTAAATTGTAAAAATAAAGGTACTCGTTTATTTTATGTTGTTGTAGGGTTGTGATAGGATTAAACTGTAAAAATAAAGTTACAAATTGACTTACACATTATGTTTTAGCAACTTGCACAAGTTTAGTTCATGGTCTGTAAGATATGTTCTTATGCAAATTTGATATTATCTCAAATGAATGGTTGGATATCACAACCTTCCTCTTTGCATAATAAATGTATGTGCACCCCCAAAAATGTGTATTCCTCATTTTATGATGTTGTAGGGTTGTGATAGGATTTTATTATAAATATGAAGTGCAAGTTGAATTGCATATTGTGTTTCTCAACTTGCATAAGATATTTCATGGTTGGTAAGATGTGTTTTTTTTTCCCCCTCATTTGGTGTTATGTCAAATGAATAGTTGGATCTATCATAATCTTATTCTTTAGGTAATAGAAGCATGTACACTTAAACAAAATGTATTCTTCATTTTATGTTGTTGTAGGTTTGTGATAGTATTACATTGTAAATATGTAGTTGTAGATTGATTTACATGTTGTGTTTAGCAACCTACACAAGCTTAGTTCATGATTTGTAAGATATGTTCTTATGCTCATTTGGTGTTATATCAAATGAATGGTTGGATATCAAAACCTTCCTCTTTAGGTAACAAAGGTATGTGCACCCCATCAAAAGTGTATTCCTCACTTTATGTTATTGTAGGGTTGTGATAGGATTGCATTGTAAATACAAAGTTGCATGTTGAATTATATATTATGTTTTTCAACTTGCACAAACTTAGTTCATGGTTAGTAAGATGTGTTTGTTTCTTCATTTGATGTTATCTCAAATGAATGGCTAGATATCACAACTTTCCTCTTTAGGTAATAGAAACATGTGCACCCCAATAAAAGTGTATTTTGTATATGCTTAAAATCATCATTGCTAAATAGGAAATAAGGAAAATCATGAATTCCTTAACTATTCAAGCAATTCAAACATAAACCAATGAAATAGATGCATAATTTAATCAAATTAACCAATATAAAACTCCCTATTCTGTATCATAGCTTCCATTGTTATTCTCTTCTTTGTGGTATGGTGGCTCTTAGATATCACGCTGTTAACTTGCAAGTGACACAAATATTCAAAGTTCGTGATTATTGAAAATGAAGAATTGATTCTGAATTTATAGATTTTTGGGTGAGATTGATTGAGAGGTGGAACAAAATGATTAAGAGGTAGAACTCAAGTGAGCTCACATGTTGATTGATCGTTGAACTGTTGATTTTGAGGTGGAATAGAATAGATTGAATAGTTAAATGAGTTAACTGATTGAGAAAAAAACCGATTAAAAGATGAAAAAGCATGATTGGAGGAGAATTAAAGAATGATGCAATCACTCAATTAATTGAATTAAAATAGATTGAATTGTTAACTGATTGATGATTGATTGAATTCTTTTTCGAAAAAAGCAAAGTGGAAGATAAAAATAAAGATTGGAAAGATAATGATTTAATTAATTAATTTAGAATATGCTTGAACTTTGACTTTGATTTCCAATTTAATCTATGCATGAGATTTAATTCAAATATTGAATTTATTTTAATTCAATTTGTTATTTGAATATATTTAGAACTTGACTTTGATTTTCAATTTAATTTTTGAAATAATGCACATGTATTTGAAATTAGAAGAAATTAGAAGAAATATGAATTTGAATTTGAATTTGAAGAATTAATGAAATTAGATGAAATTAGAATTTGGTGAATTTAGAGTTAAAATTAGTTAATTAAATAATTTAAAGAAACTATTTAACTATTTAGAAATTAAATTTAATTAAATAACAAAGATTATTTAAATTAAAGGATTAAAATCACAATTAATTAAATAATTAATATTTAATTAATGTTTAGAAAAGGGCTAATAATTAATTGATGAGAGAAATAGAAATTTAAATAATTAGTAAGATGATGAAGAAATATGAATTTAGAAGAATAAGATTAATTAAATAATTTAAGAGTTATTTAACTAATTGGATGAATAATTAGTACATGATCGATGAGACATTTTTAGGTGTCTACATTTGCCCCTCTTTGAGACAATATCAGAACGATGTTGTTTCAAAGAAAACGAAAAATTTTCCTGCCCCAGTATGCTCTAGTAACACTTAGGGTGTAATGCCCCCTCGAGAGATTGTTTATGCATTAAAGGTATGAATGATCTCTCAAAAGAAGAAAAAAGTGAGAGAGAAGAATAGTTAGTTGACTAGAGATAGAGATAGGTGCTGTGAAGATGATATTGAGATAAAATATGAGAGAATGAACCTTAGAATGAAATAGAATGAAATATGAGAAATAGAAGCAATTGAGGATGATTCATATTAGATGATAGATATATAATGATAGACTGAAAATGAAGATGATGGTTTCACGAACTTTTGTGCCTTTATTCATAGCACAATATATTCATCACTGAGCCTTATTATGTGACAATGGAGATTTGCACATCAGGGTATAAGGAACCAAGATGTAACGATATCTCATTACAGAAACAAACACGTTGCAGACAAGGAATGAACCCTCCATTCTGGGAATAATGTTAGGGGTCGAGGTATGTGGGGTAGTCACAAGAATAGTTATCCTTCATGGGATACTTGCCGAATGAACGTACCAATCACAAACACCCACTGGAACTATTGCCCCAGAACATCATTGGTCCACACCACAAACAAAAAACAAAGAAAAAGATCATGCCCATCACGGCTCCTGTAGTCACTTGTGGACATCCTTGAGTAGCATAGGAACATGATCCATCACCAAATGATAAAAGATAAAGACTAACTAGGAAAAAATTCAGCAGCCATACTGATCTGCGTCTTTGTTTTGATTGCTTGATGTGATAGTTGATAATGTCTGATCTCAAAAAATGTGGACCTCATTTAAGACTGACCTGTTTGATTTCGAGTCTATCCTATTCTATTTAAGACAAGAGATCACTTGCAATGAATATGATACGATTGATAAGACAATTTGATCAATTGTTTGCAGATGTTTGATTGGATAGTTGCATCCTTTGTTAACTTCGTGCGAAGTGTTTGCTGGATATCTGCTAGGGTGTTTGATTCTTGCAAGACATTTTATTGCAAGTTTTTTGATTGTTTTTGGATTTTGTGGATTGATATTTGAATGTTTTTGATTGAGTTTTTCAGGATTGTATTTGGATGTTTTTGATATTTTCTCAGGATCGTATATGAATGTTTTTGGTTGATTTTTTCAAGATCGTATATGGATGTTTTTTGATATTTTTTGGTTGTGTTTTTCAGGACTTTATATGATTTTTTGGATTTTTTCAGAACTTTATATGGATATTTTGGTGTTTTTGGTATTTTGGATTTTGTGTTTTTCACTGTTTTTTAGATTTTTTTAGGACTTTATATGATTTTTAGGATTTTTGCAGCTATGCCCCCAGTGTGTACCAAGGCAAGGAATATTATGAGTCGATGAATGAACTGTCGAGGTGAAGATGGATAAGAGAAAGATGGAGGTAACTTATTATGGAATCAGAGATGAGTTGGTTTCTAAGGGCTATCACGCGATGGATAAAATGTTTCCAAGCTAAGGGATTTGACAATGTAAGGTGATGGAATGGTGCATTGAATGACATGTGGTCTACATGAAGGGACATGTCAAGAGCTTTTTTGAAACCATGTTTTTGCACTTTTTAGTTTTTGTCCTTAGTTTTGATCAAGATCAAGGGATAGAAAGGGGATACAGATAGATATAAGATATGGATAGAAGAAGCAAGATCGTAGATAGTGATGGGTTAGGAAGTAAGGAATATATATGATAAGGGATATGGACTAGAAGGTATGAATAAGGTGAAGCAAGATCATAGATAGTGATGTATGATGGAAGCAAGGAATATATATGATAAGGGATATGGACTAGAAGGTATGGATAAGGTGAAGCAAGATCATAGATAGTGATGGATGGTGTTTATGAAGATCTTTAGCTTTGTCAAGATCAAAGATGAAAAAATAAGATGGATGTAGATAGGGTAATGGACATTGGAGGAAGGATAATGGGAGATGTGACATAAAGGATAGAGTGGATAGAGGTCTTCATTTGCAAAAAGGGTGATGTGTAAAATTAGCACAACATCTAGTGCCGCCCGAATAAGTGTTCTTGAACATTTCAAAGATAAAGACCCAACCCATACTTAGAACCTTTAGAAAATTCAACTGAACATATCTAGCGACTAGGAAGCATACTCAAAAGGGAAGAAGAATCCCAAGTTGGATCAAAGTACTTAGTCTTTGATTACCCATGGGTGTGCAAGTGGGTTCATTCCAACTCATATGATTATTGTAATGGTTAGAATTCAACACGACTAGCTATGTGAGTTATCTTGACTTCAAAAGCATCCTAGATAGAGCCTTGTTGCCAGCAAGCGTTCATAGCTCCGATGAGGTTATCACTGTAATCTCACGAATATTGCTCTATTTCCAGCCAGGCGTCCATAGCCTCGATGGAGTTACTCGCATGTTCCCATAGCAAAGCATTTTGACATTGCATTTCATTGCATTTTTGCTTTTCTTGCTCTTTTTTTTCTTTTTCTTTTGATCCTTTGATATTGATTTTTCTCTTATTGATTCTTTTGTGCATTGGCTTGCAAACAATGAAGCTCACATGGGCCTGAGAATTATAGTGGCACTGAAGCAGGATTTTAGATTTTTTCACTAGCCACATCTTCACTGAAGAAATCACAATGATATAGAGTGATTGATTAAGTGTGTGATATATAGTAATCTAAAGATGTCGGTATCAAGATACAAGTGATTTATCTTTTCGGATCGAGTATGCATCCCAACCAAAAGATAGTGTTAAAGAGGAACAACCTCAGATTCTGAAGCGTTTCATGAATAGATATCTAGGAAATGGACTGAACACAAGATTGAGCATGGGTGAGTATGTGACAAAATGACACAAACACCTATTTCATCGATGAAGAATTTATGCAAAGGATTGAATCGGAGGGATGGAAGGATGGAAAATAGGTGTTGGATGATATCTATAGGATGTTGGAATATTTGAGCAAGAATGGATGGAAATGTCTTCAATATCAATGTTGGAACACACCTTAAGAGGTGGTGGAGTGATGGAGGACAAGTGGATTTTAGATTTTGATGGAGGAGTGGATGTGGAATTCGGGGCATAACGACCTAAAATTGATAAAGGAGGTGATGAAACAATAGATTTGGGAAGTGGAAGATGTGTAGATGGACAATTGAAGGAAGCTTTTGGAACAAGAAGTCTAGATGCAACTTTTGATTTTTCTTTGGATTGCAATGCTTTTATGGGAATCCACATTGATTTTTCTTTTTCTTTTGCTTCTAGTTCTTTAGAAGACTTTGCTTCTATGAGAAATTTAGGAACCCAAATAGTTTTTGATTTTTCTTTTCTCATAATGGACCTTTGTAGCCTTTTGAATATTGCAATTCTCTTTTGGATCAAATTTTTATTTGATTTTACATGTCTTTTAGATGGAGCATGTTGATCTTTTGATGGATATGAATTTTTGGACTCTTGGAATTTATGCTTGACATCCAAATTTCTTTCAGAGCGAATGGGATTCCTGGATGAATAGGAATGGTATGAATGTCTTTTAGATGGGTTGATGTAGGTAGATGGTTGGAAGGTGCTCCAAGATGTGTACCTTTGTTGATCTTGATTAATGATAGGGTAACTGGATTGTGAGCTAGGGGTCATATGGATAGGCGATGGAGGAATGTAGGGTCCTAAGATGGATGGAAGGGAGGAAAAATTTGATTTTGGAATAAAAGGACCCAAAATGGATTTGAAGGATGAATATATATGTTTATGCTAGAATTTAGAAGAAGAGACACTTGGATTTTGATATGGAAGAGGATCATGATGTAGACTTACTTGAATAAAAGTGGAGGAACCCATTTGATAGGTAAGTGGTTCATGAATAGCTTTGATAGGGGTGATGGGAACTTGTGGAGGATTAGGAGTATTATGACATGGAGATGAAGGGAAACTTTGACCTTTACTTGGAATAGGATCATTGGAGTTTGTGCTTTGCTCTTGATTTTGAATTGGATCATTGGATTTTGCACTTTGCTCTTGATTTTGAATAGGATCATTGGATTTTGCGCTTTGCACATTATTTTTAATTGGATCATTGTGAATTGAAGGGATACCATGATATTTCTTAGGAATTGGATGTTGAATGGGACTTGGCAAGGCATTTTTCTTTTGAGATGGAAGGGGATCATCGTGAATGGAATACAAAAGGATGAGGGTTATCTTTATGAGATTCTTCATAGGTGGGATCTTGATCAATAATTGGATTAGATTGGAGAGTCATTGAATCTTGATCTTGATTTATGTTAGGACTCATTTCTTCTGACTTTGGATTATCCTCTTGGCACGGGGTAGGAGTTTGGATATGTCTAGGAGACTCTTGGAAGATTTCAACACTTTAGCCTGATGAGAATGGATTTTGAATGAGACTCTCTGTAATAGGAGTATATGACGTGATTGGGTCTTGAATTTTTGAAGCATGGAAGGGACTAGTACAATGAATTATATTAGCTTGGAAACTTGTTGTTGATAGTTGTTGGAAGGTTGCGTTATTGGATAAAGATGGTGTGGACTGCTCTTGTGTGACTTTAGAGTATGAGGAAATGGTGGAAGATATGGAGGCTACTTGAGGTGCAAAGTCTTGATGGGAAGAGCCATTGCTAGACATGGGAAATGACCTTGTTGCATGATAGGTGACACATTGACCATGTTCGATTGATGTCTAAAGGGTGACATGTTTGTAAATACACTTGCATTCATTTGGGACACCCTTGGTGGTGTATTTGAAGACATAGGAGGATATTCACATACATGTGATGTGACTGAAGACAAAATTGATTGTGTAATTGTGCGTGACCTTGGTAGTGGTTGACTTGTTTGCACAATTTGTGGTGCTAAGAGTTGTGTTGTTTGTTGTATTGGTTGTTGGACTTGCATTATTGGATGTGTTTGCAGTTGATATTGGTTTCTCATGTTTATTTGTGTGAGAATAGATGGTATGTCTGATTGCATAATAAAAGCTCGCACATCAACTGGCTCTAAGTTTGTATTGGGATCTCCAAATTTTTGAAATAGTTTGGACATCTAGGATCTATTCTCTTCAATTTTTTTAACCATTTGTTCTAATATCTCTATTTCTTGAGCTAGTTTCTCTTCAAGTGATGGAGAAATAGGTAAGACATTTGTTTGTTCTTGATAAGTTTGATGCATGTTTTGGGACATATATATGTTGGATCGAGATGATTGATTGTTTGGTTGCAATGACATGGTCCCACGAAAGTTGGAAGTTTGATAAGGTTGATGTTGTCTCCTAGAAGTTTGGGAGCTTGTTTCAACCATTGCACTATATGACATTTTCTTTTGGATTTTTGAAGTTTAGGGATGAAATGCAATGCAACTAAGGGATGAAAGTGCAACCCTATTTTTTTTGAAATTTTGAGAATTTTGAAAATGGACAAATGCAACCTATGTTTATTTTCATTTTTTGACAAATTGGATTAAGGAATGACAAGATGAAATCCTAAAGAACGATAATGCAGCCTATGTTTTTGACGAATTTGATCAAGGAATGACAAGATGAAGTCCTAAAGAATGACAATGCAACTTTGGACTTGGATTAGGGAACAACCTAATTTTGAAGATAATGCACAATGGAGATAATGATTTGACCCTATGTCTTATGAGTATGAAGACTATGCAAGGACTAAAAATAGGATTATGACGACTGTGCAAGGACTTATGCAAAGATTATGACGACTATGCCAGGAGTTATGTGAATATTATGACGACTATGAAAGGACTATATGTGAAGATTATGATGACTATGCAAGGAGTTATGTGAAGGCTATGACGACTGTGCAAGGACTATGTGCAAAGATTACGAGGATGCAAATAGGATACAAATGAGGGCTTTATAAGGACTATGCAAGACAATGTAAGGACTTATATGAAGATTATGATGACGTATATGAGGACTACAATGCAAGGACTATAATGGGGACGATAATGAGGATGATACAAGGACTTATGCAAAGTAAGGATGTAAATGATGACTATAATGAGGATGCTAATGAGGACAATAATGAGGACGATGCAAGGACTTATGCAAAGTAAGGACACAAATGAGGAGTATAATGAGGACGATAATGAGGACGATGCAAGGACTTATGCAAACCCTAAGGACTCTAAGAAAACCTATGGTCACATGTATGTAAAATTTTGGACTTTGTCGGACTGTCTGATGCTTCAAGATAGACTTTGTTTCAATTAACTCTATTTGTGGGACATGTCTTTTTTCATTTCTGAAAACACTGTTTGAAGATAAGTATAGTTGGATGAACTGTGTTTTGACAAACTCTGAGAATTCAAAGCTACACAAGGTAGGGCCTAAAATAGCCTAAATACTGACTCAATACTAGTCTAGCACAATGATACATATAGAGACACAAAAGACAATCTTAGGCTGGATAGTGGAAACCGTTCAATGGGGGCCCCGCAATAAAATACCGAAACAAGACAGAAATATAGAGAGTCTGACAGCACTGGCTCCACTCCATGACACACACTTCTCGGGCATGCCAGTCTCTCTTACCTCGAAGATCCAAAGATCTTATCATTGAGGATTTTCTGTCTCATCATGCAAGGTACATGAAGGGTATCTATGGGGTACGATCCACACACCCGAAACCAATAAACATGAGATTTGGGTTACTAAGTTAGTTCTTATTGTAAGTTTCGAGGGATCCCGATCCAATGATGGATTCTCAGAGAAAGCCACTTAAGCATTTAGTTAAGCTTATCAGTGCAAGGAAGGCCCCCACATACGTCGAATTCACTCAACACTCTAGCTGCCTGACCAGTATGTTTACATAGCGGCTCGAAAAACCCGCTCGAGAGTACACTGGGAGAGATGATATCCCCAACGTATCCCAATTCGAAGTACCTATGTGAAGTGATGAAATCCCTAGTCAAAGATACCCCTCACTACTAAAAAGAAAAGTGGGTGTCGTTATCATCCTTCCCTCTCCCCCAAGACCTCGAAGGCGGGTGGAAAGGTACTTAATGCAACAATAGGTCCACCCAAGACACAAAAAAGTTCTTTTTCCTTTATATATATTGCAATGTGTGATTTATTCTATTCATAAGGCAGATTCATGTCAATTTTACAGCCCAAGCTGAGGTGTGAGATACACGTGCATGTCTATTTTAAACACCAAAGTGAAGTGTGAGATCATGCATATCAATTTTAATCCAAAATTTATTTTAATCACCAAGATGAAGTGTGAGAACATGCATGTCAATTTTAAACCCAAAATCCAAAAGTGAGTTAACCCTAAAGGATCTTGCAATCAAATTGTTAATAGTTTCAAAATAATTTGGGATGATCAAGCATTCTTTGTAATTTTTCCACACGCTACAAACAAGGAATCACTAACCAGAAAAACACACAAAAAAATAGAAAATAGAAAGTCAAATTGTCTATTAAACGAATGCGTGATACTAACTGGACAAATGCATAATGATAACTATATGAATGCATAATGATAATTGAATGAATGCATAAAACTGACAGGACGAATACGTTGAACTAACATGACGAATGCGTGAAACTGACAGGATGAATGCATCGCAGATAAACATAAAATTCAAAAAAACCCTATCAAAGGCATAAACTTCACTAGAAACTTGCAAAATAGAATGTCAAACCCTAGTCAAATCTCTCATCAACCAGTCTATATTAATCAATTCCTATTTCACCATGTATGATAGAACAAGGCTGTTGTATCTGGAAATAGCTTCTTGGTCTTCTAGGTCTTGTATTCTTTTTTTTGCCTTCAAGATTCTCTGGTAATGTCTGGCTTGCCTCCTTTGTTCAGCTATTCTTCGAGCACCTAAAATCTTAAATTTCACCTTATGTGCCATGAGGTATTATATTAAAAACATCATATAAGGATAAAAACTTCAGATTTATAGTATTGAATATAGAATTCAGACAGAACAAAGAATTATAAATAAGAAAAATATAATAAATAGAATGCCTAAATATTAACAACGAATGCATAATCCTTTTTGAATGAATGCATAATAATCTTTGCACAAATGCGTAATAGGTTTTGCACGAATGCATAACCCTGACTGCATGAATGCGTGATTCTGTTTGAACGAAATTGTGATTCTGTCTGAACGAATGCATGATGTTTAAATCTGCCTTTGAAATTCGTACAAAACCTGCAAAAAATATGAAATACTGTATGATCCTGCCAAAATGCAAAACAAAAATAGAGGGTTAATTAGCTGTTGTTCATGTCGGGTTCACCAAAATGTATATGCTTAAAATCATCATTGCTAAATAGGAAATAAAGAAAATCATGAATTCCTTAACTATTCAAGCAATTCAAACATAAACCAATGAAATAGATGCATAATTGAATCAAATTAAACAATATAAAACTCCCTATTTTGCATCATAGTTTCCATTGTTCTTCTCTTCTTTATGGTATGGTGGCTCTCAGATATTGCGCTGGTAACCTGCAAGTGACACAAAGATTCAAAGTTTGTGATTATTGAAAATGGAGAATTGATCATGAATTTATAGATTTTTGGGTGAGATTGATTGAGAGGTGGACCAAAATGATTAAGAGGTGGAACTTAGGTGAGCTCACATGTTGATTGATAGTTGAACTGTTGATTTGGAGGTGGAATGGAATAGATTGAATAGTTAAATGAGTTAGCTGATTGAGAAAAAAACCAATTAAAAGATGAAAAAGCATGATTGGAGAAAAATTAAAGAATGATGCAATTAATCAATTAATTGAATTAATTAATTAAAATAGATTGAATTGTTAATTGATTGAATGCTTTTTGGAAAAAAACAAAGTGGAAGATAGAAATAGGGATTGGAAAGATAATGATTTAATTAATTAATTAATTTAGCATGTGCTTGAACTTTGACTTTGATTTCGAATCTAATCTTTGCATGAGATTTAATTCAAATATTGAATTTGTTTTAATTCAATCTGTTATTTGAATATTTATAGAACTTGACTTTGATTTTCAATTTTATTTTTGAAATCATGCACATGTATTTGAAATTAGAAGAAATTAGAAGAAATTAGAAGAAATATGAATTTGAATTTGAATTTGGAGAATTAATGAAATTAGATGAAATTAGAATTTGGTGAATTTAGAATTGGAATTAGAAGAATAAATTAGTTAATTAAATAATTTAAAGAAACTATTTAATTATTTAGAAATTGAATTGAATTAAATAACAAAGATTATTTAAATTAAAGGATTAAAATCATAATTAATTAAATAATTCATATTTAATTAATGTTTAGAAAAGGGTTAATATTTAATTGATGAGAGAAATAGAAATTGAAATAATTAGTAAGATGATGAAGAAAAATGAATTTAGAAGAATAAGATTAGTTAGCTTAATTAAATAATTTAAGAATTATTTAACTAATTGGACGAATAATTAGTACATGATCAATGAGACATTTTTAGGTGTCTACATATTACTCATTTTATGTTGTTGTAGGGTTGTAATTGGTTTTAAAATATTTTTCTTTATAATGGTGACATAGATTTATTCCATGTCTTCTATGATAACTTAAATTGTATATTTTAGTGTAGGTTCAAAAACACATTGTGTTTTCCAACTTAATTTTTTTCCTTGCTTTCAAAGGCAATTTATTTATAATGGCAAGATACTCTACATGTCTTTCATGTATCTTGACTTGAATTGTGAATTTAGAGCATATTCAAAAAAATTATCATGTTTTTAAAAATGGATTTTTTGGATTTGAAAGGCATTTTGTTGTTAATGATGATAGAGACTTAAATTCCATGTCGTCTAGATGTCCATGTTATTTTAAATGAGGTCTCTAAAAATTGATAGTGATTTGGGCTTTTCTCTTCTTAGCCAACTTCAACCAGTGTTTGGAAATATTAGAAAGGTAGACACATTTCTTATAAGAACTGATTATCATTGGTTCTAACATCTTTAGTATTGAGATTGTAATATCTCATACATGTAAGGAGGGTAAGTGAACCAATATGGTGAACAAAAAGGGGGGTATAGCGGCCACTTTTTTTCTTCTTCTGAAATCAGCTAAACCTGAACTTAGAGGAGCAATTTGAGACTCTTCCACTGAAAATATGAAGATATGAAAAGAACAAGAATTGTAGTACTCTGAATATAGTTTCCAAACTACTAAATTATTTCAAAAAATGGATAATATTAAGGTAGTAAAATCTTTCGTGCACACAAAACTGTTCTTATTTTTTCCAGCCAAACATAACATAGTGTAGAGTGATGTGTGCGTAAAAAAGTTATTTTTACATTTAGTATTTTGAAAAACCCTTTGGTAGAAAGATAGTTAAGAGTGAGTAATAGAAATTGTGTCTTTTTTTATAATTTTTTGTTGGGTATTTTTTAATGAATTTTTGAAGTGGATGCATCTTGAAAATTAGGTACCTATTCATGCGCGTCACATAACTTGCACCAAAATAATAAAAAAATCAATATTTATGTTTTAAGTGGAAATAATGAAGCGTAGAATAATACTATATAATTTGTTTCAAATTTGGACAAGTAGTTAAAAATTTATTAAAAAAATGGTACACATAGGTCTCTCAGAACTTTGGAGACATTGGTAAAAGAAATTAAGAATTAATATGTTAATGTTGTTCAAATCTAAAAAATATATGGTTAGAAAGCTTAGAAGATGGGTGAAACTATAGTAGAAATTTTACAAATACCCACTTGATAACGTGTAAACCTAATGATGATGAAGTTGAGAAACCAGATTAAAAGAAGAAAACACATAAAAAGGAGGGAAATAAGGCTCCCAAGCCTCAACTTTGTCATCCAAGCCTCAACCTTGTCATCCAAGCCTAAGTACAAGCCATAATGCGCACGTGTAAAAACCCATTTGTGGTTTTAGTTTAAAAAACTTGATCGGGCTTTTATGTGTAAGGAACCTGTACATGTTAATTTCACTTAATGTCATGTATGTATGTGCATGTATATATGTGTGTGTGTGTGTGTGTGTGTGTGTGTGTGTGTGTGTGTGTGTGTGTGTGTGTGTGTGTGTGTGTGTGTGTGTGTGTGTGTGTGTGTGTGTGTGTGTGTGTTCGTGTGTGTATATACACACACACAAATATGTATATATGCATAATCTATATATATCTATATATATTATCTTCCACCAATATTTACCCATTTCTTTTCTTCTTGTGAATGCTCACTTTGTAAGTTAAATAATAATAAACACTTTGCTGAACATTGTGCCCCATTTATTGATCAGAGTTGGGGATTGGAAGGAGGCAAATCAGTACGGGTTGAGTACACTAGACCCATAGCCCAAAACCATGGCACGCTTGTTGTTTTCAATTTGGAAACAAACATAACACCATATAGTATAAGATCCCTCTCTCTTTCTCTCTCCCTCCCCCTCCTCCACCTCCTCTACTTTCCTCCTTCTCACTCTATTTTTGCCAAAGCTTTCACAATTAAGGTTTTCATAGCTTCCTTTCCCATTAGAGAAGATCAAGTTGTTGTTTCTACAAGAGGAACATGAACGAATTCAAGAGTTATTCAAGATCAAGATAAAACCTTTAATCCTAATGATTTTTTAGAAAAGCTTCTACAACTTGGTTGAATTTTCTTTTCATCTAACCCTGTGGATCCCACGATACCATTGGACTTCTTTGCAATGTACACGTCTCTTAGAGGTTGATAACTATTAGAAGCAGTGAAGAAAAATGAGGTGTTTGTTTCAAGTAACAACTACTGGCATAGGCTTCAATTAGAAGAGGGTTTATTCAGGAAAGGTTTGTATATAATTATGAGAGATCTTGGAGTGTCTGTCTTATGAATTTGCTAAACCCTTTATAGTTATGTACACGACCAAAAGGAAAAGATGTGCCTACCAACTAAATTTGCTAAGGTAGTTTCAAAAGGTCTATTAAATTAGAACATCTAGGTCTTGTTGCAGGTTTATGTTAGATGTTAAAGCTTGGATGCATCATAGGACTTGATAGTGATGTAGTCAACCATATGCCCTAGCATAAAAACATCCAGTAATTTTTGAAGAAGATGAGAGTTTCCTTTGAGGATTTTTTTGAATTGGTATTGGGTAATGAAGTTTTAGAATTAGGGAAATGCTTTAATAGAGTTGTGTTTCCCTCGATGTCAGACTTGACAAAAATGCAGGATAACCCCTACAAATTTTGTTTGATTTGCAGTTCATGCACTCTAAGGCACACTTATCTTCCTCTCTCCAACCCCCCCCCCCCTCTCTCTCTCTCTCTCTCTCTCTCTCTCTCTCTCTCTCTCCCTTACCCCTCTCCTTCTCACCCTCTCACTACAGACCTCTCTCCCTTCCCCCCCTCTGTCTGTTTATATCTCTATCTCTATCTCTTTGTCTCTTTGTACCTATCTCTCTCTATCTCTGTCTCTTTGTCTTTGTCTCTCTCTCTCTCCGTCTCTATGTCTATCTCTCTATCTCTCTCTCTATCTCTCTCTCCCCGTCTCTCTTCGTCTCTCTCTATCTCTTTGTCTTTGTCTCTATCACTCTGTCTCTATCTATCTGCTTCTCTCTCTCTCTGTCTCTCTATCTCTGTCTCTGTCTCTGTCTCTATCTCTGTCTCTGTCTCTGTCTCTATCTCTGTCTCTGTCTCCTCTTCCTCTCACCTCCCCTCATACACTTAGGTGGATGCTTTAAATTTTAGGACCAACAACACAAATGGGTTAAGTTTTTGAGTTACCCCCCCTAAAAATGTCCCTGTTCCATATTTGGGTCTATAGTACTTCTACTTCAAGAACCCATATGCAGTTTTTTCCAATAAAAACTGGTATGGGATTTTAACGCTATAGACTACAAACCCATTTACACATGATTATTTTAGTGGCAATAATGTGAACGTGTTAAGAAAAAGTAACCTTTACGTGTTATGTTGACTTAAAGTGGATTCACAACGACTAAAAAAGCCCAAATTATTTTTGCAGATGGTCCCACTACAACTATTTCTGTATATCTATGATATTATCGGATAGTGTAAGAGTTTGTTTTGTTTTATATGAATTCCAATCATTGAAATGTATAACTAAATTTATTTTTCGATGTTCTTTTGTTTGTTTAAAAGTTTTGGTTGTAAAATACAATGATTTTCATAGTTTTCATGACATAATTCATTTGTTTAATTTGTATAATTTTTACCAACACATATGATGATATTTAGGACAATCGATATTAAGGATGGGAAGGAACAAGTGAGGAACAATCGAATCACAAGAGGTAGCAAACAAAAAAAAAGGGAGTACATGGGAAGACTACATGAAGCGAGAAAAATAGGAGAAGGTACACCATCTACACCAACTCAATTACATGTACCAAATGAAGCTAATTCAAACCAAGAACAAGTCCCAATAAATGATGAAGAAAATGTACTTAATGCAAGCCAAGAACAGAAACCAATATTAACACCTCCTAGAATTATTCATAGAAAACCAAAGTATCTAATTGACATCAAATGAATTTTTTTGAAGCCAATGGTTGGTAAAATTTGTGAACGCACTTGTAGAAGAATGTCTAATAGAATATGAAAAAACTATTTTGAGAGTCTAAATCAAACTAAAAGATGCCAATTAATTGTCAAAATGATAAAAAAAATGAATTTTAGAGACAATAAAAATAATTGGTTTAAGATAATCTAAAAATAATTGTGAAAAAACTATAGTAGGAAATTTATTTGATGCGTATCAAGCAATTGCTTTGACATCACACTCTAAAGATGCCAATGCTACCTGACATGTTATTACGTCAACCATAATGAGGAAGCAAACTAACAAGCAAGTCATTAAAGATAAGTAGAAAAACACTACACCATGTCTTAGGGAGGCATGAGAAAATTGAGGATCCTAACAATAATTCTCTTTGGGCATTCTTAGGTAGATTTACATAGAAAGACAAGGTTGTTGTTGATGCATCAAGAGTATTAATTGAAATTTTTTGGCATGAGAACACAAGAGTTTCACACAATCAAAGAGATATTGTTAGAAGGCAAATTAGATCTGAAAATCATGAGCCACATCTGAAATAGTTTTTGGATATGACTCAAACATAATTTTATGAGAAATTCGTTCAAAGCTATTCACAAATAAGAATTAGTCAAAGGTTTTTTGAAATGGAAAAACCTATTTATGTTAAGATAAATCATGCATGCACAACAATTGTTGTAGAATGCATATTAAAATTTCCATTCATTTGAGTGGTGTAAAACATTTTTGGAATTTGACTAAGGCTGGACATGGAAAGGGAGAGAATAATGGTGTAGGAGCATGTCTAAAAAGGGCTCTTGTAAGAGAAGAACTTAAGTATGAAGGTGACAACAAGTTGATAGATGCAATGATATTTGTAGAATGGTGTAACTCAACGATGGGACTAGATAATGAAGGTAGGTCTACCATTTCAAGATTTTTTTGGTTGATATGTGAATTTGATGTTGCAAACTATGTATATTATTGTACTATTGCAGGATTGAGTGACTTGCATTCATATAGAAGTTCAAATGCAAGCTCACTAATCATTTATACGAGAGAGATTGTATGTTTTTTCTTGTCATGTATGGATTTTTTGTGGGAAGAGTGTGAATCAAACAAGTGGGGTTGATGAATGGTCATGCAAACCTGTAGTTCCCATTGACACATACCAACTTCCCAAAGCACTACAATTGAACTAGATCAAAGTTTTGATAGACTTTGACAATGTATTCAACCTAGTGCAACCTGGTATTGTAATTTATTACTTAGTTTAAATAAAAAATTTAACTCATTTTATTATATTTTACATTGCTTTTGGCATAAATTTATCATTCAATAAAATGCAGGTCATGTGTATGCAGTTATTACCGATGAAGACAATTTGAAGAAGGCACAAATTACTTTTTGTATCATTGTGTTGAGGCAAAACAAATTGACAACCATAATCATTGATATAGGGTATCAAGTACCCAATAGGGTCTGTTGTTGTCATGAGAACATGGCTTGGAAGGTACCCTATTAAGAAATCATTTGTTGGGTTGTTTGAGGACTTTGACACATACAGACATATTGTTCATTACTCTAACCTTGTTGTTGCAATAAATATTCAGTTGATTAAATATCATGATAGACCACTTAATAAAAATTTATAGAAAGTTCATGAATTAGACCACGAGGCAATAATTGAACAATAAGGGTTAGCGTTGATCCACAAGGTTTAGTAGATTTAATTTGGGCTAATTATGGTGAAGATTGATTCTACAAAAGGGTATAATTTTTGGAAATTTTGTATATATCCTTGGCTGATTGACATATCATCTATTGAATGTGCCAATTGTTCTAAATTTTATTTTTTTTGTAAATATAAATGGCCATGAGTTAATTTGTTCCTATTTTGGGGCCAAATTTTGTATATAAACGACCATGAGATGATTTGTACCTATTTAGAGGCCAATTTTTTTATATAAACAGGCATGAGCTGATTTCTACCTATTAGATGATAAATTTTTTATATAAATGACCATGACCTAATTTGTACCTATTTAGAGGCCAAATTTTGTATTTAAACAACCAATTGATTATAAATGCATAAATGAAAATTTGTATCTATGATTGTACTTGAAAATTTGTATGATTGTGCAATTATTTTGTGAATGTGTAAATTATGACGATGATGATGACAAAGATGCATAGGCTAAAAAATCTTATGCATATGACCTACTTATGTATGTCAATTATGATGATGAAGATGAAAAAATGCATAGAGTAACAAATCTTATGCACTTGAGAGATGGCATCGTTATGGTATGGACCTAGATGCTTGAGTAACTTGGGAAGCCAACAAGACCATGCCTAGCATAAAAACTACCTAACTAGACATGCTCACATTGACGGTTCATGGATACGACAAACAAAACAAAATTTGGCCTATCTTGCAACTTTTTATTACTTGAGACTAATGATATTCACATCAAATGAAAAATTGTTGCGCTAAGAAAATGGATTTGAGTCTTCAAAATTTGAGATAGGCTATCTCAAACAGATCATTCGTAAGTGCCCCAAATCTTGAGAAACAACCCATCACAGTTTGATAATTTTTTAAACTTAGGGCACTCAAGAGATGCTGCTGCAACATTATGGCCCTGGACGTTTGAGCAACTTGGGAAGCCAAACAGGACCATGCTTAGCATAAAACTGCCTACCCAGACATTCTTGCACTGATGGTTCATGGATATGACAAACATAATGAAATTTAGCCTATCTTACAACTTTTCATTGCATACGACTAATGATATTTGCATCATCTGAAAAATTGTTTCCCTAAAAAAATGGCTTCAAGTCTTCAAAATATAAAATAGGTTATTATAGGGTGCCTCACGTGACCCTATGGGTTCAAACGAATCATTCGTATGTGCCACATATTTTAAAAAACAACCCATCATAATTTGACAATTTTTGGAACTTAGGGCACTCAAACGATGTCGTTGCGATGGTATGGAATGGACGTTTGAGCAATTTGGGAAGCCAACCAAGACCATGCCTAGCATAGAACTTCCTACCTAGACATGCTCGTGCTGATGGTTCATGGATATGACAAACATAATGAAATTTATCCTATCTTGCAACTATAAACAACTTTTGATAATATTTGACAACTTTTGACAACTTTTGAACCTAAGTCATTTGTAAGTAATCTAAGTCAATGCTAATGAATCTAAATTCTAAATGAATCCAAATGAAAATAAGGATGAGTGTAGAGAGAAAGACTAACAAGTCTATATTAAGCCTTTATGTAACCATAGTTTTCAACCCTCATTTCTAAGTATCTATGTTATAATTAATAACAATACAAAAATGATCATAAAATTTGGTGAAGTTTCCCAAGGCAGCCAAGTTTAACACTTAGAATGTAGATAATACCAATTGTAATTTATATGTTCAATTGAATTGCAATATCACTAATCCATAACATAGTAAATTGTTCATAACTTAACCATTCTTAGCTGAATATACATTCAAATTTTAAGTTTCAAAGTAGGAAGATATGTACACAACAAACAAATTAGATCGAATATCACTTTTTATATGTAGAATGAAAGTTTTACAAAAATGTGACATATATGCTAACTCAATAAATTGTACAAAAATGGTATATGTGGACACTCAATGCAAGTTTTACAATTTACTATGGCATATGCCATCTCAAGATTAATATACAATAAAATGTTGACTAGCTACATGTATCAGTCATTCAATGATCACAACTAACACTATATTACTCTAGCAAATCCTATAGTTGTGGGAGATCATCGAAATTGATCCTCTTTGAAGTACTACGTGGTTTTGTAGATGCTTGCACAATAACAATTCAAGCAAAAAATTAGATTACTCATGTCAATAATAATTTACAATTATCAAATTAACATCAAAATAATTATATTGTACTAGGAAAAACGCACAAAGTTGGGTCCCAATCCCGCGGAAGTCCGTGGGTTGGGAAATGAACCTGCTAGAAACGGGTGCTCGATTTTTACAAATCGGGCACCCATTTAGCTTCGGGTGCCGAGCCATAAAGAAACGGGCACCCATTTAGCAACGGGTGCCTGAAGCTAAACGGGTGCCCGTTTAGCTCAAATCGGGCGCCCGATTTGAAAAAAAACGTGCCTGATTTGAAAAAAATGGGCGTCCGTTTTTAAAATGTATTTATTTTTTTTTTAAAACCATTTTCTATCATTTTTACTGTTTGAAAAACGGGTAGGCATTTCTGAGGAGCATGGGTACCCATTTTTTTCAACCCAGCTGACCCCCTAGACCATTTTTACCTCCTTCTAGGTATTTAGTTTTATTTTTTATATTCTATTTTATTTATTTTTATTGTTTTTCATAAAAAAATGTTAATGTATTGTTATTTTTTTATTTTTATGTTTTAACGTTCAAAAATCGTCTTTTATTTTATTTTATTTCATGTTTAAAATAGTTTTTAGTTTTCAAATATTGCAAAAAACATGCATAGTAAAAAC
This sequence comes from Cryptomeria japonica, assembly GCF_030272615.1. NCBI lineage: Eukaryota > Viridiplantae > Streptophyta > Pinopsida > Cupressales > Cupressaceae > Cryptomeria > Cryptomeria japonica. The sequence continues at coordinate 473,074,519 of NC_081412.1, forward strand.
CATAGGAAAAAAACAAAAAACAAAAACGTAAATGAACAATAAACATTAGACATAAAAAACAGACAATAAACCCTGAACAGAAAAATGAACACTAAACCCTAAATAGAAAAAAACAAACAAGTCCCAGGAGAAATTTGACTATCTTGGTTGATTAACCCTAAATTATAATCTTTAATTAAAACCTTAAACATTTATGTTATCAACCACCTTAAGCATTCGTAATGGTGGCTATATTTAGTGTCAGAAATTTTAACGTTTTCATGTCCTAAGCAATTGAGTTGGACACCATGGATTAATGTTCCTTTTATAATTGCTTCACATAAAAAAAACCCATCCTTATCCTTCTGCCCCACACCTAGATTGGTCACCCAATCAACCTCTATTGTTGGCCCACCATGCCACCTAAAATTCAGCCAAGCATCCACCCAAGCCATCTCTTCCTCTTTACTTCCTAATCATCTTAATATGAACGCTACCAAGTTCGACCAAAGAGACCTCTCCACTACATCCCATATTGTACTAACTACTCTTTCCTTATCCTTGAAAACTCGCATGTTCCTTTCTAGCTAGATAGGCCAAATGATGATGATAGGAGTTTAATTCCAAATGAACCACAAGATAGGAATAGACATATTAAATTTCAAATAGTCCAAAATATTAGGGAGATTGTGTGGCATCGCCATTCAATCCCCCATCTTTGCAAAAATGAATTCCATATTATTTTTGCAAATTCACATTGCACAAAAGGATGATCATAATCTCACTAATTTCCTTACATAAAACACACTTGAAAGAACCCCAATGCCCCATAAGTTGTAGTAAGTATTATTGGCCATTACATTTAATTTTCAAACTAAAAATTGTGAGATATGCATTATAAGTGTTGTAGACAAGGTTGACATGGAAATATCCATAACTAATTTGGTTTTATTATTTTCATTAATAACAAAAGGAAAAATATGTCGAGCTAGATGCATACCAAACTATTCAGTTGAATTGGATTTTCAAATTTTGAAGTGATTCATTTGTCCTATCAACCCCGTTAGATTTGATATGTTTGAGTAAATTCAAATCGCAATACCTAATTATAGGCTTGTCAATTACCCTCGTCACTCAGTAGTTTTCTTTTATATCTAATTAGATTCTTGGAAAAGATTTAGTTTTAATCATTTGAGTATGCATTCATTAGTTTTAATTATTATTAATTTATTATATATAAAACAACATTAATAATATACATAACAATAATATATTTCTAATAATAATATTAATTAAATATTTACACATTATATTATATACTATTTTTTATTAATGATCTAATATTTAGATTAATAATTGCGACCAAATAATCAATAGAGAAACCATGTTACAAAAGAATCATAGTTATCCCAAATAATCTAATTTAGATGAGTTATGTATTCTAATATATGACAAATTTTCTTGGATAGGTTTCATTATATAAACCCCACTAAATTACTTAAAAATTTACACCTCTATATAAATTTATTTTGCCAAGTATATATTAAATTAAAAAATTGATTATATATTTATATCTGTATGTATCATTTTACATTTAGAATGAATTGATTCTAAATTTTTTATTATAATTTCTTGTATTTCATTACCAAATGTTTATTCTAATTGATATAATTGATGTACATAATTAAAATATATTTTGAAAATTATTTAATATGTAAATAAAATTTGATCTTAAGTAAATAAATGATTTAATATGATATAATAAATTTCCTCTTAAGTATCACCATCGAAGGGTATGTGATCTTCATCTAGTACAAATGGAATGAAAGAATCTACAGTAGGATCCTCTAGGAATGGAGATATATGAGGTTCTCCATGGATCTCCTAAAGTCTATTCCAAAGTGTGTGAGGGAAATCAATATCCAATGCAATACACATAGAATCATGATCTTGATAAGTTAGATCAAATCACTCCTACATGGTCAATGATGTTACACCAAGATTATATAATTTCTAGCGTTTCTAGTTTAGGTATGACTCCATACATAAAAGGAAAATGATTACACCACCTTAAAACTTATCAAGATACCATTTTACAAAAGAATCATAGTTATACCATTTTACAAAAGAATCATATTGCACAGGAGGGTGGAGTCATTGATACTGCACAGGAGGGTGGAGACACTGATATTGCACAGACACAAGAAGGTGCATCTCAGGACCAGGTGCAGCAAGATGATTCATCTCAGCCCCCTTCACATGGAGTGAAGAGGACTACAGATGAGATGCACGCGAGTTCTTAGATTGTATATTTTAGATCATGTCATGTTATTGTATTGTGGACTTTTTATGATGACACTTGTTATGTTATCCTGTAACTTTTTATTATGTGATTATATATAGGACTTGTTGTTATGTGATTATATATAGGACTTTTTATTATGTCATTTCCTTGCTATTATGATATCAGGTCGTGTTATGTGATTTGGCGCACTCTAGTGATTATATATGTGATACATTATTTTGTTATTATGTTATTTGGACTTGTTTTAATGTCATTTCCTTATCAAATTATTATTTCAAGACCTGCTATTATGTCATCAGGAATTGTTATGTGATTGTATATAGGACTTTTTATTTATGACTTGTTATGTGATCTATTTATGACTTTATATATTAACATTGTGATTGATCATCTTATAGTGCAATAGTTTATAATTCAATGTGCACAAAATAACATTAAGAATAAGATAACTAATACAATATTATTTATGAAACCAAAATTGTATCAAATGTAGACAAATACAATGTTAAAGGGACAAAGAAAAACAATTATCATGATTAAATATTTAAAAGAGTTCACACAAGTATCGACTTATTAATTATAAATGAATCTCATAGAGGAATCCAATATATTGATGCAACAAAGGCTAACCAAATTATTAGGAAGCTACAAATATAGTATCGACTTTCCTCTTAAGTTGACCACACTACTTTACTAGTGTATTGATGGTTTATTAGTGCGGATAGTAATGGTATGAAAAGCATGGACTTCATGGTACTAAAATAAAAAAGTACACTATAAATATAGATTTGTCATACAATGATAAATATAGAGTCAGGTCATATCTAAGACATAATTCTATCTTTGAACTTACAATTAATCTATGAAGAGATTAAACAATAAAATAAATATATCATAAAAAATTAGAATTCAATTGTAACACAATTACAATGTGCACAAAATAACATTAAGAAGAAGATAACTAATACAATGTTGTTTATGAAACCAAAATTGTATCAAATGTAGACAAATACAATGTTAAAGGGACAAATACAATGTTAAAGGGACAAGTAACACAAACTTACATGCATATAAATTTGATTCAACCTAATGTACCATCTGCATCCTCTCTCTTCTGCAATGTGTCTATGGTTGCCTCATGCTCTTCTATTGAAAGTGTCCGCAATACCTTATTAGCAGGTCCACCTTTGTATCTTTCTAATTTGATGTTTGTTGCCACCACCAAATGAGAATAGTGTATAATCTTCTTTTCTGATTGGTAGTCTTCATAAGCCGGTAAGCCATTCCTTCTTGTTAAGTATTTGCGTAGCCATGTACCAACCACCACAACAGACCCAACTGGATACTAAAAACCATCATCATCTACTTGATCACATATCAACTTTTTCTTAGGTTCTACACATCTAGCTAGCCAATACTCAACTTGCTCATCATTATCCTCAGGTGCAACAACAACATACACATGTCCTATAAAACAAATTTAAGTACATTGTGTAGAAATAAAACTTGTTAGAATTTATAATTCAAATATGTAATCATAAATTATATGACAATACATAAAAATATATAATTTAAAGTTATAAACAATAAATTGAATTAAATTACCAGGTTGTATGAGGTCTGAAACACGATCATAATCTTCTGATGCAAATGCATGATCGGGGTCTTCATTTCTTCTAACATCTTCATATTGTGTCTCAGTAGGTGTTAAGGATTTGTGTTGCCATTCTTCAACCCATTCCGTATTCTTGCATTCTTCCCATTCACCTGCAACACAAAATTGACAAAAACATGCAAGCTCTCTAGTCCATATAGTCCAAGTGTTAGAGTTAGAACTCTTAAATGAATGCCATCTAGCTGACTCATTTATTGTATCACAATCATATCTTGGAAGGATATTCTCCTCTTTAACTAGCCAGAAGAAACATCTAATTGTAGAGTTTTGACTTGATCCCGTGGATAAATTTGCACTACACCAATCCACAATTGCACTTGCATTTTTAAATTTAGCCTTTTCCTCGAATTTGAGTTGCTCTCTGCAAAGGGCTCTCTTAACACATGCACCGGCACCGTCATGTTCTCCTTTCCCATGTCCAGCCTAAAAAAAACTCCAAATGTGTTCGATATTAGTTTTCTTATGAATCCTACTCAACCAATAAAACATTCTAGCATTCTTGAATTGCCCTATGCAATTATCAGACCATATTAGATGTTGTGTCATTTGAATTTCTCTCTCCCTCAAATTCTGAAAAAGGTCTTGAAGCAAAACTGGACAAACTCAGATGAGTGTAATTTATTATCACTCATATAGAAATGGTACTCTCTCAAAATTTTGCGATCCTCTTGTGTACTATCTGGTGCATGCCTATAGACAATATGGACAAAAATTGATACCTGCACTGAATTGTAGTATTGTGATTGTACCTCATCTTGTGGTGCAAACGTGTAGTTCTCTGCAAAGTCAACAACCGAAAGTATACTACCAACAGGAAATGTATCGTTACATATTCGAAAGTGACCATCAATCCATCTAGCATTTTGAGTGTGTTTAACATATTTAGGTATGATGTTACTCTTGAATTCATTCATAAATGCATGAAAACGAACTTTTTTAGTGATTAGATTGCATTGTTTTCCATCCTTTCCATCCTTCAGTGGATACTCAATAGTTTTAAATCTTTTAACATCAATTAATTGTTGTCCAAAATCATTTGAAAGATTTTCATGCAAACAGTCATCCAACAATGCAAGATTGCCACATATATCACATACACCATAAACACATGCATTGAAAAGAAAATTTTGTTCATTTAGTGGGTTGCAAAACAAACTTGAAATAAACTCCTTTATAGTTTCAGGTGGTATATTTATACCACATTCTTGGAACATTCCATTACTATGCATGGTAACATGTATATATCGAAATACATCATAATGGTAGCGAAATTGAACATGAGTTTTGCAACAACATGTGACTCTTTCCTTGTTAATTCGAACATACCAAGGTTTACACTTTTCAAAAGACCTTTGACAAATGCTAATAGTCAACACCTTATCATCCAATTTCTTTTTATACAATTCAGTTTGAGTCATGTCCAATAGGTGTTTTGGATGTGGATCATGAATTTTTGACCGAACTTTTAATTTAAGAACATCTCTAACATTAGGTGATACTCTCATATTATTATGCCACAATTTTTCGATCAAATTTTTGACTTCACCGGTAAGTTTCATATCAGACCTTGGTAGTCTACCACTAAAAGTCCACAATTTGTTTGCTGGATCACTTTCAAAATTAACTCTTCTTTTTACAGCTCTTGACAAAGTTTTGCGATGAATATTAAGATATCCACTTATGTTACTCACCATTATTTTATTAGAAGTTGTTTGGCCTACTAAAGCTGTTGTTATTGCTCGTCGTGCCGCATTTTTATCTTTAGAACGACTTTTCTTTCCAATTGTATCAAAGGCGCTAGCAACAGTTGATACAACTTGTTTTAAAGACTCCTCCTTCTTCTTGGGTTTGACATAAAAGCCTAACTTCTTCATCACTTTTCGCATTTTAGTCATTTTAATTAGTTGTACCATTAATTGACATTGAAACCCAAATTTCTTATTATAAAAAAAATGTCTAAACAATCTATTTGCATGTGTCCTAATCTGTCTCCATGAAACCAAGCCAGGAAGGTTGTCTAGTACATCACTTTTAATTTCAAAATTTTCATTCATTTGATTATCATTCAAACATGTTTCATTTTCAATTGGTGTTTCCATGTCTACATACACATTATTAGTTTTAGTTGCAGGTGGATTTTCAATTTCATTTGGAGTTTCAAATTTGGTTTCAATTTCAGTTTCAAGTTGAGATCTAGTTTCATTTGGGGTTTCAATTTGGATTTCAATTTCACTTTCAACTTGACTTCTAATTTCATTTGGGGTTTGATTTTCAATTAGAATTTCATTTAATAAGTAACCCGCTTCTACTAAATCACCAATTTCTTCATGAGAAAAACCATAGGGCTGTGAAGACATACATGTATCCAATAATGGATTAGAAGATGCACCTGAATTAAATGGTTCTATTGTGTTTCCTTCGTCAGCATTTATGGTCTCATTGATGTTCTCCTCTTCTAAAACGATTGTGGAACTTGAAGCTCCTTGTCTCATTCTTGATCTTCTCTCTCGTTGACACATTGCTTCCTTCTCCCTATTTGCTGCAATCTCCTAAGTTGTTAGAACCTTCCTTTGCCTCTTCCTGCGTTGATTTGATCCCATGGCTACACCAAAATTTGAATTCGAATCAATCTCCTTACCAAATCGACAATAAGACAAATAAAGAGAATGATTAATCAAAACATTCTCTTTGCAGATCGTACCTGTCAGCCAATGATTGAAAAATCATTTAATCATTGGGATTTGTGTTTGTGGGCCAAATTGTGGCCCAACGGATCTTTTCAGAAACAGGCACCCGTTATTGAATAAAACGGGTGCCCGTTTCGCTTTCAATGGTACAGCGTGAAACGGGCGCCCATTTTTTAAAATTAGGGGCGGGAAACATTCCTTAGCTTTTTTTTTTGCTTTGGGATAGGCTTGGTGCTTGGACCTCCAAAAAAATGACTAAGGTAAAACGACATCAGATTTCTACCTTGGCCTAATTTTTTGAGGGCCTTTCTGATTGAATTTTTTGACAAAACGAAAACCCATTAGAGTTTTCAGCGTCTTGATTTCAGAAATATAAATTTTATAGTGATAAGATTACTTTTACTATTTTTATATTATTTATTAATCAAAAGTGGAACCTAAACCTAAAATACCAAGGTTCACTAAAACTTTAATAACTTTCTGGTTTTTAGGATTTTAGAAAAATAAACTATAGGACATCAATCTACATACAATTCTTTTGAATATTAAAAAAAATAAATTGAAAAATATGAATTTTTCATCAAATTATGGTGGTCGTACACTCGATGTTTTGAAAATATACTTTATTGTCAGTTAAAAATTAATAAAAAAAAATATATTCAATAAAAAAATAAGAAAAAATATTCTCATCAATATTTGGTGTCTTAGGTATCATTTCGCATAAGGATTTGCAAAAATTCATTTATTTACATCAAAAAAGGGTGGTTGTACACATGCGTGGTATGGTCCTGAAACATGCATTTTGAAAAACTAGTTTTTAAACATGCCTACTAAAAAGGGATTTCTACCATGTGGGTATTAAAATAAATTACATATTTGAAAAGTAGACTCTGAGCACTACATTTTCTATTACTGAAGTTTTTTGAGATTCAATCTCTAAGTGCATCAAATTTTGACATCAATCGACATAAAATTTGAAAAACAGAGAAAACACTTTCATTTTTTGCCCAAAAGTGGGACTCAACTTCTTGTGGCCACCCACTATAATTTCTTTACAATTAAATTGTTGGTTACCTCATGTCATAGTTTTCTTGCTGAAATACGTTCTAAAAATGATGGTCCCCTTTGATGATCAAGGGTCGTACCAAATCGGTGAGGTAGAGGATCAGTGTTATGCTCATATTGCAAAGGAGGTTGTACCAGTTGAAATACAATTGATACAAGTTAATATATAAATATAATTGACAAAGAAACTTAAACTATAAATATATCTACTTCTATCTAAATGCATATTTGCAATATATAATAAATATGTACCAGAGGCTTTGATGGTTCTCCTGTTGTCCTAGGAGGGGTTATCATTGATGAAATAGGCATTGATGTTCCAGGATGTATGTAAAATGATAAGATTGTAATACAATGAATGTACATGTGCATATAATCATGAAATTGAGAAAAAAACCAAAACATATTGTTTATGGTGAAAATGGATAACAACAATGATAATATTGAAAGACTAAATAGATTCAACCACAAAACCCTAGCCTAACAACAACAAAGATCCACCATAACATATGAAGATTACCTAAGACAATGCAAATCAAATGAAATCACAAAGATTATACGATCACATGTCCAATAGGGTTTGGATCTCCATTCTTCCTATCTCCATTGATCTTGCTTGATATATTTGCTCTCAGATTTTATGTGCACAAGAGCTCAACAAAGAACGGAAATGTGGTTGCAAGTAGGCTTGATTGCATATGCAAGTTCGAAAGCGTAGTTGGGTAGTTAATTGATTAGGATGCATAGATTGATTAGGGTTGATAATGAAGGAAGCATCTCCTTATATAGAAGACACTATAAGAAATTGAGGGATAAGATTAAGAGGTGTAAAAGAGGTCGGCTATGATTTGAGGGTAGGTAAAGAAAAGAAGAAAATAATAAGAGGGGTAGGTAGTGTATGAATTAAGAGATGAATGACATGTGTCATGGGTAGAAAAGGCTAATGAATTAATTAAATAAATAAAGATTTATTTAATTAATAGAAGAAGTGGGATCAAATTAAATAAATAAAATATTTATTTAATTTAGGAAAATGATAATTTAAATAAATAAAAGTATTTATTTAAATGAGAAATAAGGCTAGAAGAGGATAAATGAATTAATTAAATAAATAAAGATTTATTTAATTAATAGAAGAATTAGGCTTAAGATAATTAAATAAATAAAATATTTATTTAATTAGACATGACAATTTTAGGTGTCTACACATATACCTCTTGCATCTCTTCTTCCAGTGCATTATCAGGTTCATTCATCATTGCTATAAATGGTCCTAGCCACGTAATACATGTACAAGACAAAAATGTTAGACTGGATCAATCTAGATGTTTGTGTATAATTATAATATATTTGAAAAAATAAATCTAATTCATGCTAGAATAACTTGTGTAAGCTCTTAAAACTATTATATCTTGATTAAAATTGTGATCAATTACCTTTTTCTGATTAGGTGTCCTCAAGTATGACCTTTGCAAAGGAGGACTCTCAATGACATGTGCCATACTCTAAAAGAGTAATATAATTAATATACATCAACATATAATATCAGCATATAAGTTAACAAATCACAATTCAAATGATATGTATATTCAATACAAATTGTATGCGGGAAAAGTGGGCTGATAAAACTCAATATGTGAAAATATTGTAAAATACTAGTCCACACACACACACAGGACTTCTTAGTGCAAGCTATGGAGTAACGTAGTGTTACTCAGCTTCCCAAGGAGGGTCCCATGGTTCTCTATCTCACAATGTCCCTCAAACCAACGTTTTTGCTCTCAGATCACTGAGCAAAATGGTTTGGGGATGGCAAATATGAGAACGAGAGATGCTTTTGATTGATTTTAGTATGAGATGTGTTGTAAGCTATGTATGATGCTAAAATGCAATAAACTAAATGATAAGATGACAAGATTAGTATGAATACTATCCTAGCATACTATATTTAGTCTATGATTGAACTAAAATGATAAATAAATTATTCTAAACATGCATATTAGTCTAATTCCTGATCTAAAAGAGGCTAAATGATGAGCATATATGAAATGAAAGCTTGAAAGAATTTGAGCATAAGTGTGATGCTTCAAATTTGAAAGATGATTATTGAGAATGGAGGAATGAGAGCTCTATTTATAGCATAAATAGGGCAATGGATGGTCAAGATTGAAAGGTTTAATCAAGGGCCAGGTTTGAAAGTTGGGGATCCATGTGCATAATTGGCACCAATGAAATGGTGACAAGTGTCAACATAGGATTGGGTTGAGAGAAGAGGTTGGAGGCATTAAAGGCCTGAGAAGACCTCATGGTTATCTAAAGGCTAAGGGTCAAGTCTACGTTAGGCTTACCCACTGGATTAAGAGTTAATCCAAGGATAAACCTTTGTGCAAATGATTAAGAGATAATCATGGTCAAAGCATTAATGGCCTGATGAGACCCTTGGGTTGGATAGAGGTTGAGTCAAAACAAATGTTTTAACCATGTGGGAGGGTTTGAATTAACCATTAATGGTTATTGGAGACTTTAGGGATTAAGTGGTTGAAGATTGGAAGCCTTTAATGGTTTTCAAAGACTTTAAGGGTTTTAGTGGTTGAAGGTTGAAAACCTTCAATGGTTATCAAAGACTTTAAGGTTTTTGAGAAGTGACTTCCCTTTGCTTAGGGATGTGACAAAATTTAGAGGTGGGTTAGGTTAATTAGAAGCGATTAGAAAATTCTAGAAGGGATTAGGAAGGGGTTTGGGATTTTGCAAGTGGATGGAGGGATAATAGGATTTAATTGAATTAAATGATTTTCATTCAATTTGGTTGTAATTAAATAAATTTGATTTATTTAATTTGGGATAACTATTTAATTAAATTTGAATTTAATTAAAAGTGGATAGGGGGATTTAATTGAATAAAATGATTTATTCATTAAATGGTATAGTGAATTTAATTTAAATAAATTGAATAATTTATTTAATTAAATAGAAGAATGTGGATAATTGAATTTAATCAAGTAGAGAAATGAACATAAAATATTCATTTAGGAATATGGTCATTTTTATACGTCTACACAAATTATAAACAAAATGCGTGCAAAACAAATACTATATAGCTTTCTAGGCCAAATGAAATGGCTGTAATGGTGACGTCATGAACCTATGAAATACGGTCCACTGTCAACACCTATCAAACCCCACACAAATACACATTATAAAGTTAATATAAAACATTATTTTGAATTCCATGGCTTATTCTATTTTTCCATGAACTATAATTTTTTACTTCTGATGAAGATACAATTGCATGAGTTGTAGCAGGAATGGTCGATGACATACCAAAATTTGTTGCTACATCTTGAAATGCATTATATTTGCATCAGTTTGATTTGACCTATAGTTATTAATTTATTTACATTTGGAAATTTAAAGTATTTAATAAATAAAATATCATAAATTTAAATCAAGATACTTGAGTAGAAAAGACCTTCTCCATCAGGTCATGTGTGAGCACCACATCATCTGGTGCGTCAACCTGACAACAAGCCCCACAATGTGTACAATGATAGGAGCTTGAACCATCAACATGTGCAATGGTATCTACCCCAAATCACATGTCACAATAGGTGGTGCACTGGTGAGAGCTAGGCATGTTGGAGGCAGATGGTCTAGCTACTGCACCATTGTCCGCTACTATACCATTGTCTGGGCCAAGAGGCTATAATAATTGTGTACCATACTGGATGACGATATTAGTCAGTGTGGAAGCTTCCTGAAGAGTCTCTATCTCCATAGACTCCTTCAATGCTACAGGGACTATCACATTAACAATGAGTTTCTCAGCTAGTGATAATCGATTTTGGGGGTTTTGTACTCACCAAGCCCCTGGTCTATCCTTGGATAAGCCTCTACCTCTACCCTAGAACTCCCTCATATCAAAATAATTTGGTATTTGATGAAGGATGAACTCCCAATATAGTTTTCTCAAAAAATATAAGGGCACCTCAAAATTATTGCAAGGAGGTTGGTCAAAGACCATCCACCACTTATCCCAAAAACTTATTTTCATTGCCACGTGATTATACCAATGTATAATAAACCTCTTTGAGTTAAGAGGTAGGGTCTCTTGGGTTTGGATATCGGTGAAAAGAGCACATGTTTGTTCTTTCCTTTTAATACGTGATTATACCAATGTATAATAAACCTCTTTGAATTAAGAGGTAGGGTCTCCTTGGTTTGGAGATCAGTGAAAAGAGCACATATCTATATATCCTATCTCTCTCTCTCTCACTCTTGTGCACACACTCCCTATTCATAGATCTCTCTATATATATATATATATCTCTCTCTCTCTCTCTATATATATATATATATATATATATCTCACATACACACTCACTCCCTATTTCTCCTTCTCTATCTACCTCTCCCCCTTTTGTTTATCTATCACACTTGCTATTACTTATCTGTATCACCTCCTTTATATCTAACTCTTTCCCCCTCTATATCTATCTTATCATCTATTCCTCTCCTTCCCCCTCTCTATCTATATTTTGTGATTATACCAATGTATTCTTTTGTTTCCATTTCTTTATTTTTTACTTCATCATATGAGAGGCCATGTGCATAATAGTTGCGACATGAATCTCTATATGTGCCCCATTCAATCACTCATTTAGAAACTTTTCCAGCACTATTGACCATTATTTCTAGGGATGTGGCAAGGTTTGTATGTGTTGAATATTGTTGAGAAGTTTGTTGGAATGACGTGTTGTCATTGATGTCAACATATTCTTTTGTGTATTCCAGTGTTGCAGTCAGATTGGATGAGTTGGTTTGGCCAGTGTGTTGTAGTTGAGCTGTTGAGGTTTAATGGGTTTTTAGATAAGTATCGTTAGTTGATTCAACATAAGTTTCAAAGGTTTTCATGATGTTTTGTTTGAGTTGTGTGATCCGGTATTATGGGTGATATTCAGTTGTTCATGTTATTCGATATTATGGATTTTGCTCTTAATTGCTTTGGAATTGCAATATCTTGGTTTGTGGATTTGGTAGAGTGTTTGGGATGTTCATATGTGTCCTCGATTCAGATGGTTCATGATTTGAAATTCCTCAAGTGAATCTTTTAGTTTGATAGTCAGTTCAGTGTATGTTCTTAAGGTTCGATATAATGATGATGAAGATTCTAGTAAGTGGTGATGTTGTAGTTGTTTCAATGGCGATTCACATTGCTTGTGGATGTTTCTAGATCGTGTCCTATCCATGTTGATGGTCCGCATTGATCATTGTGCGTGTTATTGATCATTTTATTGATTTGGTGGTTTTCTTCATGTTATGCGACATTCATGATGATTGTAGCATGTTGTGGATGTTCGAGGCGTAATTCTTGGAGGTGTTTCTTGCGTGTGGTGTTGGTTTAGGTCTAGACTATGTCTTAGCCGACATTGTTTTGATCTGCATGTATTGTTGTAGCATGTGAGGTTATTGTTTTGTAATTTAGGTTGAGGGTTAAGCCGACCTTGAAATATAGGTTTATGATTTGTATAAATATATGTAATATTCATGTGAGAGATGCATTTGTATGTGTGAACATTGATTTGATCTTTTAGTAGCATAGGAGAAGTGTAAAGAAGTGTGAGAGAGCAGAGTTTGAGTATATGTGCTTAACCAGAATTGTAACCAGGCACGAGAAGATTTTATTTCATCAGTTCATGATCCTCCAAATGTAATCGAAATGTTTCTATAAGGTAGTGAGCTTTCCCCAAGGTTGTAGCCCTTCTTGTTTTGTGATTTGAGAAGTGAGCTCTAGGCAGTGTGCCTGAATGCATGTGTATTCCCCATTGTAATATTTTCACTTACTCTTAATGGGGTATTATCTCATTGTGCGTAGATTCTCACTGTGGTTTTTATCTCAATTGGGTTTCCATGTCAAAAATCTTGGTGTTATGTGTGTTATTGGTGTGGTGTTGTTTTATGCTTTCACTATTTATTATCAGATCTGAATTTGTGTTTGAGTTGTGTAGAGTTTGAGAGAAAATTGATTCACCCCCCCTCCCTCTTAGTTTGTTGCATTTTTGCCAACAATTGGTATCAAAGCTAGATCCTCCAGAAGAACATTGACATCTTGAGGAGATTCGGGATGACAACCTTTGCTTTTAAGAAGGATAGTCTGATATTTGATGGAACAAATTACACTCTCTGGAAGAATCAGATGGAATTTCATTTTAAATGCATTGATGAATACTATTAGAAGATTACTAAGAATGTGTATAATGCTCCTTAGAATAGTCCTACAACTCTGGATGAGATAAAGGAAGATGAATTCAATATCAGAGCTAAGGAGGCATTGTTGAGTGCCTTGTTTGATTCTGAGATGACTAATGTGATGGATTTGCAGACTTCTCATGAGATCTGGAAGAAGCTAGAGACTTTGTATGAAGGTGACAACCATGTGAAAGTTGCTAAGCTGTAGAGTTTGAAATGAAAGTATGAGATGTTGAAGATGGGCGAAAATGAGAACATTACCTACTTTATGCAGAAAGTGAATGAGCTGGTATTGAACATCAGATGTGCCCATGGAGTGTTGGAAGAATATGAGATTGTTGCTAAGGTGTTGAGATCCTTGCCTCCTGCTTACAAGCACAAGGATGCTTCTATTAAGGAGATTTGGATTGTGATAGATGCAACTAGGGATATGCTAATTGGTAAGCTTGTTGCTTTTAAGTTGATCGAATTTGGTGAAACCCCTCCTAAATTTGAATCTGCATTCAAAGCTACTATGTCTGAGAAGCATAAATATGATCCAAGAGAAAGTTGTACAAGGGTATCTAGATATGAGAAGGAGATGAGAGAGCTTGAAGAAGAAGAAAAAGAGCTTGAAGCCCTGATTTCCATAAGATTGCCTAAAGGTGTTGGTAAGTATGAAGGAAAGTTGCCTCTAAAATGCTTTTCATGCATTAAGATAGGATATTTTGCCTCAAGGTGTCTAGAAAGAGTTTCTAAGAAGCCATTAAAGCCATACAAGCCTAAATATCAGAAGAACTGTTATTTTGCTGCTGATGAAGGTGTGAGAGATGATGAGTTTGAGAAAGGAAATTCAGGAGATGAGTGTGTGTTCATTGCAATCAATGAAGATGATCTAGTGATTACTGATTCTACTAGCTGCATTAATGAAGAGAAAGATTTAGCTGTTAAGATTGAAGAGAAAGATGAATGGGTTATTGATACTAGTTGCTCTCATCACATGACATGTGATAAGAGTAAGTTTGTGAGTATGGAAAAGTATGATGGTGGCGTAGTAAGATTTGGTGATGACAAAGCTGGTATAATCTGTGGTAGAGGTTCTATTTCTCTTGATGGTAAGCATAACACTAATGATGTCTTGTATGTTGAAGGTCTAAAGAATAATCTTTTGAGTGTTGGATAGATGGTTGATAAGAGATTATTTGCAATTCAAGAATGGAAAATGTAAGATCTTGAGTAGCTTTGGAATAGAGATTGCATCAGGTACAAAGACTAAAGGTAATATCTTTCAATTTAATGCTAGTGGTAAAAGTTGTTTGATTGCTCAGGTTGATGAAAGTTGGTTATGGCATAGAAGGATGTGTCATGTGAATTTTGACTGAATGGTTAAAATAAGTTCTACTCAAGTAGGGAGAGATCTGCCTAAGATTGTAAAGCCTTCTAATCCGGTATGTAAGGAATGTCAGTTAGGGAAGCAGACAAGAGTTTCTTTTAAAAGCAAACAATATACTTCTAATGGGTTATTGGATCTTGTGAATACTAATTTGTGTGGTCCTTCAAGAGTGATAAGCTTGCAGGGTGACAAGTATCTCATGTTGTTGATTGATGACTATACAAGGATGATGTGGGTTGCTTTCTTAAGGGAGAAGTCTAAAGCAATGGAGAAGTTCAAGATTTTCAAAGCTATGGTTGAGACAAAGACTGGATTGAAGCTAAAGTGTCTAAGATCTGATAGAGGTGGTAAATGATGGTATGATGATAGAATAAGTATCCGGTAGATTACTGGGGGGGGGGGGGGGGTGAATCAGTAAACTGAAAAACTGATACAAACTTCCCAATCTCAAATTCAAACTCACAAAGTAAACTTTCACTATCAAGATCAATACTCATAAGAATACTCAACATCAACCAGTTAACTATTATGACAACTTAACAGTAAACAACTTCAATCTTGTAAACATCAAAATACTTAATCATATGTCAACATATTCAATATCTCAATGCTTCTAGTTATCATGCCTTATCAGAATAGTTTAGTAGTTAATCAAATCAACAAATAAAATCATAACCACAAAAGCATTCACCACTTGACACAAATATTTATACGTGGAAAACCCAAATAGGTAAAAACCATAGTGAGATGAGACTCACAAGGATAACTATCTGAACTCTTCTGAAGTTCGCCCTATTAGGAGACAAGCATGTTAAAGCTTTTCCAATAAGTCCTGTTAAGAACTGATTCTGTTAGGAATCACCTGGTTAAGGGATTTACAAAATGCCTTGATGAAAAATCAAAATACCTTGTTAGGACTAACCTTGGTAGAGGGTTTGAGAATCCAAGCTAATGGACCACCTTGTTAGAGGACTTAAGAAGTAACCAAGCTTGTAAGAGCTTACCCGGTTAGGGGATTTCAATTTTGCTGTAATTGTTAGAAAACAATAGGTTTTCTTAATTTGTCTGAGTAGCACTACATTTGCTTGATCAGATCCTTTTAAGCTTCAATCTGCCTTTACTCAAACTGCAGATCCATCCATCGGTTAGGCAACCGCACACTCAACTGGTTTTCAACCAACACTTTGCCAATACTTTTACAAACAACATCATCAACCTTAAATACAAATCAATTAGGTTGGTAACACAAAAAAAAACTAATTCTCATCATCGAGATTACAAACAAGTCGGTACAATCTTGACCGTTAGAAATCATAACAATCTCTTCACATTCTTCAAGAAAATTCCAACCGCTCCATGATCATCGCTTCATCGGACTTTGTAACTCATCACGTGCTATGCATTAAATGCAATCCACTTTTCTCATTCCCTAGAATATCAAAAAAACAAACAAACATGCCAAAACAATCTGAACTAATCCTCATACAATGATCACACATGTCTCCATCATTACTACTCAACATTAGATCTTAAACCAACAAACTTGATCGGTTAGGGTTTAACAAAAACAACTGGTAGGGTTTACCGGTTACATAACATAGAAAGGTTTAACCCTATACACCGGTTTACCGGTTCAACTTACAAACTACCATATACCTATTTACAACATCTTCCTTAAAGTTTATCATACCGGTTACAAGCCAATATCAATAACAACAACAATATCAACAATATCATAAATACCATTATCGGTTCAATTGACATCAATGACAACATAACATATCATTAATGCAATCTTCATGCAAATGCCAACAATCTTCCCCTTTGGCATTGATGGCAATACAAATATCAATACCTCTGATTGTTGCTGTGATTGGTGAATAGTAATCCTGGTTTACATTACCATGTATTCACCATGCTTTGTCTGTCTTCAGCCTGTCGCTGGTTTCCCTTTGCCAGTCACATAATTTTTCTCCTCAATCACATAATTCTTCTCCTCCTTTGACATCAATGCCAAATTGAAAGTAAAACATGTAATGTCAAATTTTCACTGTGCATCAACAACATACTACAACTTGATGCTCCCCTTGTGGAATACATCCACTTCATTATCAATCCATGTAACTTTTTACAAGTTTTTTAGGGACTGATGTAATCAACATGATGCTCAACTAACTTCATGAAGAGGGACAACCCCCAACTGAATTCTAAGATACTCAAAAGTAGTCTTAGGCAGAGGTTTGGTAAAGATATCTGCAAGCTACTCCTGGGTAGAAACATGCTCTAAGATAACATCTTTACTTTGAACTTTTTCCCTCAAAAAGTGATACTTCAATTCAATGTGCTTGGTGTGAGCGTACAAAACTGGATTCTTAGAAATATTAATGGCACTTGTATTATCACATAAAATCTTTATAGGTTCTGAGATCTTCATCTTAAAACCTTCCAAAATGTGCCTCATCCAAATAGCTTGTGTGCAATTCATATAAGCTGCAACATACTCAGCTTCACCATTAGGTTGTGAAGTACAACTGTGCTTCTTACTACTCTATGAAAGTAGCCTTCCTCCTAGAAAGAATGCTCCACTAGTAGTACTCTTTCGGTCATCAATATTTCCTGCCCAATCAGCATCAGTGTATGCCTTCAAATCAAAGTTTCCTACATATGGATAACATAATCCATAGTCAACTGTACCTTTCAGATATCTAAAAATTCTCTTGGTTGCAATCAGGTGTTATTCCTTTGGATTCTTCTGAAATATTGCAACTATACCAACCGCATGGGCAATATCTGGTTTGTTGTGAATAACATAGTGTAATTTGCCAATCATTGACTTGTATTCCTTTTCATCAACAAACTTAGATGCATCCTCCTTGGACAACTTACAACCTGTAACCATTGGTGTTCCAATTGGTTTACAGTCACTCATGCCAAAAGTCTTCAAAACCTCTTTCACATACTTAGATTGAGTAATGAAAATACCATTCTTCATTTGCTATATTTGCAAGCCTATGAAATTTTTTATTTCCCCTACTAATGATATTTCAAACTCATTCTTCATTTCATCTGCAAAATTGTTGCTCATGACATCATTACCTCCAAATATAATGTCATCAACAAATACTTCACTAACCAGTATTTCATCTCCTTCAAACTTGAGATAAATATTACTATCATCACTAGTTCTTGCAAAGCCTATCTTCATCAGATGTGTATCAAGCCGTTCATACCATGCTCTTCGTGCCTACTTTAATCCATACAAAGCTTTATGCAATCTGAATACCATGTCTTTCTCATGTGTTAATGCATAACCATCGGGCTGCTCTATATAAACCTCTTCTTCCAATATCCCATTCAAAAATGCAGACTTAACATCCATCTGGTATACCTTGAACTTCTTATGGGCTGCAAATGCAAGTAAAGTTCTGACACCTTCTAGTCTTGCTACTGGTGTAAAAGTTTTGCCATAATATTCTCCTTCTTCTTGAGCATAACCCTTGCAGACTAATCTTGCCTTGTTGCGAACTACAACACCATCTTCATTTAACTTGTTTCTAAATACCCATTTAGTACCTATAACATTCTTGTTTACCGATCGAGGTACCAGGGTCCAAGTGTTGTTCTTCTCAATTTGATCCAATTCCTCCTCCATTGCTTTCACCCAATGATCATCACCAAATGCCTCCTTAGCACTTCTTGGTTCAATGGTGGAGATCATGCAAGAGTTCTCTCTTATTTTCCTTCTAGTTAGTACTCCAACATCCTTATCCCTAATAACCTGCTAAGGACTGTGATTCAATCTCACATATCTAGGAATAACATGATCATTCTCTTCAGGTTCAACTTCTTCATTATCATCTTCTTCTGAATCTATTTGTTTCGGTTGAACAAGTACAACAGGATTTGCTTTACTGGTTTTTGATTTAACTATTTCAGGTTCCAAAAGCAAAATACAAGGATCTTCATCATTTTGCTCTAAATTGGTTCCTTCTGAAATTTCAGTTAATTCATCTACACGACCATCAACACTCTTAACAATTCTTTGTGTCCAGTTGTTGAAGCATTTATAGGCCTTACTCTTGGTGGAATAGCCAAGAAATGTGCCTTCATCACTCTTAGCTTCAAACTTGCTTATGTAATCACCTCTTTTAATAAAACATTTGCTACCAAATATTTTAAAATAACTAACATCAGGTGATCTCCCATACCAACATTCATAAGGGGTCTTGTCCTTACCTCTTTTTATTAGAACTCGTTTCATTGTGTAGACAACTATACTTACAGCTTCTTTCCAAAATGTTTTTGCCGCACCTCCTTGTACCAACATAGTCTTAGCAGCTTCAACCACTGACTGGTTGTTCCTCTCTGCTATACCATTCTACTGTGGTGTCCTTGGTGCAGAAAGTTGCCGGTTGATACCATTCTCATCACAATACTTAGTGAATTACTCAGAAGTGAATTCACCACCTTGATCTGCTCTCAAACATTTTATCTTTTTGCCACTCTCTTTTTCAGCTAAGGCCCTGAATGCCTTGAACTTACCAAAAGATTCATTCTTATCTTTCAAGAATGTGACCCACATCATCCTTGTACAATCATCAATGAAGATCATGAAATATCTATCACCTTGAATGTTTCTTGTTCTTATTGGTCCACATAGATTTGTATCAACCAAATCTCACAAGTGCTCTACTGAGAAGGACTTTCTCTTGAAAGTTGAAGAAGTCATCTTCCCTAACTGACATTCTTTACAAAGAGCATTAACCGGTTTGTCTAGCTGTGGCAGACCTCTTGCTGTCTTGGACTTGCTCACTTTGACATTGTTATCAAAGTTTATATGACAAAATCTTCTATGCCAAAGCCAACTATCATCTATCTTTGTAATCAAACAGTTGCTAACTTTAGGATTAAGATGAAATAGATTACCTCTGGTTTTTTTCCCGGTTGCAATCAATTCACCTTTGTTGTCAAAGATTTTGCACATACCATTTCTAAACTCCAGTGGGTATCCTCTATCATTAAGTTGTGCCACACTCAGAAGATTGTGCTTTAGGCCTTCAACCCAATAGACATCGTCAACACTGCTCTTCCCATTAAGAAAAATAACTCCCTTACCTTTAACCATATAGGGTGAGTCATTGCCAAATCTGACAACATCACCATCAAATTCCTTCAAGGAAATAAATTTTCTCTGATCACCGGTCATGTGATGTGAACAACCACTATCAATGATCCAATCATCAGAGTTATCCATCCTGAACACTAGTGCCTTTTGATCTGATATCTCTTTCTTAATAGCTACAAACATAATATATTCACTAGCATCATCATCAGATTCTTCATCATTAATACCACTATTAGTAGCAATAAGACAATCTCTCTTGCATTTGCCCTTATAATTCTTGAGTTTGTCTCTCTTGTATTCATTTTCACCATTAGGACAATTAGTTGCTATATGACCAATCTTATTGCAAACAAAACATTTCAATGATATCTTACCTTTGTATTTCCCAGTACCTCTAGGCAGTCGTTTTGCCAACAATGCTTCAAGTTCCACTAAGCTATCTTCATTATCAATATCTCTGCTGGATCTAGATTCATAACCATGACAAGTATCTCTACTTTTTCTCACAGATGGGTTAGAGACAAAAGAACTGAATGTAGATTCTGATTTCTGTACACTACCATCATAACCGTTTAATTCAAAAGCAGTAAGTTTGCCAATGATAGAGTCAAGAGTTACCTTAGTTTTGTCAATGGACTTCAACTCCTGAATAGCTACAACTCAGATAGCATAGACTGGTAGCAGGGTTCTCAGTACCTTACTGATCATTGTGGCATCTTCCACTTTCCCTCCTGCATTCTTTATTTCACCAACTATCTCTTTTATCCTTTGACCATACCGCTGGATATTCTCACCTTCAGACATTCTCATGTCATAAAACTTTCCTCTTAGGCTCTCCTCTTTAGAAATCTTAACATGTTCATCACCGCTGTAAATCTCTTCAAGTTTTTTCCATACTTCATATGTAGTTTCAAGACCATGAACATCTACATATTCAACATCTGACAGGTAACTGATAATAGCCTCCAATGCTTGATGATTTTCTTGTTGTTCTTTCTTCTGATCATCAGTCAGAGTTCCAGTAGGTGCGATATACTTAGTTTCTACATGATCCCAATACTGACTTCCGAGACTCTTAATGTAAATCTTCATTCTGTCGCTCCATATCCTATAGTTATCTTTGTTGAACTTCAAATCTTCTTTCTTCATCATGATCTACAAGATCTTTTCCTCAAGCTGTTAGGCTTTAGGTTAAAGAGGACCTGAGATGCTCTGATACCAATTGATGGTATGATTAAAAAATAAGTCCGATAGATTATTGAGAGGGGGGAGTGAATCAGTAAACTGAAAAATTGATACAAACTTCCCAATCTCAAATTCAAACTCACAAAGTAAACTTTCACTATCAAGATCAATACTCATAAGAATACTCAACATCAACCAGTTAACTATTATGACAAGTTAATAGTAAACAAATTCAATCTTGAAAACATAAAAATGCTTAGTCATATGTCAACATATTCAATCTCTCAATGCTTCCAGTTATCATGCCTTATTAGAATAGTTAAGTAGTTAATCAAATCAACAAATAAGATAATAACCACAAAAGCATTCACCACTTAACACAAATATTTATACGTGGAAAACCCAAATAGGTAAAAACCACGGTGAGATGAGACTCACAAGGATAGCTATCTAAACTCTTCTGAAGTTCTCCCTGTTAGGAGCCAAGCCTGTTAAAGATTTTATAATAAGTCCTGTTAAGAACTGATTCTGTTAGGAATCACGCAGTTAAGGGATTTACAAAATGCCTTGATGAAAAAGAAAAATACCCTGTTAGGAGTAACTTCGGTAGAGGGTTTGAGAATCCAAGCTAATGGACCATCTTGTTAGAGGATTTAAGAAGTAACCAAGCATGTTAGAGCTTACCCAGTTAGGGGATTTCAATTTTGTTGTAATTGTTAGAAAACAACAGGTTTTCTTGATCTATCTGAGTAGCACTACATTTGCTTGATAAGATCCTTTTAAGCTTCAATCTGCCTTTACTCAAACTGCAGATCTATCCACCAGTTAGGCAACCACAAACTCAACTGGTTTTCAGCCAACATTTTGCCAATACTTTTACAAACAACATCATCGACCTTAAATGCAAATTAGTTAGGTTGGTAACAAAATAAAAGCCTAATTCTCATCATCGAGATTACAAACAAGTCGGTACAATCTTGACTATTAGAAATCATAACAATCTCTTCACATTCTTCAAGAAAATTCCAACCGCTCCATGATCACCGCTTCATCGGACTTTGTAACTCATCACGCGCTATGCATTAGATGCAATCCACTTTGCTCATTCCCTAGACAATCAAACAAATGAACAAACACACCAAAACAATCTGAACTAATCCTCATACAATGATCACACGTGTCTCCATCATTACTGCTCAACATTAGATCTTAAACCAACAAACTTGATCGGTTAGGGTTTAACAAAAACAACTAGTAAGGTTTACCGGTTACATAACGTAGAAAGGTTTAACCCTATACACCGGTTTACCGGTTCAACTCACAAACTACCATATACCGGTTTAAAAAATCTTCCTCAAAGTTTATCATACCAGTTACAAACCAATATCAATAACAACAACAATATCAACAATATCATAAATATCATTACTGGTTCAATTGACATCAATGACAACATAACATATCATTAATGAAATCTTCATGCAAATGGCAACAATAAATTTACTTCTGGTGAGTTTAATTCTTTTTGTGAAGAGAATGGGGTAAAGAGACAGTTATTTTCTTCGCGACCCCTTAGCAGAATGGTGTTGTGGAACAAGAACAAGCCAATTTTGGAAGCTGCTAGAACCATGGTGATTGAAGGAAATATTCCACATATCTATTGGAGAGAAGTTGTGAGTACTGCAATGTATATCTTTAACTGGGTGCATATCAAAGGTGATACTGGTAAGACTCCTTATGAGTTATGGATTGGTCATGTTCATACAATTAAATATTTCAAAATTTTTGGTAGTAAATGCTATATTAGAAGAGATGAAGATCTAGGGAAGTTTGATGCTAGAAGTGATGAAGGAATCTTTCTTGGTTATTCTACTAATAGTAAGGCCTACCGGTGTTGTAACAAGAGATTGAGGAAGATAGTTGAAAGTGCTAATGTGAAGGTTGATGAAGGAAATAAAAAGCAAATCAGATCTTGTGGATATGAATCAGATGATCAAGATGTCAGTGCAGATAAAGGAAAGCAAGTGTAGACCTAGAATCAAGTGCAGATTGCTCTGAAAAAGCCTGAGAATGAAGAAGGTGAAAGTGCTAGTGCAGAAGAAAAAGGTCAAGAGTATGAAAAATCATGAAAATCCTAAGACTCCCAGGTATGTAAGGTTAAATCATTCAGAGAATCAAATCATAGGTGATAAGAATAGAGGTGTGATGACTAGGAGAAGAATTGCTGAAGAGTATTTCTTGATTTCTAAGATTGAACCTAAAGATGTTGACGAAGCTTGTAAAGATGAAAATTGGGTTAAAGAAATGGAAGAGGAATTGCATCAAATTGAAAAGAATAAGACATGGATTCTTATTCCCAGACCTAAGGATAAAAATGTAATTGGGACTAAATGGGTGTTTCAGAATAAATTGAATGAACAAGGTGAAGTTGTTAGGAATAAAGAAAGACTTGTTTGTAAGGGTTATTCTTAGATGGAAGGTATTGATTTTGAGGAGATTTTTTCTCCGGTAGCTAGAATTGATGCTATTAGATTATTTCTTGCTTATGTTGCTTACAAAGATTTCAAGGTTTATTAGATGGATCTCAAGTCAATGTTTCTTAATGGTGAGTTGGAAGAAGAAGTTTATATTGAGCAACTAGATGGTTTTCAGTTGATAGATAAAAAAGATATGGTTTGTAGATTGAAGAAAGCACTATATGGATTGAAGCAAGCTCCAAGAGCTTGGTATGCCATATTGGATAAGTATTTGATGAAGCTTGAATTCAATAAAGGTATTGTTGATAGTAATCTGTATTTCAAGATTGATCATGATAACATCTTGATTGTTGAAGTTTTTGTTGATGACATTATTTTTGGTGGAAATGATGTTTTGTGCAAGAAGTTTGCTGATGATATGCAGAATGCATTTGAGATGTCTATGATTGGTGAGATGAAATTATTTTGGGATTGCAAATAACTCAGTTGGATAAAAGTATTTTTATATCACAGCCTAGGTATGTGAAGGAATTGTTGAAAAAGTTTGGTTTAGATGATGCAAAGCCTGTTGGTACACCTATGGTGACCGGATTTAAGTTGACAAAGGATGATGATTCTCTGAAAACAAATCTGACTAGATACAAATCTATGATTGGTGGATTTTTGTATTTGACTTAGACTAGACCTGATATTATGAATGTTGTTTGTCTTGTTGCCAGATTTCAAGCTGATCCTAAGGAATCTCATGTAGTTGTTGTGAAAAGAATTTTTAGATATTTGAAAGGGACAAATGATTTTGGTTTGTGGTATCCTAGAGATGATTATTTCACTTCGAGTGATTTTACTAATGTTGATTGGGCATGTGATATTCATGGCATAAAGAGTACTAGTAGTGGTGCATTTTTCTTGGGTAAGAGATTGGTTTCATGGATGAGTAAGAAGCAGAATGCAATATCTTTTTCTACTACAGAAGCTAAATATATTGCTGTTGCTAGCAATTGTACTCAGGTGATTTGGATGGAGTAGATGTTAAAGGATATGGAATTTACTTCTAACGAGCCTACTACTATATACTGTGACAATTCAAGTGCTATAAACATTTCTAAGAATCCAGTGTTGCATTCATAGACTAAGCATATATCAATCAAGTTTCATTTCTTGAGAGAGAAGGTGAATGAGAAGGAAGTCAGATTGGAGTATGTATCTACAAAGGAACAAATTGCAGATATCTTCACAAAGCCTTTTCCTAAAGATACATTTGAGTATCTCAAAGAGAAGCTAGGGGTGATTGTCCCTCTGGATGAGAACTAAGATGCATGGATTTGCATTGGTCTGGTGGACTCCACAAAGATATCATGTGATCTAGATTGATGAGTGAGGCTGCTACTTAGGGGAAGTAGTCAATGTTTGGTTCAGATGTTCAAACTTGTGTAAGAGGGAGAGATTATCTTGTAGTGTGAGAGAATAATGATCTGTATATGCCTTTTGCATTGATGTCAAAGGGGGAGAGAAGCATGTGAAAAAATGCTATATCCTATGCTGATCTCAGGGGGAGATTGCTTAGAGTTATTGGAGATTGTTGATTGTTCATTTCTTTCTTTGCATTGATTGTTTTTCACATTCATATGTTGCCATCAATTCCAAAGGGGGAGATTGATAAATATTGCTGAGAAGTTTGCTGGAATGATGTGTTGTCATTGATGTCAACATATCCTTCTGTGTATTCCAATATTGCATTCAGATTGGATGAGTTGGTTTGGCCAGTGTATTTCAGTTGAGTTGTTGCGGTTTAATGGGTTTTGAGATAAGTATCTCTAGTTGATTCAGGAGAAGTTTTAGAGGTTCGCATGATGTTTGATCGATTTGTGTGATCTGGTATTATGGTTGATATTCAGTTGTTCATGTTATTCGATATTTTGGATTCTACTCCGCATTGTTTTGAAATTACAATATCTTGGTTTGTGGATTTGGCAGAGTGTTTGGAACGTTCACATGTGTCCTCAATTTAGATGGTTCATAATTTGGAATTCTGCAAGTGAATCTTTCATTTTGACAGTCAGTTTAGTGAGTGTTCTTGAGGTTCGATATAATGATGATGAAAATTATAGTAAGTGGTGACGTTGTGGTTGTTTTTGCGGTGATTCAAATTTCTTGTGGATGTATCTAGATCGTGTCCTATCCATGTTGATGGTCCGCATTGATCTTTGTGCACATTATTGATCGTTTTCTTGATTTGGTGGTGCTCTTCGTGTATGCGACACTCATGATGATTGTAGTGTGTTGCAGATGTTTGAGGCATAATTATTGGAGGTGTTTCTTGCGTGTGGTGTTGGTTTAGGTCTAGACTATGATTTAACCGACATTGTTTTGGTCCACATGTATTGTTGTAGCGTGTGAGGTTATTGTTTTGTAGTTTATGTTGAGGGTTGAGCCGACCTTGAAATACAGGTTGATGATTTGTATAAATGTATATAATATTCACGTGAGAGATAGATGTATCTGCATGTGTGAACATTAATTTGATCTTTCAGTAGCAGAGGAGAAGTGCAAAGAAGTGTGAGAGAGAATATTTTGAGTATATGTGCTTAATCGAAACTGTAACTAGGCATGAGAAGATGCTATTTCATCAATTCTTGATCCTCCAAATGTAATCCGAATGTTTATGTAAGGAAGAGAGCCTTCCCCAGGGTTTCAACCCTTCTTGTTTTGTGATTTGAGTAGTGAGCTCTAGGTAGTGTGCCTGAATGCATGTGCATTCCCCATTGTAATATTTTTACTTACTCCTAATAGGGTATTATCTCATTGTGGGTAGGTTCCCACCGTGTTTTTTCTCTTAACTGGGTTTTCCACATTAAAAATCTTGGTGTTATGTGTTTTATTCATGTGTTGTTTTATGCTCTCACTGTTTATTATTAGATCTGAATTTGTGTTTGATTTGTGTAAAGTTTGAGAGAAAATTGATTCACCCCCCTCTCAGTTTGTTGCATTGTTGCCAACGGTATGGTGTTGGTGTTGTAAAGTCTTTAGTCTAGACACTAAATGAGAAATGGTAACCCTATTTTGCTCCAAATGACTTAATAAGTCCTTCTGTGTGGTTTGAGAAGGGTTTATCAGAGGCTTAGGAGGGTTTCCCATTTGAGGTATATCATCTGGGTTTTTATTGGGGTTATGAGGGCTCAAATTTTGTTGTGGGGTATTGTTTTGAGAATCTGATATCAAATTTAAAAAATAAAATAAAATAAATAAAAAACTATGAAAATACAACAAAATTTTAAATTAAAA
Source organism: Cryptomeria japonica (assembly GCF_030272615.1). Classification (NCBI taxonomy): domain Eukaryota; kingdom Viridiplantae; phylum Streptophyta; class Pinopsida; order Cupressales; family Cupressaceae; genus Cryptomeria; species Cryptomeria japonica. The sequence continues at coordinate 473,101,917 of NC_081412.1, forward strand.
ACAACATGAATGCACAAACGAATGAGAACTTACCTCTACAACAACGTGACATGATGACCTGGTTGATAGGGAACCAAACATGATCAGGTTCTTCTTGCTTATTTTGGGTTGGTCATCTATTTTGTTGGCTGCGAGTTAGAATGACCTAGTCGGTTGTTTTAAAAAAAATACAATCAGAGAAATGTGAATGAGTTGTTGGGGTCCAAGAACACTGAGAGGGGGGGGGGGGGGTGAATAAGTGTTCTGTTGGTAAGATAAGATTTTACCCTTTTATACCATACACATATAAATTGGTAAACAAATAAACATATAACTTGAAGCAAATAAACCATCCACATGAATGAACACCATAACACATAGAATTTATACGTGAAAAACATCAAAGAGGAAAAAAAACGGTGGGATTTGTGACTCACAATATCAGTTCACTGGCCATATGAAAGGATATTACATAAAATGGGAGCCTGCACATGCAGAAAGGCACACTACCTAGAGCACACTGCTCATCACTAAAGAGACTCACTGACTACAAGCTTCTGCTTAAATAAAAATGAAAATGAACTCACAAAATGCATCTGCTATGCCAAATAGAGTTCTGGTTCTAGCTTTGCTCTGTACCGGTTCAGAAACCTTGAACACTACTACCGGTATCACCTTCCCTCCAGGAATGCTTTCCAAATTATCTACAAATCATTGCATGATATAACATTCACATACAAATGATCTACATACATATTCTTCGCATCAACTATTCTGCTATTATTCTCCTATGTCACTCTATACAAAATGACCTAGCAGACTAAGCTATATACCCATTACAAACAATATGCCTTATGCTGGCTTACAATACATTGCAAAAGATATTCAATGTCAGCTTTGACAATAATTACAAAATGATTTTCTAAATAAATCTTCCTTGATGTTGGCTTCCTTGAAGTACTTGATGTTTGTGTTGGTGTCGGTGCCGGTGCTGGTGTAACCCTGGATACTCCAATGCTAGTGTCTGTCGGTAAATGCCTCCCGATGCCGGTATATGACTTCCATATGATCTTGTTGCCATCAATGACAACAAAATGAATCCAATGACTGTCAATTGCCAACAATCTCCCTCTTTGGCATTGATGGCAACACTCATGTGAAAAATGGATTCCCTGCCGGTTTAACTAAAATATGCCCCCCCTAAGCAATACACTCCTTCTAATATTCTGATGTCCTTCCCATATATTCCTGTTTGATATTTTTATGATATTTTTCACATATATAAACTCCCCCTTTGGCATCAATGCCAAAGACTGGTGAAAGAATTGAAAGAATTCAGAACACAAGAATGAATAAATACTGTTTGTTTTACCAGAGCTTGACTAACTTCAAAATTTTTGGGTAAGTCTTATCCAACAACTGTAGGTATGTATCCCAACCAGTTTTGAAAGTTTCAGATATGGATGCTAGTCCACTTAGTAAGTGTGCCAGTGTTTACTTCTCTTTGACTTTTGCCGGTGTGGATTTAGCAATCATGTCCATACACTCTCTTTTATGTACACCCAGTGAATCCAATCCGGGACTCATCAATCCTCTAAGACTCCTTTCTCTCTGAATCATTTTATCTCTCTCCTTCTCAAAAGCAAAAATTTGGTCCATTAAAAGAATTTGCAATATTGGCAACCTTACCATGTAATTCCTTTAATTTTCTATCTACATTTGTTGTAAGAATTTCTATGTTACAACAGACCCTATAGATATTTGTACATTGTTTCAAACAATTCTCAATAAGAATGAGTTTAGCTTCAATTTTATTTTTCTCTGTTTCAATGATCTGGTCAAAGATGACTTTCTTAGCCACATTAAATCTTTCTAATGCTTGTCAGTTTGACATCTGCTACAGTGATTGAAAATTGTTAGATATGTGCTTTGTTAGTGTTTTAAGCTTGCCGAAAGGGTTTGCTTCATTCTCAATCTGACGATCAGGGATTAATTTATGCAACACTGTAACTGATTGATCTATTGTTCCCTTATCTGCAGATCCCCCCTTTAATAGTTTCTGAGTACCCATCATCATTAACTCAGTTGGACTCATTTCAGTGACTGGTTTCTTCTCAACTTGAGAAGTGTCAATTGCCAAAAACTTTGTTGGGGAATCAATATGAATTGCCAGTGTAGATTCAATTCCCTTTACCTTATCTTCTTTAGCACCGGTGGCTTCACCACTTGGTGTAGTGTCAATTACTGCTGGTGGAGTATTATCCATAATATTCATAGTATCATGTACATTGCCTTGCTCAAAAATAGTTTGTGTTGGTATAGATTGTAGACTTTCCTCTTCTGCCGGTTGTGCCTATATATCTATAGTTACTGTTGGTTTAGTCAAAATTGGGGTTGAACTTCCCAAAATACCTTTCCCTTTTGATTTATCTGGAATGGTGGAAGTTGTTGCCTTAATAAATTCTTCATGAGATGTAAGAAAGTCTAGATTCTTCTGGAAGAATTTTGTCCAACCCTCACTGGTCTCATTTATCACCTCATTAGCTATACCCATCATTAGGCTTATTTGTCGGGGTTTACTACTGAAAATTGTCCTATTAGCAACATCAATACATCTCTTCATTTCATCATTACTAATAGCACCACATAAAGTCAAAAGTTCTACCTCTTTGATCTCCCTATCTCTCTTGACTGCGTCAAGTCTTCTAGCATCTAGTTTATTGTACAATGATAGAGGTATTTCCTTCAAAATTTCTACTAAGGCTTTCTTATAGATATCTATATGCAACAAAATTGCCTCTTCTATCTCATTCTGCTCACTTTCTTCTAAATCCTCATAATACATAGATACATTTTTTAAAATTCCATCATTTGTAATTTCATCAATTAATTCAGCACAGGTTATTTTGGTCTTACCGGACTTAGTATCATCACTCTTCTTCTTTTTGCTTGGGGTTGCCGGAGTAGATATAACTAGTTTTCTCTTTTGTATAGGCTTCCTTGATGGAGGTGGTGGTGCAATAGGTTTAGTTGCCTTTCTAAGAAATCTCCTCCTAGGCTCCACCTTCTTTTTCTCTACCGGTGGCTGATCTATTTTCTTCCTTTGTACCCTTTTGAAAGCTAGAGGTTCATTTTCCTCAGGGTCAGAATTAGAAGTGATGGTATAAATGTAAGCTTCAAAATTCTTTACTTTTGTAGTACTAGCCACTGTCAGTTCTGTTGTCGGTTTGGATCCAAAACCCAATTGACTGTCTATCTTATGAATTACATCCTCTATATATGCAGACATCTTGTGTATTTTCTTCTCTCTTCTTTTCTTGTCAAAGCCAATCTTGACTTCAAAAGCCTTTTCTTCAGCAATACCAAAGTGTTTTGTTTTATCATCCAATGGAGCTTCAAGCAACATTTTTGCAAAGAGTTCAAAAATGCTATTATCCACTTCATATCCAAGCTCAGTGATCCATATGATCCTAGGTTCTTCTACCTCCATAAGAGTTTCATTAGTTTTCACCATGAAAAAAATATCAGTGGAGTACTTCTCCACAATGTGCTTTGATATTCTTTCCCTCTGTCTCATGTTTTCTTGGAATGTTTTGAAATAACCCCAAAGTTTCTCATCTCTGCCGGTACCAAGACCGGTGATTGTTTCCTTGATCTGCATACCTACCAGTATGTCATGAGCCCAATGATTCTTCCCTAGACCGGGTAGCTCATTCATGAAGTAAAACATTAAACAAACAATGAGATTTCCGAACCTAAAAGTTCCTTTCTTAACACTCTTAATCTTTCCAAGATTTATCATTAACTCACTTCTTAGCCATTCACATAAATCATACGTCTCACTATTCTTTAACATTTGATAAGCAACATGGATGGCAAAACTACCAATAGAGTTCAATCGACTATATTGAGTTACCTTATAGCCGATTATCATGTTGACAAATTTCACATATAAGTCCTTGATGGTGTTGACTCTCATAAATCTTCCATCATGGATTACGCCAGTGAGCTTTTCAACCGCAGTGGTGGAAATCTTCTTGCTAGGTTCTTGTCCAACTTTGGGTAAGCCAATGACTGCTTGAATTGCTTCCTTTGTGATCATGTGGGGCCTATCCAACCAGATGAAATCATTGTGAACCCTGCTAAGAACATATCTGATCACCTAATCTTTGAATTCCGGTATGTATAGAATACCGGTTAACCCTAGACCCTCAAGGATCTTATATTACGGTTTGATGGTTCCAGAGCTACCCAATATGATGAATTGATACATGCCTTTGATTTCCTCTATGCCTAGATCCTCTAGGGTGTAGTGAATGTATGCCCTCACATCTTCAACATACATCATGTCGTCAGGAACCCTAGAAAATGCTCCCGCAAAGTCTTCTTTCTTAGCAATCAAGGGAACCTCCTTGAATATGGGCCTCACCCTATCCTTATCTTCGACAATGGTTGTATTTGCAATAAAAGTAGGAGTTGAAGATCTAGATGCCATTTTCAAAGAATACCTGAAAGTGAACGCCGGTGGAAGATTGAGTTCTTCTTAGATAACTGCTCGAAATCCTTTTAGAATGCCTTTGCTTGCTCTTAATTCGCTTGAAATTTGCCTTTACTTTGCTCTGAATGCTTGAATATAGGGCGAGTGAAAATGAATCCACTTTCCCCTTTTATCAGCGAATAAACCCTAATCTTTTCGTGTCATAAATGCTTCGTGATCTACCCTACCGAATGCTAGTTTCGCAATCTTATGTCGGGTGAACCTTCAACAATGATGAACTCAACTCTCCAGATCTCTTCCAATCTCCTCCAGGGGAATATGCAAGATTTGCAATGAATTTTCCAACCCCTAAGGCCTATGCCTTAGTTACCAGTAGAATTTACTACTAGTGCAGGAATGCTCTATTTTATCGGTGGAGTTACCGATGTTGTTGCATTTCCACTTGGTTCTTCAGATTTTCTAACCCATCTCTTGGTGTGATCTTGTTGTATTTCATCTACCTTCTGCTTTCCTTTCTCATTATCTTTATCATTGCTAATTGGTTGAGTCTTACTTCTGCAGTACTTAGCAATATGACCTATTTTGTTGCATGCATAACATGTAACATTATTCTTTTGAATTGCTTTAACATATTTGGTGTCATTCCTTGACCTACATTGATTAGCCAAATGACCAAACTTTCCACATGCATGACATTTGACATTCATTCTAAAATCTTCTGATCTATGACCATATTTCTTGCAATTTCTGCATTGACCGAGAACAAAATTGTAGTTTTGATTTGCTCTATTTCTACATTGTTTAGCCACATGCCCAAATTTATTGCAAACAAAATATCTACCATTGAATTTATAAGCATTAGATTGCCTTACCAGTTTCCTCTATTCTGATGAGTTCTGCTTATCGGTTGTCTGATCTTCATTTGCAGTACTAGAGCTTTCACCTTGTACAAATCCAGGTCCTCTAGAATCATCATTCTGCCTTTGTCTTTTCAAAAAGTCATCCAACTGTGCAACACTAATCCTGAATTTTTCTTTATACTCACTTGCAGTAGTCAGATCATCTCCCAAAGTTGTTATTTGTCTTTCAAGCTCTTATTGATTGTTTTGGGAGTGTGGCAAATCAATTCTCAACAGATTATTCTCATGAGTCAATCTGCCACATTCATCAAATATGTTCTTCATAGATATAACAAGATTATATTCCTTCTTTTTTCTGTCCTCAATATTGTTTGATAACGTCATAGTCAGGTCTTGTATTTCATTCTTCATGAGCATGTCTGCTTGACTTAGTTTTTGACATTGTTCCTTAAGTGCATTTTTCTCCTCATCATCTAGATTTTGCAAAAGTTCCTTTCTCTTGGCTTGAGCTGATGATAACCTTTCTTGCAGGACAAGAATGAATTCATTTGTAGAATTCAATTCATCTTGTAGTTTCAAGTTCTTCATCCTTTCAACATCATAATCCTCAAGAGCCATCTCAAGTTGCTTTTCCATAGCCATGTTCAAAGATTCCTCTTTCAGGATCTTCCTCAAGCTGTTAAACTTCTTCCGAGGTACCAGGCTCTAATACCAATTGTTGGGATCCAAGAACACTGCGAGAGGGGGGGGGTGAATCAATGTTATGTCGGTAAGATAATATTTTACCCTTTTATACCATACACATATAAACCGGTAAACAAATAAACATATAACTTGAAGCAAATAAATCATCCACATTAATGAGCACCATAACACATAGAATTTATATGTGGAAAACCTCAAAGAGGAAAAACCATGGTGGGATTTGTGACCCACAATATTAGTTCACTGCCCATATGAAAGGATATTACATAAAATGGGGGCCTGCACATGCAGGAAGGCACACTGCCTAGAGCAGACTGCTCATCCCTAAAGAGTCTCACTGACTACAAGATTCTGCTGAAGTAAAACAATGAAAATGAACTCACAAAATGCATCTGCTATGCCAAATAGAGTTCCGATTCTATCTCTACTCTGTACCAGTTCAAAAAACCCTGAACACTACTACCGGTATCACCTTCCCTCCAAGAATTCTTTCCAAATTATCTACAGATCATTGCATGATATAACATTCGCATACAAATGATCTACATACATATTCTTCGCATGAATTGTTCTTCTATTATTCTCCTATGTCACTCTATACAAAATGACCTAGTAGACTAACCTATATACCCATTACAAACAATATGCCTTATGTCGGCTTACAATACATTACAAAAGATATTCAATGTCGGCCTTGAAAATAATTACAAAATAATTTTCTAAATAAATCTTCCTTGATGTCAGCTTCCTTGAAGTACTTGGTGCTGGTGTCGGTGCTGATGTAACCCTGGATACTCCAATTCCAGTGTCTGCCGGTAAATGCCTCCTAATGCCGGAATATGACTTCCATCTAATCTTGTTGCCATCAATGACAACAAAATGAATCCGATGAGTGTCATTTGCCAACATGAGTTACTTTAGTTTTAAATCCTGATTACGTTGCTTAATAAAGTTAACACATATGGGATTTTAAAATTAAAATTCCGTATGGGTTATGTTTCAGATTTTCCAAACTATAACATGGTCGGGTTATTTGAAAAATAAAATAACCCAAATGCGTTACCTACGTTTTTGGGTTTTTTGGGTGTGTGGCCACTTTTTTGTTCACCATCTTGGTGCACTTACCTAGGACTAAGTATGTACAATGTATAAAGCTAGTAAGTCACGTACATGGTATGGGCCACTTGACAATTTTATTGTACCATTCGAATACTAGGATTTTGCTACATTTGATCATATATTTATTCTAAAAAAAATCTCTCTTTAATTAGAACTTGTCCAAAGATAGTGTCATGTTCATACCCCTAATATTCAAACTTTTTATTTCGAGACTTTAGGAGTAGCTAAATTTGATAACTAAGGCTTCAATTAGATTCTGATAGATAAGAAGGGAAATGATTTTGGTTGAATAGGTGAATAAGTTATGTTGAATGTGGTTTATGTCAGGTACAGTTTCATACTTAGTGAAATTTTAAATTTTAAAATGGTTTTGAATTAGGGTGAACCCACAATAGTGGGTTACACTTTTTTGGATGAAGAAATTGCACTCGTTTGTCCAAAACATATTTTTTACCACTTTCGATCAAATTCTATGTTCAATTGGACCAAAAAAATGATTCGATCGAACGTATTATTTTAAATACATTCGATCAAATAAAAAACCATTAAAAAAGGGGGTTCGATCGAACCCCCTTTTTTAATGGTTTTTTAAAAAGAACATGGTCGTTTAAATTTTTTTTGCTCAAAGGGATTCGATAGAACATGGGTTTGATTGAACCCTAGGGGGTTCGATAGAACCCGCCTGCTAGAGATCTCCTTCCCAAACTTTCCTGGTTTCTGCAAATTTTTGGCCTTCAAAGCTCAAATTGAGGGCTCAAATGGATGAATTTTGACAAACCCAAATGCATGATAGTAGTACTCGAAGTGAAATTTCCAATGATTATTATTTTAATATATATTGAGTTTATTAAGATTTTTTTTTAGGTTAACTGAACATATGTTTCACACCAAACATCAACTTTTGAGTTCAACTCTTATGGAAAAGTAGTAAACAAGTGAAAGAAACTTCTAAAAAATATCTACGCACTAGGTATTCATGTCCTCTTTCCAACAAAAAAAAGAGAGTTTCGTTACATTCACAACAAGTTATGAATGACCATATGGACATATGTCAAAATTACAGTTAACTCAACTTCAAAACTTAATAAAATATGAAATATTGACGATAATGTTATGAAACCAATTGCAAACATTAGATATAGATGTTACAAAACTAAATATGAAATAATTATAGTCATATATATTTTAGAAAAAAGGTTATGCCTGACCAAGTGAGTATCACTCTTTAAAAATGTTTTTTTTTTTGTAAAAAACTAGTTTTTGAGGGAGATAGAAAAATGGAAGTAAAATGATTCCAAAAATTTTCAAAAAAATATTTTTAGAATCTACACACAAAATGACACAAATCACTAGTTCACATCGTCTACAAATTCCTTACGGTTTAGCAGTAATAGGTGTCTGAATTTGGAGTTTTTTCTTAAAACAAATATTGTAGTGTCAAAGCTGACAAAAAAGTGTAACCCACTTAGCAAACAAATGAAAAATGGATTTGAAATAATCTAGTAAATGATGCAATTTCCCTACCTTACAATACATATCCAAATTGATGAGGGGATTTATAGAGTTGGTAGTAGCAATGTGTTATAAAAATGCACAGTAGAGATCCTATGCTTAAGTATATGATAGTAACAAATGAATTCACAAAATCCTTTTATAACCTTAAGGTTATGATAGGATTACATTATAAATATAAATTTGTAGGTTGAATGACACATTCTATTTTTCAGCCTATAGAAACTTAGTTCATGGTTGGTAATATGTGTTTTTTTGCTTATTTGATATTATCTCAAATGACTGGTTGTTGTCCATTGGGTGGAATTGATTATGTATTGCATTGATGTTTTGTCATTGATGCCAACACTAGCTGTTTGGATGCATTACCAACACCCTTTTGGTCCTGGTAGGTTGAGTGATTTCTGATTAACTTAGATCCGGCATGATCCTGTAGGCTCCGGTATAGTCTGGTGATGGAATTGGCTTGTTCATGATGCTTATCCTCATATTTGGTCTGTTGGTTTTGGTCTGGAGATCGGATGCTATCCTGCTTGCTTAGAAGATTGATTTCTAGTTCCGGTGAGGGTTTTACTGGCAGAGCTTTTGATGGAGATCCTTGGTGAATTATATGAGTGGTGTTGGTGCAGCTTCTGGTGGAATTTTAGGATGCTGTTGGTGATCATGTTCGAGAATTGGCGGTTGAAGGTCATTGTTGTAGTGCATGGACCTATACTTGGTCCCGGTTGATCTAGGTTATGGACCGACTTTAATGTAACGTGTGGACATGACCTATGGATGTATTTCCGAGATGTCTTATATTTTGATATTATTTGTTTGGTCTAAGGCCGACATGGTTTGTAATTATGTAATCAGTTTATTGTATGGTGGCCGACCTGATTGTTTATGGTCTAGGGTTTTGTATAAATAGATGTAAGATCTCATTGTATATCATCATGGTTATATGTAAGAGGTCATGGTCAAGGAATGTAATGTGCAAATAATGTAATATCATTCAGGCAGAGGAGTTGGTTGATCATTGGAGATCGAATTGGGTTTATATAAGAGGATTTAGTCCTTTGGGATTGAGCTTGGCCGGAATTGTACTCAAGCATAGGAAATGCTATCTTTTGCAGTTCAACACTTCTCCGGATTGTAGTCTGGATTTATATGTAGTGAGTGAGGCTCCTTTTGTGATGAGCAGTGCACTCTAGGCTGTTGGCCTTCCTACAAGTGCAGGCCCTTTCATTGTAATTCACATACTTACTACAGAAGTATTATCTGACTATGGGTAGGCTTCCCACCTTGGTTTTTCCACGTACAAATCTTGGTGTTGTGTGGATGGCTTTTATTCTGTGATTATTGTTTATGCTTAATTGGATTAACTGCTATTCCAGTATTATTGTTTTGGGTTCCGGTATTAAAGCTTAAATTGATAATGGTTCCTGTAATCCATGACAACTGATTCACCCCCCCCTCTCAGTTGTCTTCTAGTTATTTGAACTGTCTAACACTGGTTGTGTTAAATTCTATGAGAAGCAAGAATTGAGCCAGGATCTGATGTCGGTCATAGATCACATGCAACTCCAAACAATGGATGATTGAAGATCAAAATAGCTAAATGAAGATAAATCTGATATGAAAGAAAAATAGAGATAAAGAAGAGAATTTAGAGAAGACTCTCACCGAGCTATCACTTCACTAGTGAAGGTGAGAGTATATTGCTTATTATATAGAAAAATAATAGCATATACAACCAAGAGGTGCATTAACTCCCACCTCCATAAAAAGTGGGAGGTTTTACCTACTACCCCATAAAAGGTGGGAGGTTTTTACCTACTTGGTAAATGTCAAAATATGTGGCATAACCTCCTTACATGAAAACAAAAAAGGAGTTATAAGAGGTGGCACATAAGGCCAAAAGAGGGTGAGAAACCCAACTACCCCATAACCCACTTAGGAAATGACAAAATAGTGGTTATGAGAGGTGGCACAACAAGCCAAAAGAGGGTGTGTAACTCAACTACCCATGTGAGGTGGAGAGTTACACATGTAGCTAATGTATTCCGCCACGTGTCCTCATATTAACCACACCTAATAACCTAAGCAAGCTTAATAATATATGTGTAGGAAAAATAAGTACCCCCTAACATAAGGAAAATAAAAAAACCTACACTAACACCCCCCCTTAAGCGTAGCTTAGGTGGGTGAAAAGATGGGTCCCAACAAATGAGGCCATTTTAGGTACCCATGTACATAAATATCCCCCCCAAAAGAAGAAGCCCCCCATAAGAGGAATAGACCCCCCCTAAATAGAGAGAGAAAGAATGAAGGACTAAGAAGCCCCTCCTGAAGTAGACACCTTTTGCATCCCAAGCAAAGATCGCAAATGAAGGAACTTGCTTTCGGTGAAAGGTTTGGTGAAGATGTCCACAGTTTGCTCCAATGTAGAACAATACTTAAGATCAATGATGCCTTCCTGAATGAGCTACCGAATATAGTGCATATGTATCTCAATGTGTTTCATCCTCTGATGATGAACTGGATTTCTTGAGATCTGTATAGCACTCTGATTATCACAAAAGATGATGGTAGGCTTTCTGACTGGAATACCAAACTCAGTAAGAATATTTTGAAGCCAAATAGCCTTAGTGGTGGCATTGACTGCCCCTCGATACTCGGCCTCTATCGATGAAAGAGAAATTGCAGACTGCTTCTTGCTCGACCAACAAACTGGACCAGAACCAAGTGAGAAGCAATACCCAGAAGTAGACTTGCGATCTTGAGAATCACCTGCCCAATCTGAATCCGTATATCCTACCAAGTCAATATCCACACCTGCTACATACTGAATTCCATGATTGTGAGTACCCTGAATGTAGTGGAGGATCCGCTTAGCTGCTTTCCAATGCAACTCATGTGGCTCCTGCATGAATCTAGAGACCATGCCCACAGCATAAGAAATGTCGGGTCTCGTATGAGTCAAATAAATGAGGCTTCCAACAAGCTGTCGATATAAAGTGCCATCAACCAAGGGTGAAGAGAACTTAGCCTCAAGTTTGACCCCTGACAAAAATGGAGTAGGTGCAGGCTTACAATCAGCCATGTGAAATCTAGAGAGCATATCAAGTGCATACTTGGGTTGTCCAAGGAAGATTCCTGAAGATGATTGAGTGATCTCAATTCCCAAGAAGTAATGCAGAAGACCCAAGTCTGACATCAAAAATCTATCATGTAGAGTAATTTTTACTGCTTTGATGGTGGATGAGTGACTCCCTGTGAGTAACAAGTCATCAACATAGAGAACCAAAAATGTGAGAGTTTCATCCTGTTGCAGAATGTATACGTTCGGATCAGAATGACACCGAGTGAAACCAACTGTCAGAAGGAATGAGTCCATCTTGGCATACCAAGCTCGAGGAGCCTGTTTAAGGCCATAGAGAGACTTTCGAAGTCGACACACAAGTGAAGGATCCTGAACAAACCCCTGTGGTTGCTCCATGTAGATTTCCTCCTGAAGGTCACCATGAAGAAATGCACTCTTCACATCCATCTGATGAACTTCCCAATGATGGGCTGCAGCTATAGCAAGAACAAGTCGAATGGAATTCATCTTAGCAACTGGAGCAAAAGTCTCAGAGTAATCAACCCCTGGAACTTGGGAAAAACCTTTTGCTACCAAGTGAGCCTTATACTTATCAACCGACCCATCCACTGCAAATTTTGTTCGATAGATCCACTTTCATCGAACAAGTTTCCTTCCCTTAGGAAGAGGAACTAAATCCCATGTGTGATTCCTTTCCAAGGAATTGAACTCTTCTTGCATTGCAGCATCCCACTCAGGAACACCCGAAGCTTCTCGAAAGGACTGTGGATCAGAAGCTGAAGCAATGAAGAGATGTGGAGCTTGCTGAAATTGTGACCTTGTTCTTCTAGTATCTAATGGATCACCAAGCCAATCTCCTGCTGACTCAAAAGTTTGTCGAGCCCAAAGAGGCACTGAGGCTGGAGAGTCTGGGGGAGAATCATCAGCCTCTGAATGATGACTGTGAGAGGAATGTGAATCCTCATCATCACTATCACCATCTGAAGTAGAGGAAGAAGACTCCTCATCAAAATTAGGAGGATTAAGATCCTCTGAAGAACTGTCATCATAATGCAATTTCTCCAGTGTGATAGTGGATGGAGAGGTGGTATGAGAAGAACTAGAAGAACTCTCCTCAAAACGAACACTCCTCTCAATGAACAACTCATGAGTAGTGGGATGGAGAAGCCTATAGCCTTTGACATCATCTGGATATCCAACAAATATGCAAGGCTTACTCTGCGGATCCATAGCCTTGCGTTTTTCAGCTGGAATGTGGGCCCATGCAAGAGAACCAAACACTCTAAAGTGTTTAACTGTGGGTTTTCGACCAGTCCAAGCTTGAAAGGGAGTTACCCCCTTCACAGCTTTATGAGGAACTCGGTTCTGGATGTAACACGCACAGTTGATGGCCTCTGCCCAATACTGAGGTGCCAAAGACTTGGAGTGAATCATACAATTAGCCATCTCCTTCAAGGACCTATTCTTTCGTTCTGCTACACCATTTTGTTGAGGACTGTATGGAACTGTGTGCTGCATGTTGATACCTTCTGAAGCACAAAACTGTTCAAACTGATTATTAACATATTCACCCCCATTATCTGTACGCAGAATCTTGATGAACTTCCCAGATTGTTTCTCTGCAAAAGCTTTGAAATCTAGAAAATTTTCAAAGACTTCAGACTTTTGTTTGAGAAAGTAAACCCATGTATATCTGGAAAAGTCATCAATAAATGTCAAGACATATCTAGCCTTGCTAAAAGATGGTTGTGGAAATGGTCCTGCCATGTCACTATGTACCAACTCCAATAGTTGTGTAGCTCTCCAAGCTTTACCTTTATCATACTTCTCCTCTGGATGCTTACCAAGAATGCACCCCTGGCAAATTCCATCAGAAAATCGAGTAGAAGGCAACCCTGAAACCATTTCTTGTTGACTGAGTTGTTGCAAGTAACGGTAGTTCAAGTGGCCAAACCGTTGATGCCACAAACAACTCACCTCATCTGCATGAGTGAGTAAAACTGTCGAAGGAGAGTCAGGAACAAAGTGAGAAAACTGATATAATCCAGAATGATGATCTACTTTTCCCACAGCAACAGTAGACCCATTATGCATTTCGCTGATTACCACTGCATCTGATGTGAACTCAACTCGCTTGCCAGAACCAGTGTGAGTGATCTGATAAATAGATAGGAGATTAGTTGATAAAGATGGAACACAAAGGACATCTTGAAATGTTCCTTCACCCACATCAACAGACCCTCTCCCATGCACTTCAACAGGAGTGTCATCACCCATTAGGATGGAAGGCATAGAACATGGCTCTAAAGATGTGAAATCATCTTCTGAAGAAGCCATGTGGTGTGAAGCACCTGAGTCAATTATCCAAGAATTTGGTTGTGAAGCAATAGCAACTAGGGCCTTACCCTTTCCTTTCCCCTTACTCTTATCTATGTCCTTAGAAGATCCTTCCGATGAACTCTGTTTGACTGAATTAGGAACCTTGATATTATTCTTTTCAAGAAGATTTGAAAGGTGATCAATTTGTTTCCTTAAACACTTATGTTCATCATGACCAGGCCTCTTACAATAAGAACACTTGACCTTCTCCTTCTTAGGTTGTTCACCTTTTGATAAAGAGGTCTCATTGTCTGCTTTTGAAGTAGCAGATTTCTGATCTTTCTTCTTCTCTCCTTGGTTCTTTTGTTTCTTATCTTGCTTACTAGACCCTTTATGTTCTTTTGTGCCTTGATTTACAACTAAGGCATGTGACTTAGAGGGATTTATTGTACCCATTTGAACCAATTTGTCCTGCTCCCTAGTGAGTTCTGCAGCAAAATCATCTAAAGAAGGCATTTTGAATGTGGTACCTAGGGCACATTTGGTAGCATAGAATGTAGAAACCAACACTGAATAATTAGGACCAAGCTTAGAAAGAATACTCAAGATCAGTTGCTTATCATCTTTCTTAGTTCCACACTGTTCCAACTGCAATCTTATAGACTTAAGTTTAGTGAAGAAGTCTTGTATAGTATCAAAATTGGTTGGATTCAACCCTATGAGTTCATTCTCCAATTGATGACCTCTTAGTTCATTCTGCTTACCAAAGAGGTTTCCCAAAGTAGTCCATACTGCATTTGGTGTAGTAGCAGATTCAATGTGAAAAAGAAGGTCAGGAGAGACTGACATGCACAATGTACCAAAAGCTTCATCACATTTATTAAACCATTTAATCTTTTCTGCAACATCTTGAGGTTCAGTTTCAAGTCCCATAATAACACGATGATATCCATGTCTTTTCAGATATATTATCATCTTAGATTTCCATTCAAAGTAATTATATGGTGTTAAAAGTGGAACTGTAGATGCATCCATGATAGCAGAAAAGAAGATTGCAAAGAGTCAAGAAGAGTGCAAGAAAGAAGACACAAGAGACACCCCCCCTTTTCACTAGTCTTTGAAATCACCCCCCCCAAATATTACAAGGTTGGCACTTTATAATTAGTGCATTTACAAGGCTTTTATCAGATTACAATGCTTTCTAAGGCTTTAATGGCCAAAATAGAAAGTTTAAAATCTGAAAAAATTAGCCTTATTGCTGCTCAATGTATCTTAATACCTTTCCAACAACTATTCATTTTTGTAAAATAGAGTTGTGAGAAGAAAGATATGATCTATAGAAGGGAAAAAAATATGCAGCTGATTCAACCTGAAATATCTAAAAAAGAAGGGTAGAATATTTTAATAAGACCTGCAATTATGAAGAGTTCTCATTTCCAGCTTTCCGTCAAGTACTCATTTGCAAAAAACTGACACCCGAGGCAAAAGTTATGCAACTTTTAAGAAAGGTTGCTGAATTTCTCTGATAGAAAAACGACTTAATCCTTGTTGAAACTCGATTTCTGCAAAAATTATTAATTTTCTAAAAAAACCCTCCAAAACCCAGAAGTTTTTCAATGCTGTGAACAAAACCCAGAAATCGTTTTTTCTGAAAATGAACAGAGGTTAGAACAATAGGGCCGAAATGAAAATAGCTCTAGTAAAATATTTCACTCTGATTTTTTTTTTTTACTGTGTTCTCCAAACTCTGAATTTGGTGAAATAAAAGTCACTTATGATTTTCACAAGCCTTCTGGACACTCTGAAAATGCTAAAGAAGCCTCCAATATTACCAAAAATGCTGCAATCACCCAGATCTCAAAGAACACATATATAAAACCATATTTAACTAGAAGCTTATTTTCCTTTAAACTGTTCTGATTCTCCAGATCACACGAAAATGCAGGAGAAGAGCATACTTGGTTTTTAAGAAAAATATTAGCTATCTAACAATCTCAAATCTCTCAAATAAATCAGAAAAGCAATGAGCTATACCAGACAACACGGCTCTGATACCATGTTAAATTCTGTGAGAAGCAAGAATTGAGCCAGGATTTGATGTCGGTCATAGATCACATGCAACTCCAAGCAATGGATGATCGAAGATCAAAATAGCTGAATGAAGATAAATCTGATATGAGAGAAAAATAGAGATAAAGAAGAGAATTTAGAGAAGACTCTCACCGAGCTATCACTTCACTAGTGAAGGTGAGAGTATATTGCTTATTATATAGAAAAATAATAGCATATACAACCAAGAGGTGCATTAACTCCCACCTCCATAAAAAGTGGGAGGTTTTTACCTACTTGGTAAATGTCAAAATATGTGGCATAACCTCCTTACATGAAAACAAAAAAGGAGTTATAAGAGGTGGCACATAAGGCCAAAAGAGGGTGAGAAACCCAACTACCCCATAACCCACTTAGGAAATGACAAAATAGTGGTTATGAGAGGTGGCACAACAAGCCAAAAGAGGGTGTGTAACTCAACTACCCATGTGAGGTGGAGAGTTACACATGTAGCTAATGTATTCCGCCACGTGTCCTCATATTAACCACACCTAATAACCTAAGCAAGTTTAATAATATATGTGTAGAAAAAATAAATACCCCCTAACATAAGGAAAATAAAAAAAACCTACACTAACAGGTTGGATATTAAAACCTTCCTCTTCTGGTAACAAAGGCATGTGCATCCCAAAAAAGGTTTATTCCTCATTTATGTTGTAGGTCTGTGATAGGATTAAACATTGTAAATATGAAGTTGCAGGTTTAATTACACTTTGTATTTTTTAGCATGTACAAATTTAGTTTATGGCTGGTAAGATGAGGAATGATTATCCAAGCCCTAGAATGCACCAAACATCTATTATAATGTATTTATAATGTATAAAAGATAATGATGCCTTGGTGCATTCTAAGGGTTGGATAGCCATTTTTGGTAAAATGTGTTTGTGAGACTTAGCTAGGAACACTAGGAAAGTGGTGTAAAATAAAAAATCACACCTTGTACAATTCAACGCAACAAATGATGCCTTCCTCCATGTCATTGGAGGTTGTGTACCATCGCTTTTGTCTTTTTTCCCACCTAGATCACTTTGTCAACTCCAGATTGGAATCTTACCAACTTTGTCGACTTGTCATCCTCAGGACACTAGCGACATCCGTGTGACGTGCTAGTGTCCCTCGAATCTAATAGTCCGCAGGTGGCCATTTGAACATTACGTCTATGCCTAGAAGGAACCGTAACACCCTTGCATGCGCCCATCAACGTTGAGGTTTATTTGGGAGTATATCTTTCATGTTTCTAGCCTTTCTTGGGACTTCTTTAAGATCATTTTGGAGATACTTCAAGCTCTGGGCATCCATTTTGCACAGGTTTTCTAGCATCTTGAGGACCGCCATTGTTGCAGTCTCTCGAATAGCTCATAGTGTTGTCTTAACAAGTCTTGGAAGGGGAGTTCACTTACTTTCCTTGGTTTATTTGCATATTCATAATCTTTTATTTCAATCTATCTATTATCTTACATGTTTCTTTCATCTTTATCTTTCCATTTCATAGTTGGTATTATCTGGGTTGTGTGTGGAGGTGGAGACATTAAAATGAGGGTTTGACTGAGGTAGACTCCAAAAAACAACCCCCAACATTTTCCTTCTTGATTGTGTGTAGGTTTATAATTGTGAGAAGGAAATCATCTTATGGGAGGCTTTAATCGTGGACCTAATGTGAGATTCCCTCATTCCTTTCTCATTTCATTCTAGTATTTCATATTTTGTGTTGTTAGCTTAGTTTGTCATTTTCTGTGTTTATGTAGTAATATAGTCACATCTATCATTTTCATACAACCTTTGTACCTCGTCCATACAGGACAACAACATGTCAAGCTGGTGTCTCAGTTCCCTACGCTCATCCTCAGGACAAAGGCTTAGTAGAGTTGTATGAGAACTTTGCTTGTTAGTCATTTATCTTATACTGTACTTATTTTTCATTTTCATCCCCTAGCTCAACCTTAGTGCTAGTTTAAGTGAGGTAAGAGAGAGCGAATTTGTTCTCTAGGATTCATCATCTTTGAGGTAACAAATTTCCTCCACTACATTTTGGTGAACTTGACGTGAACTAGTTGCATTGTCATTTTTTTAGTCTTCATTTTTGAACTGCATTCAAAATCTAAGGCAAAGTAAAAAGAAAGAAAATAAAAAGACAAACATAATCACATCTCAATCTTGAAACAAACCTCAAAACAACTCTCTTTATCACAAAGTGCTATAGACTTGCGATGTCCTAGTAGTGTGGTCAAAGTGTTATGAAGCTTGTCTATGAGCTTTACGACCCAGACTGCCACGAGAGTTGTTGTGAGAAGGACTGCTAGGAAGAGTGTTCCTACGAAATGCTATAGTCCTCCTAGGTCGGGTCTAATGTTTAACGATCAGCTTCCCAACCCAGATGATTTCCTGGCTTCTCACCCTCTTAGGACCATTTTGACAGGGGATCCTTCTCCACTTGATTCACAATCCAACTCTTAGAATAATTCTCTAAGGAATTCTCCTCCATCTTCCCCTCCTATTGTTGATCATGATTCTGTTGTTACCATTGATTCTAAAAAAATTAACATGCTAGAGCATAATCTGAGAGATTTTGAGGGTTTCCTGAATCGGGAGAATGTCCTCCCCCAAGCTAGAAATGTTGTAAGCACTCTGAGAGACATGTTGATCTTAGATAGAAGAGGCCTAGAGATGTTGAGGGTATTATGTGGTGGCACATATAGCGTACCTCTTCCTCCTCCGCCCCCAAATCCTGTCTTGAAGACTATCTTATAGAACATAGGGTAGTTACAGTTACAACTTACTAACCTGGCCTCCACTTCTGGTCAATTGTCTATGCCTGCATACTATAGGAAGAGTCCCCTGGACATCACTATCCTGAACACTATCTTTCCTCCTGCAGTTGAATCATTGAAGTTTGATAGGTTTAATGATGAGGGGGACCCTAATGTACACATTGACTCTTTTATGACCATGTGTAGTGATTACCAGAAAATAGACTTTGTATTGCTTAAACTATTCTCGTGGTCCCTTAAGAGAACTGTGTTAGAGTGGTATAGCTCCTTACCAAATCATTCCATCCCTACCTTTGATTATCTTATGGACCTATTCCTCAAACGATTTCAGGCTAACACTAGTAGTAGGGTCACTATCACTGACCTTGTTCACTATAAGCAAAAACCCAATGAAAAGGTCACAAACTTTATCTCGAGATATCAGTCAATCTCTACTAGGATCCCCTTTACCCTACCGGATAGCAATTTGCAGAGGATGTTCATTGGCAAACTGCAACTGGTATTGAGGGAGAAGCTCTCTTAATCGTTATCAAAAAATTTCCAATATGTATTACGCACTCACAGACTACTAGCGCACCATGATGCAGTTCAGAGATTCTACTTCAAACCCTCATAGTTGGTCTTTTGCACGCACATCCACAAAAGGGTCTAGAAAGAACAAAGCTATAGTTAATGTTTTTGTTGTTCCTTTGATGGTTGTTATGCAGAGATCACAACATAATAGAGTCTTCACTAAATTGTATGATTCCTATTTAAGCATAATGCAGTGGTTGCTAAAAGACAATCCGATTACCCTTCCCGAGGACTGCCCGATAACAAACCCTATCCATGTTGGTACGATGGGTCAAAATTTATCATTAGCATCATGTACCTGGTCATGACATTGAACGATGTTATCATCTTTAGAATATTGTCCAATACCACATTGATAGTGGTGCAATTAAAGTTGATGCGCGGAAGCATAAGTCAAACTATGCTACTGCTATCAAGGTTCAACTGCGTAGGTTTTGAGTCAAACTCATTAACCCATGTTTCATGAGTAGAGGTTTACAAGAACCCATCTCTCATGAGAATGAATGGTCCTCTTAGCACTCATTACATCTAGGTGATGTTCACAAGGGTGAAGCATTGGGACTTCTTGGGAGGTCACCCATCCTAGTACAACTCCAGCTCAAGCGCGCTTAACCACGAAGTTCCCTCCAAGGTTAAACCCACTTAGCTTGCAACCCCATTTTCAAAACCTTTAGCAAGTGTTGTGCCTTATGAACCATTCATTATAGATCCCCTACTTATTAGTATAAGTCAAACAAGTTTGTTGATAAGACCAACATTGATTTGCAGATCTACATCAATCCATTTCCCCCACATTTGACGGATTTTATTTCTGCATTAGATCCTCCTTCGGATGATGGTCCATTTGTAAACATGGTCACCATCACTCCTATTTGTTCACCTGCTAGCCAGAAGGGGAAGGTGTGTGATACATCATTATAATTTACCCCTCTAGATGCCCCGTATTGTGGCAAGCCTACTCCTCTATACATCCCTGCTAAATTGAATGGTCAAACTGTCATAGGTGTGATGGTTGAATCATTATGCATAGTCAATGTCATCATGAAGGAGACTCTATTTGTGAATGGTGAGAATAGGCCTGCATACGATGAATGTTGAATAACCTTGGGGACACATGACTGTTTCTCTATCCCTCCTTTGGGTAGCATCACCTTGACGGTCCTTATCGAACCCAAGGTTGTTTCGTCAACCTTTGTTATCATTCCTATGTCGAACCTTTTTCATATTAAGTTGGGCATTCCTTGGCTGATAGAAGTTGATGTGGTCCCCTTAGTTGTCTATAAATGTCCGAAGTTATCCCATAAAAGTTCAGCCCATATCATCCAGGACATTGGATACTGACCCCTCGTAGCTTGAGGAGATTTTTTCATTGGATCATTTTTGGCCTGCTCGGGTGGGGCCTATGCTTTCCTGTGGTAATTTGGTGTACCATGCTTACTATCAGTATAAGATAGGGGTGTTGGCCCCTAAGTCAGTGCAACCTAGTTATTCTTTGCCACTTCCTACATCGACTTCTACTCCATCCATTTCGGTGCTAGAGTAGGTGGTGTCTTTTTGCTCCTTCATCATCGAGGGTTAAGGTTAAACCTACTCCCTCGAGTACACCTCCTCATTTGTCCTAGACTGTGTAGCCTCCAACGGTATCTTTTGTTTCGATGTCCGCCCTTGATGCAGACAAAGGAAAGGTGCTCGCAGTATCCAAGTCTACTATGGGTTCTGACAAAAAACTATCGGACCCCCTTGTCCTCTTGCATTCATCATTGATGTTGTGGACATTTATGTGTCACCAACTACTAGTGGCATTCTACAGAAACATCTTGTTATATTGACATGCCACAATTGCTCTTCTCCTTGGAATAATATGCCTTTCATGCATATAATTCTAAGGGGGGCCCATCATATCTGCATTTTTGCATGATCCACATTTATCATTTAGCCTCTTCCGTTTATGTTTCTTGTCGATCACTTTTTCATGTTTGCCTAGGTGGGGGCCAAACCAATTGATCTTTTTCTTTATAATGCTTGCCTAGGTGTGGGCCAAACCACTTGATCTTTTTGTTTATCATGTTTTTCCTTTGTAGGGGCCAATATACTACCTATCAAATCTATCTTTGATCACCCAATCACATGGCTACCTAGTGTATCACTACCCATGCTAACAAAAATCTTGCTCTATCGTATGGTTACCCATACTGACATAATCTCACAAATATCATTGCCCTATCGTATGGCTATCTATCATAATACAATTTTCTATCCATAGTAGCGCATCTCATATCACAACAACCACTTATCTTGTATCTTTTCGTAATAAGGGGCTTTCCTCCAATCGAGGTTTGTTTCTGTTACGCTATCTTATCTATTATCCATATGAATCTATCATTTTATCTTATCATCCGACATGTTAGTTTGTAACTAACGTGTTTGTGATGTATCATTTAGCAATGTCTATTTCAAACTTTAGCTTCATCTTGTTGGGGGCAACCTTGCCTGATCAATGAAATTTTGCCTCCCTGTCAAGACTCTTTTCTTTATCTTCCTCTACTTTATCTTCACATCCCTCAACAAATACATGCTCACTAAAGTGGGGGCAAAATATAATATCAAAAATCACACCTTGTACAATTTAGCATAATAAATGGCGTCTTCCTCCATGTCATTGGAGGTCATGTACTGCTACTTTTGTCTTTGTCAGCTCCATACTGGAATGTTACCAACTCTGTTGACTTGTCATCCTCCGGACACTAGCGCGACGTGAAGAAGTCCACGCAATGTGATAGCATCCTGCAAATCTAATAGTCCATAGGTGGTCATTTGAGCATTACGCCTGTGCTTGGAAGGAACCGTAACGCCCCTGCATGTGCCCACTGGTGTCGGGATTCGTCTGGGAGACTATATCTTTCATGTTTCTAGCATTTCTTGGGACTTCTTTGGGATCATTTTGGACATACTTCAAGCTTTGGCCATCCATTTTGCATAATTTTTCTAGCATCTTGAGGACCACCATTGTTGTAGTCTCTCAAACAACTCACAGTGTTGTCTTCACGTGTGTTGGAAGGGGAGTTCACTTAATTTCCTTGGTTTGTTTGCATATTCATAATCTTTTATTTCAATCTATCTATTATCTTAATTGTGTTTATTTCATCTTTATTATTCCATTTAACTGTTGCTATTATCCGGGTTATCCATGGAGGTGGAAACACCAATATGGGGGTTTGATAAAGGCAGACTCCAACACAACCCCCAACATTTTCCTATTGCTTGTGTGCAGGTTTATAATCGTGGGAAGGAATTCATCTTGTAGGAGGCTTCAGTCATGGACCTGTTGTTAGCTTCCCTCATTCCTTTTTCTCATTTCATTCTAGAATTTCATATTCTATTTTGTTAGCTTAGTTTGTTATTTTTTGTGTTTATCTAGTAATATAGTCATGTCTGTCATTTTCGTATGAACTTTGTACCTTGTATGTACAGGACGACAACGCAATGCACTGGTTTCTTAGTTTCACATGCTCATCCTTGGGACAAAGGCTTAGCAGAGTTGTTCGAAAACTTTGCTTGTTAGTCATTTATCTTATTTTATCTTATTTTGCATTTTCATCCACTGGCTCACCCTTAGCACCAGTTTAAGTGAGGTACCAGAGGGCCAATTTGTTCTCTAGGATTCATCATCCTTGAGGTAGCAAATTTCCTCCACTAAAAGTGGAAACAATAAATGAGAAAGAAATTCAAAGTAAAAGAAAGAAGATGATGTATTTAGCGAGATTCCAAAATTAATATAAGGAGATATATGTATAATTAAGATATGCTAACTGTTGGCAACAAGGCAGGAAACTGAGGGGAGGGTTGAATTATTTTTCTCACAAACTTTACTCAACTCAAACTCAATTTCAGATCTGATAATAAATAATGAAAGCATAAATCAACATCACATCAATAACACACATAACACCAAGATTTTTGATGTGAAAAACCCAGTTAAGGGAAAAACCATGGTCGAAACCTACCCACAATGAGATAGTACCTTGTTAGGAGTAAATAAAATATTACAATGGGGAATGCACATGCATTTAGGCACACTGCCTAGAGCTCATTTCTCAAAAAAAACAAAGGGCTACAACCTTGGGAAGCCTCATTGCCTTACAAAACATTCATATTACATCTGGAGGATCATAAACTGATAAAATAACATCTCCTTATGTTTGGTTACAGTTCTAGGTAAGCACACAATTTGATATGCTCTGCCACACTTCTTCACACTTCCGAAAAATCAAAACATTTGTTCGCACACACACTCGCAAATACATCTCTCACTTGATTATTACATTTATTTATACAAATCATCAACCTATATTTCAAGGTCAGCTCAACACTCACTACACAAATTACCACACACACTAAAACAATACATGCGGACCAAAACACAAATAGAACACAATCTAGAAACATCCACAACCATCATGAATTATGCCAACAACAACCGCAACATCATCACTTACTAGAATCTTCATCATCATTATATTGAACCTCAAGAACACCAACTAAACTGACTATCAAACTAAATGATTCACTTGCGGACCTCCAAATCATGAACCATCCGAATTGAGGACACATATGAACGTCCCAAACACTCTGCCAAATCTGTAAACCAAGATATTGCAACTCCAGAGCAATGTAGAGCAAAATCCAGAATACTAATCAACACAAACAACAAAATACCAACCTCAATACCGGATCTCATAACTTAATTAAATCATCATGCAGACCACTAAAACTTCCACTGAATTAACTAGAGATACTTATCTCAAAATTCTTTAATCCGCAACAACGCATTTACAACATACTGGCCAAACTAACTCATTTGATTTGACTGCAACACTGTAACACACAGAGGAATATGTTGACATCAATGACAACACATCATTCTAGAAAACTTCTCAGCAATATCCAACAATCTCCCCCTTTGGCATTGATGGCAGCATATGAATGTGAAAAACAATCAATGAAAAGAAAGAAATCAACAACCAACAAGCATAACTCTCAACAATCTGCCCTCGAGATCTAGCACATGATATGACAATTTTCACATGATCTTCTCCCCCTTTGACATCAATGCTAAAGGCACATATACAAATCATGATTCTCTCCCTCTTACCAGATAATCTCTCTCCCTTTTACAAACTTACAAATCTTAACAACTCAACCACATATTGACTACTCCCCCTGAGTAGAAACCACCACTCATCAATCCAAATCAAAAGATATCTCTGTGAAGTCCACCAGACAGATGCAACTCAATGTATCTTAGTTCTCCTTAGGAGGGGCAAGCAACTTGTCTTTAAGATACTAGAAAGTATCTTTAGGGAAAGGCTTCTTGAAGATATCTGCAATTTTTTCTTTTGTAGATACATACTCCAATCTGACTTCCTTCTCATTCACCTTCTCTCTCAAGAAATGAAACTTGATTGATATATGATTAGTCTTTGAATGCAACACTAGGTTCTTAGAAATGGTGATAGCACTTGAATTATCATAGTATATAGTAGTAGGCTCATCAAAAACAACTTTGATATCCTTCTGCATCTGCTTCATACATACCACCCGAGTACAAATGCTAGCAACAACAATGTATTCAACTTTTGCAGTAGATAAAGGAATAACATTCTGCTTCTTACTCATCCATGAAACCAATTTCTTGCCCCCAAAAAATGCACCACCACTAGTACTCTTTCTGTCATCAACATCACCTGCCCAATCAACATCACTAAAAGCACTCAAAGTAAAATCATAATCTCGAGGATACCACAAACCAAAATCAACTGTCCCTTTCAAATATCTGAAAATTCTTTTAACAACAACAACATGAGATTCCTTAGGATCAACTTGAAATCTAGAAACAAGACAAACACCATTCATAATATCTAGTCTAGTTTGAGTCAAATATAATAGTCCACCAATCATAGATCTTTATCTAGTCTGATTTTCTTTCAAAGAATCATCATCCTTTGTCAAGTTACATCCGGTTACCATAGGTATACCAATTGGCTTTGAATCATCTAAACCAAACTTTTTCAACAATTCCTTCACATACTTAGACTATGGTATAAAAATACCTTTATCCAACTGAGTAATTTTCAATCCCAAAAAGAATTTCATCTCACCAATCATAGACATCTCAAACTCATTCTACATATCATCAACAAACTTCTTGCACAAACCATCATTTCCACCAAAAATAATATCATCAGCAAATACTTTAACAATCAAGATGTTATCATTATCAATCTTGAATTATAGATTACTATCAGTAATACCTTTACTGAATTCAAGCTTCATCAAATAATTATCTAATTTGATATACCAAGCTCTTGGGGCTAGCTTCAATCCATACAATGCTTTCTTCAATTTGCAAACTATATCTTTCTGATCTGTCAACTGAAAACCTCCGGTTGCTTAGTATAAAATTCTTCTTCCAGCTCCCATTAAGAAAGGCTAACTTGACATCCATCTGATACACTTTGAAATCTATGTAAGAAACATAAGCAAGAAATAATCTAACAGCTTCAATTCTACCCACTGGAGCAAAAGTCTTCTCAAAATCAATTCCTTCCATCTGAGAATAACCCTTGCAAACAAGTCTTTCTTTATTCCTAACAACTTCACCTTTTTCTTCCAATTTATTCTGAAACACCCATTTAGTTCCAATTACATTTTTATCCATAGGTCTAGGAACAAGAATCCATGTATTATTCTTTTCAATCTGGTTCAATTATTCTTCCATTTCTTTAACCCAATTTTCATCTTTGCATGCTTCACTAACAAATTTAGGTTCTATCTTAGAAATCAAGCAATACTCTTCAACAATTCTTCTCCTAGTCATGACACCTTTATTCTTATCACTTATGATCTGACTCTCTAAATGATTTAATCTCACATACCTGGGAGTCTTAGGATTTTCCTGATTTTTAGACTCTTGAGCTCTTTCTTCTGTACTAGAACTTGTACCTTCTCCTTCATTCTCAGGATTTTCTAGAATAATCTAAATTTGATTCTGGGTTTGTACTTGCTTTCCTTTATGTGAACTAACATCTTGATCATCTGAATCATATCCAGAGCATTTGGGTTGATACTCATTTTCTTCATCAACCTTCACATTATCACTTTCAACTATCTTTCTCAAACTCTTATCATAACACCAATAAGCCTTTCTTTTAGTAGAATAACCAAGAAAAATTCTTTCATCACTTTTAGCATCAAATTTCCCTAGATCTTCATCTCTTATGATATAGCATTTACTTCCAAAAATTCTAAAATAACTAACTGTAGGAACATGACCAAGCCATAACTTATAAGGAGTCTTGTCAGTATCACATTTGATATGCACCCGGTTGAAAGTGTACGCAATAGTACTCACAACTTATGTCCAATAGATATGAGAAATATTTCCTTCAATCATCATCATCCTGGCAACTTCATGAATTGTTTTTTTCTTTGTCTCCACAACACCATTTTGCTAAGGGTTCCGCGGAGTAGATAACTATCTCTTCACCCCATGCTCTTCACAAAATGCATTGAACTCCCTGGAAGTAAATTCACCACCTTTGTCATATCTTAGACACTTCAACTTTAATCCAATCTCTGTCTCAACCATAGCTTTGAAAATATTTAACTTGTCCAAGGCTTTAGACTTCTCCCTTAAGAAAGTAACCCACATCATCCTTGAATAGTCATCAATCAACAACATGAAATACTTGTCACCCTGCAAGCTTCTCACTCTAGAAGGACCACACAAATTAGTATGCACAAGATATAATATTCCATTAGAAGTATACTGTTTGCTTTTAAAAGTAACTCTTGTCTGCTTCCCTAATTGACATTCCTTACATACCGAATTAGTAGGCTTTACCAACTTAGGAATATCTCTCACTGCTTGACTAGAACTTATCTTAACGATGCAATCAAAATTTACATGACACATCCTTCTATGCCATAATCAAATTTCATCAATCTAAGAAATCAAACAACTTTTTCCACCAACATTTAAGTGAAAGATATTACCTTTAGTCTTTGTACCTGATGCAATCTCAATTTCGGAGCTACTCAAGATCTTACATTTTCCATTCTTGAATTGCAAGTCATATCCCTTATCAACCATTTTTCCAACACTCAAAAGATTATTCTTTAGACCTTCAACATACAAGACATCATCAATCTTATCCTTACCATCAAGAGAAATAGAATCTCTACCACAAATTATACCAACTTTGTCATCACCAAATCTTATTACACAACCATCATACTTTTCCATACTCACAAACTTAATCTTATCACCTGTCATATGATGAGAGAAACCACTATCAATAACCCATTCATCTTTCTATTCAACTTTAGTAGCCAAAAATTTCTCTTCAATAATGCAACTAGTAGAATTAACAGTCACCAGATCATTTTCCTTGATAGAAATAAACACCCATTCATCGCTTGAATTTTCCTTATCAAATTCATCATCTATCAGACCTTCATCAACAACATAATAACACTTCTTCTGATATTTAGGCTTATAAGGCTTCAATGGCTTCTTAGAAACTCTTTTCAGACACCTTGACACAAAATGTCCTATCTTATTGCATGAAAAACATTTAAGAGGCAACTTCCCATCATACTTACCGACTCCTTTCAACAATCTTCTGGCAATCAAGGCTTCAAGCTCTTCAAGCCGTCTTTCTTATTCTTCAAGCTCTCTCATCTCCTTCTCATATCTAGATACCCTTGTAGAACTTTCTCCTATATCATATTTCTACTTCCCAAAAATAGTAGCTTTGAATGTAGATTCAGAATTAAGAAGAGATTCACCAAATTCACTCAGCTCAAAGGCAACAAGTTTTCCAATCAGCATGTCTCTAGTCACATCTGTCATTGCCTGGATCTCCTCAATAGCAACAACCTTGTACTTGTAAGTAGGAGGCAAGGATCTCAACACTTTAGCTACAATCTATGATTCTTCCAATACTCCATTGACACATTTGATGTTCAACACAAGCTTATCGACTTTCTGTGTAAAAGAGGTAATGTTCTCATCTATGCCCATCTTCAACATCTCATACTTTCCCTTTAATATTTGCAACTTAACAACTTTCACATGGTTGTCACCTTCATACAAAGTCTCTAGCTTCTTCCAGATCTCATGAAAAGTCTGGAAATCCATCACATTAGTCATCTCAGAATAAGACAAGGCACTCAACAATGCTTCCTTAGCTCTAATATTGAATTCAACTTCCTTTATCTCATTCGGAGTTGTAGGACCATTCAACGAAACATTATACACATTCTTAGGAATCTTTCAATAATCTTCACTGATGCATCTGGTTCTTCCAAAGAGTGTAATTTTTTCCATCAAATCTCAGGCTATCCTTCTTGAAAGCAAAGGTTGCCATCCCGGATCACTTCAAGCGGTCTACTTCCGGAGGATATAGCTCTGATACCAATTGTTGTAAAAAAGGCAACAAACTGAGAGGGGGAGAGTGAATCAGTTTTCTCACAAACTTTACTAAGCTCAAACTCAATTTCAGATCTGATAATAAACAATGAAAGAAAAAATCAACACCACATCAATAACACACATAACACTAAGATTTTTGACATGGAAAACTCGGTTAAGGGAAAAACCACAGTGAGAACCTACCCACAATGAGATAATACCCTGTTAGGAGTAAATGGAATATTACAATGGGGAATTCACATGCATTTAGGCACACTGCCTAGAGCTCACTGTTCAAAAACAACAAAGGGCTACAACCCTGGGAAGGCTCATTGCCTTACAAAACATTCAGATTACATCCGGAGGATCATGAACTGCTAAAATAGCTTCTCCTCATGCCTGGATACAGTTCTAGTTAAGAACACAACCCGATCTTCTCTACCATACTTCTTCACACTTCCGAAAGATCAAAACATTTGTTTGCACACACACTCGTAGATACCACGTAGATACATCTCTCACATGATTATTATATTGATTTATACAAATCATCAACTTATATTTCAAGTTCGACTCAACACTCATTACATAATTTACCACAGACACTACAACAATACATGCAGACCAAAACAATGTTGACTAAGACATAGTATGGACCTAAATCACAACCTCGAATATGAAACACCTCCAAGAATTAAGCCATGAACATCCGCAACACACTACAATCATCCGGTCTGCTAAGAACACTGCATAACACGAGCATGAACACCGCCGGATCAAGAAGATGATCAATAACATGCATAACGATCAATGCGGACCATCAACATAGATATAACACGATCTAGAAACATCCACAAGAATCATGAATTACACCAGCAACAACCACAACATCACCACTTACTCGAATCTTCATCATCATTATATCGAACCTCAAGAACACCAACTAAACTGACTATCAAACTGAAAGATTCACCTACGGACCTCCAAATAATGAACCATCTGAATTGAGGATAGATATGAATGTCCCAAACACTCTGCCAAATTTGAAAACCAAGATATTGCAATTCCGGAGCAATGTGGAGCAAAATCCAAAATACTGATCAACACAAACAACTAAATACCAACCTCAATACTGGATCTCATAACTCAATCAAATCATCATGTGGACCATTGAAACTCTTTCTGAATTAACTAGAGATACTTATCTCAAAATCCTTTAATCTACAACAACGCATCTACAACACACTAGCCAAACCAACTCATTTAATTTGATTGCAACACTAGAACACATAGAGGAATATGTTGACATCAATGACAACACATCATTCCAACAAACTTCTCAGCAATATCCAACACTAACTACCAACCAACCTACCATGCCACATAGGTAAGCCACCTAAGTATCAACCTAAGTAGGACTAATATACCAAAACCTCCTTAATCCTAACTTAGTTAAGGAGAAAACTACGTCTCAAGATCAAATATTTATAAGGTACCCAAGTATAGTGCACTCATAATGAAGAGGAGAAATCCTTGTGAGAAAAAGCTCCCTCTTAAATGAAGGTAAAAGATGCAAATTAGAAAACCACAGGTGACAAAAAAATCCTTCTCACAGGTAGGTGCACCGAGATGGAGGACCAAAAGGGGGTCTTAAGATGCCACTTTTTTTTTGAGATCAACAAAGCATGATCTTCAAAGAGAAATTGAAGATAGTTGCGATCAAGTTTTGAAGATGTAAAAAAAATAAGAGTTATAGTTCTCTGAATATACTTTATAAACTACTTTTCTTTTTGAAAATGATGGATCTTAATGGTTTAAAAAATGGGGGTCTCACAAAGTGGTCCTATTTTTATATAAAAAAATAACATAGCATCTATTGTGCCCCGTAAAATTTTAACTTCTTTTAGAATTTTAAAAATAACTCTAGTGAGATATTATCTAACAGCTTGTAGTTTATGTTGGATTTTTCAACTATTTTTTTAAAGAATATATGATTTTTAACTAATTTTTGAAGTGGACACATATTGAAAAGTGGAAATTTGAGTGTGTTGCCCCCTAAATTTTTTAAAAACTAATTGATTTTTTTTTAAATATGTGTAGAATGGAGTCCATTTTCTAGAAAGATAATTTATTTAAAAATTTGACAAACGAGTAAAAAATTATACCCAAAATACCACATCTTGGTTTTTGACAAAAAAATGGACACATTAAGAGAAGAAATTAAAGACAAAAACCTTAACTTACTCAAAAGGTGAAAAAAATCATATGGTTAGATGGCTAAGAGAGGGCTTAACATCATCAGGGTATTTTTTAAATTTTCATTGAAACATATATGCAAACCTGATGGAGAACACACCCAAAAATGTGTGATTTTCTTTTTTCTCTTTCAAAAAATGCGTCTTTGGGATGAAATGGTTGTCGAACCCAAAGGGTTGTAATATCCCAATGCAGATAAAATTTCTAGTGCCAAATAAAGTGTACATGTTATTTGAATGCACTTTCAAAATCCTAGTGCCAAATATTGCGCACGTGTTACAAAAATGCATTAACATAATGCTAGTGCCAAAAAATGCTAGCATGCTATGATCTAAATGGTTTCAATTTTATTTTCTCTCTCTCTCTCTCCCTCTCTCTCTCTCCCACTTTGATTAAGGCTTAGAGTTTAGGGTTTATGATTGATGATGGATAGTTGAGGTTTTAATTTTCACTCCCTCCCTACCTCCTTCCCTATCTATCAAGACTTCTGTTTCTCTCTCCCTCCATTCTCTCATTCACCTCCCTCCTATTTCTAGGTCTCTCCCACCCTCTCTCCCTCTCTACCTTTCCTTCCCTCCTTATGCCCATCTCTATCCATATATCCATCTTATTTATTATTCTCTCTCCCTCTCTTATTGTTTATCTCCTCTATATATCCATTATATCGATCACTACCTCTCTCCCTGTCCCTCTCTCTATTAGAATAATTGGTGGACAACTGAGAGTGGGGGTGAATCAATTGTCAACAGATTATATTAATCAAATCACTTTATAACCTTTAACTGGAGCAGATAAACATTGAATATCAGAATAGTAGAAACAGATACCGATAAGCAATAAAACTTAAGAATGAAACAAAGAATTTACACAATGCAACCATACCACATAACACAATGATTTTTATGTGGAAAATATGGTAAAGGGAAAAACCATGGTGGGAAGCCTACCCACAGTTAGATAATACTTCTGCAGAAAGTATGTGATACAATAAGGGGCCTGCACATGCAGGAAGGCACACTTCCTAGAGCATACTGATCATTACAAAGGAGTCCCACTAACTACAGAGAGGTTATAACCACCTCAATATAATTGGACAACAATCCAGAAGAATGAATTGCTAGTGATAGCATCTACCATTTCTGATTACAGTCCTAATTAAGCTCAATACCGGAGGCCTTTGACCTCTTACATAAACCCAATTCGATCACCTATGATCGACCAAATCTCCTTCGCATATGATTTTTCATTCCATGACCACGACCATGATCTACAATGAGATCTTACATCATTTTATACAAACCCTAAGGCCTAAACCAATTAGGTCTGCCACCTAAAAGATATTACAATAAGATCATTACATAAATCCATATTATAGTAATATGGCATGTCGGCTTTAGACCAAAACAATATTAACCAATCCATAAATCATCTTGGTAGTGCGTAAAGAACATGTTACATGATACCGGTCCATAACCTAGATAGGTAGCGGACCTAATTTGGGTCCACCATGCCAAAGCGATGTCTTCAATGAGTCGAGGCACGATCAAGGATCACCTTCTGCATCCTGAATTCCATCTAGAAGCCGCACCAATACCACTTATGCATCCTGTCAAAGATTCTCAGTAAAAGCCTTGCTGGTAAAACCTTAAAC
Organism: Cryptomeria japonica; assembly: GCF_030272615.1. Lineage (NCBI taxonomy): Eukaryota > Viridiplantae > Streptophyta > Pinopsida > Cupressales > Cupressaceae > Cryptomeria > Cryptomeria japonica. Next base: position 473,134,826 of record NC_081412.1, read on the forward strand.
CCTTACCGGTATAGGCTTACTAGAGTGTATGATAGAATCCGATCATCAAGTCAATACCAACTGACCAAAACATACTCCAGAAACATCAAACCAAACTTATTCCATTGATCCAAACATGTCAATAGTATCCAACTGATAGTCTCTTTTGTCAATAACACTAGTTCTTCTACCGATAACCAAAATCTGTTTGCAGTAACCAATTATAACAACTAGTGTTGACATCAATGACAAAACATCAATGTACACAATCAATTTCTTCATATTGCCAACACTCTCTCCCATCTCTAGGTCTTGTACTCTTTCTCTCTTTACCTCTCCACCTCTCCATCCTTTTCTTATTATCCATCTCTCTCTCCCTCTAGGTCTTCACCTCTCTCCCTCCTTACCTTTCTACCTTTCCATCCTTGTCTCATTATCCATCTCTCCCTCCGCATCTATCTCTCTCACCTCTATCTCTCCACCTCCAGGTCTCTCACCTCTCTGACAGGCTCTAGGTCTCTGACCTCTATATCTCTCATGTCTCTAGTTCTTTCCGTCTCTCCCTCCCTACCTCTCTTTCAACCTCCTTACCCCCCGCCCCCCCCCCTGCCCTCATTTTCTTCTGTCTTCCTCACCTCTCTACTTCTCCCCTCTCTAGGTCTCACTCACTCCCTATCTACCTCTTCCTCCCCTTTAACAAGAAATTTGATATAGTTATGTTCAATATTTGAAGATGCAACAAAAGAAAGAGTTGTAGTACTATGAGCCTAATTTATAAACTAATTTTATTTTTGACAATAGTGGAGCATAAGGGTTTCAAAAAGGGGGGCCACACAAAGTGGTCCGATTTTATAAAAAAATATCATAACATCTATTGTGCCCCCCCTAAAATGTTAACTTTTTTTAGAATTTCAAAAATCACTCTGGTGAGATATTAGCTAACTCCTTGTAGTTTATGTAGAATTTTTCAACTAATTTTTTAATGAATATATAATTTTTTTACTAACTTTTTGAAGTGGACACAAATTAAAAAATAGAAATTTGAGTATGTTGGCCCCTAAAAATTCTAAAAACTATTTGATTTTTTTTTCAATATGTGTAGAATGGAGTTTTGTTTCTAAAAAAATAGTGTATTTTAAAATTTAGTGAATGAGTAAAAAAATATACCCAAAATACCACTTCCTGGTTTTTGACAAAAAAATGGGCACACTAATGTAAAAGAAATTAAAGACAAAAACCTTAACTTACTCAAAATGTGAAAAAAATGGGTAGATAGCTAGAGAGAACTTAATGTCATCATGGTAAATTTGCATTGAAACCTGTGCAAACCTAATGGAGAGCACACCCAAAAATGTGTGAAATTTTCTTACTCTCTCAAAAAACACGTCTATGGCTTGAAATGGTTGTCCAACCCTTTGGGTTGGATGCCCAAGGAAAATCCAACTCAAGAGGTTGGAATTTTACAATGGAGATAAAAATTCTAGTGCCAAATAATTTGAATGCATTTTTAAAATGCTAGCAGCAAATATTGCATGTGTGTTATGAAAATACACTGACATAATGCTAGTGTCAAATAATGTAGCGAGTTGGATTGGATGCCCAAGGAAAATCAAACTCAAGAGGTTGGAATTTTCCAATGGAGATAAAAATTCTAGTGCCAAATAAATGGAATGCATTTTTAAAATGTTAGCAGCAAATATTGCATGTGTTATGAAAATACACTGACATAATGCTAGTGTCAAATAATGTAGCGAGTTATTATTTGCATTGGATCAATTTTGTTTCTCTTTCTCTCTCTCTCTCTCTATCCCACTTTGATTAAGGCTTAAAGTTTAGGGTTTATGTTTGATGATGGATAGTTAAGGTTTTAAATTTTATTCCCTCCCTACCTTCTTCAATGTTTATCAATACTTCCCTTTTTCTCTCTGTCTAGTCTCTCCCTCACCTCTCTCTCCCCTCTCTAGGTCTCTCCCACCCTTTCTCCCTCTGTACCCTGCCTTCCCTCCTTATCCTCATCTCTATCCATGCATCCCTCCTCTCTCTTCTTCTCTCTCCCTCTCTTATTATTTCTCTTCCCTATCTCTTCATTTTGTCAATCACTACCTCTCTCCACCCTCTATGTCTTTGCTTATCTCCCTCTTTATGTCTCTACCTCTCCATCCTTATCTGATTACCAACCTCTCTCCCCTTATATCTCTCTCCCTATAGGTATCTCCCTCTCCCCCTCCTTACCTCTCTATTTCTCTATCCTTGTCTTATTACCCACCTCTCTCCCCCTCTATCTCTCTCATCTCTATCTCCCCCCTCTAGGTCTGTCACTTATATATCTCTCCTATCTCTAGTTATTTTCCCCCTTCCCTACCTCTCTCCCTGCCTCTTACTCCTCTCTCTTCGTGAACCCCCCGCCTCTCTCTCTCTCTCTCTCTCTCTCACCTCTCTACCTTTCCCCTCTAGGTCTCTCACTCCCTCCTTGTCTACCTCGCCCTCCCTTCCTCCTTAGAATTCTCTTTGTTTTTGTTCTCTTCTCTCCTCTTCTCGCTCCCTTCCCTCTCTAAGTCATCACCTCTCCCTCCCTTCTATATGGCTAGGGAATAAGGTGTAGGATGCAGGGTTTAGGATCTAGGGTGAGGGTATTGATATAGGATTCAAGGTACACGATTGATGATATAGGGTTTCAGGTACATAAGGTTGATGATATTGCATGTTTTGATACTTTCCTCTATCTCCCCCTCTGCCTCTCCCTCTCTTATCTCTCTCACATCTCTCTTCCCTCTCTAGGTTTGTCTCTCCCTTTACTCCTCTCTCCTTCTCTATATTCCCTTCCCTCCTTACTCCCATTTTTTCCCTACCCCATTCCCTCTTATTACATCTCTAGAGCTCTCTCTCCATTATCTAGGTTGTCACCTCTTCCTCCTACCCTCTCCACTTCACTACCTCTCTATCCTTGTTTCATTACCCACCTTTGTTTATATAATTCTATCTATCTCACCTTTCTCTCTCTCTCTGTACCTAGGTCTCTGGCCTCTCTTGCTCCCTAATTATCTCTCATCTCTCTATTTGTTCCTTATCTAGTTCTCCCCCTCATTTTCCACCTATTTCCCCCTCCCCCCTTACCTATCTCCCTTTATGAACATACTCTCTCTCTCTCTCTCTCTCTCTCTCTCTCTCTCTCTCTCTCCTACCCTAAGTATCTCACTCCCTCCATGTCTACCTCTCCCTCCATCCATTCTTACTCCTCTCTTTGATATTTTGTCTCTCCTCTTCTCCTTCCCTTCCCTCTCGAAGTATCTTCCTCACAATTTCTCCCTCCCTCCTTACCCCCCCCCCCCCCCCCACACACACACACACACATACATACATACATACATACATACATACAAATATATATATATATATATAGATAGATATATATACACATGTATATATATACATATATATACACATATATATATGTATATGCATATATATGTATATATACATATATACATATGTATCTATGCATACATATATATGTGTGTGTGTGTACATACATATATATGTATATGTATGTGTGTGTGTGTGTGTGTGTGTGTGTGTGTGTGTGTGTGTGTGTGTGTGTGTTACAAGTGTGGTTGTCGTTGCACCAAAAGATCGACTTGTTAATACCTGATATGACCACTAGACTTATAGAATCCACAGGAGGAAATTAAGCCATGTCACAAACCTGAGTGTTGTGCTGCACAACACAAGGAGACAAAGGGTGCACACCTTTCAACAATCCCCCCCAACACAAGCAAGGGGTTTGAACTTGTGACCAAGCTCTGATACCACTTGTTACAAGTGTGGTTGTTGTTGCACCAAAATATCGACCTATTAATGCCTGATACAATCACTACACTTATATAATCCACAGGAGGCGATTAAGCCATGTCACAAACCCGAGTGCTGTGTTTCACAACACAAGGAGACCAAGGGCACACACCTTGCAACAATTGATACTGCTTGTTACAAGTGCAGTTGTTGTTGCACCAAAAGATAGACCTATTAATGCCCGATACAACCACTAGACTTATAGAATCCATAGGAGGCGATTAAGCCATGTCACAAACCCAAGCGCTACGCTGTACAACACAAGGAGACCAAGGGCGCACACCTTGCAACAATATGTATATATATACATATATTTATCTACACATATATATACATATACATATACATATACTTATATATATATATATATACATATACTTATATATATATATATGTATGTATGTATGTATCTATATGTGTGTGTGTGTATACATATATATGTATACACACACACACATATAGACACACACACACACACACACACACACACACACACACACACACACACACACACACACACACACACACACACACACATATATATATGTCATCACCTCTCCCTCACACCCTCTCTCCCCTAACTAGGTTTCTCCCTCCCTCCCTCTCCACCTCTCTATCCACATCTCATTATGCACCTCTCTCTATTTACCACTATTTATCTCACCCTTCTCTATCCCCATCTAGGCCTCCAACCTCTCTCTCCTCCTCTAGGTCTCTCACCTTTCTATATGTCCCCTCTATAGTTCTCTCCCTCCCTCTCCACCTGTCTCTCCCTCCCCCCTTGCCCCTCTCCCTTTATAAACTCTCTAATTCTCTTATCTCTCTCCACTCACCTCTCTATCTCCTCTTCGTAGGTCTCTCACTCCCTCAATATATACCTATCCCTCCATCCCTTCTTGCCCCTCTATCTTTGTTATTATCTCTCCTCTTCTCCTTCCCTCTCCTCTCTAGTTCTCCCCCTCCCTCTCTATCTCCATCTCTCTCCCCATTGCAAGCCACTCTCTCTTATTATCTCTCTCTATTATTTAGGTTGTCACCTTTACTACTCTCTTGAATCTCTAGGTTTCTCCCTCTCTCCCTCTCCACCTCCCTACCTCTCTATCCATGTCTCATTACCCACCTCTCTCTACCCCCCTCTATCTATATCACCCCTCTCTCCCCATCTAGGTCTCTCACCTTTCTATCTATCCCCTCTCTATTTCTTTCCCTCCCTCTCTATCTCTTTGTCCCTCCCCTCTTACCCCACTCCCTTAATGAACTCTCTAATTCTCTTCTCTTGCCCCCACCTCTCTATCTCTTTCTTCTATCGATCTCTTATTTGCTGCATGTCTACCTATCTCTCTATCCCTTCTTACTCGCCCCACCTCTCTCTATATTATATTGTCTCTCCTCTTCTCCCTCCCTCCCCTCTCTAGGGCTCTCCCTCCTTTTCTTCCCCTTTCCCTCTCTCTATACACCTCCCTCCTTACCCACATATTTTTATCCCTATCAAGCCTCTCTATTATTCTCTCGCCATTTTCTAGGTTCTCTCTCTCTCTCTCTCTCTCTCTAGGTTTTTCCCTCTCGCCATCTCCACATCTCTACCTCTCATTCCATGTCTCATTACCAACCCCTCTCTATCCCCCTCTATCTATCTCACCCCTCTCTCCCCATGTTAGTCTCTCACCTCTCTCCCCCTCTAGGTCTCTCACCTCTCTATTTTTCCCCTCTCTAGTTCTCTCCCAACCCCTTACCCCTCTCACTTTATTAACTCTATCATTCTCTTCTCTCCATCCCCTCACCTCTCCATCTCCTCCTTCTCTAGGTCTCTCACTCCCTCCATGTCTATCTCTCCCTTCATCCCTTCTTACTCTTCTCTATCTCTTTGTTCTTTAGTCTTTCCTCTTCTCCCTCCCTCCCCTATATAGGTCTCTCCTTCTCTTTCTTCCCCTCTCCCTCTCCCTCTCTCCTCCCTCCTTACCTCGATCTCTCAATCCCTCCCCCACTCTCTCCTTTTCTCTCTCCCCATTATGTATTTCATCACCTTTCCCTCCCACCCTCTATCTCCCCTCTCTAGGTTTCTTCTTCCCTCCTTGTCCACCTCTCTATCTATCCATCCATGTCTCATTATCCACCTCTCTCTACCCCTCTATCTTTCTCACTGCTCTTTTCTCCTCATGTAGGTCCGTCACCTTCTCTCTAGGTCTGTCACCTCTCTATATGTTGCCTCTCTAGTTATCATCCTCCCCCTCCCCCTACCCCTCCCCTCTATGAACTCTCTATTCCCTTTTATTTTTCCCGTCACCTCTTCATCTCCTCCTGCATGTCTCCCTCTCCCTCCATCCCTTCTTACTCTTCTCTCTCTTTGTTCTTTTGTATCTCCTTTTCTCCATCCCTTTCTTCCCCTCTCCCTCTCTATCACCCCCTCCATTCTTACCCCATTTATCTCTCCCTCCAAAACTCTCTCTCTCTCTCTCCATTGTCTAGGATGTTAGCTTTCCCTCTCACCCCCTCTCTCTCTCCCCTCTCTAAGTTGCTCACTCCCCCCCTCTCTAGCTCTCTACCTCTCCATCCATGTCTCATTACCCGCTTCTCTCTATTCCTCTCTATCACATCCCTCTCTCCCCATCTAGGTTCCTCACCCATTTCTCCCTCTACGTCTCTCACCTCTCTATCTATCCCCTCTCTATTTCTCTCCCTCTCTCTCCCTCCCCACTTAGCATTATCCCTTTATACTAGATATCATTCTCCTCTCTCTCCCCTCTCCCCTCTCTATCTCCTCCATCCCTAGGTCTCTCACTTCTTGCATGTTTGCCTCTCCTTCCATCCCTTCTTAATCCTCTCTCTCTTTGTTCTTTTGTCTCTCCTCTTCTTCCTCTCTCCCCTCTCTAGGTCTCTCACTCCCTTTCTTCCCCTCTCCTTCTCTATCTCCCCCTCCCTCCTTACCTCCATCTCTCTCTCTCCCCCCCACTCTCTCTTATTCTCTCTCAAGTGTGGGTGAGGGGGAAAAACATACACAAGTCATGGGAGCAAACATCAAAAATGAGGACAACTTTGCCCTTTTTTAGAACAACTTTTTCAAAGAATGCAAGCTAAATAACATGCTAGCATTTTGATTCAAATTGACCAATCCCAAGGCTTAGTCATTTCAAGCTTAAGTGCATGCCGTATTTGGCTACTGTGTTATGTTTCGATGGGGGTTAAAAAGTAAAGTGACAACTTTTGGGTCTCCCATATTGGTGCACTTACCCTTATTTGAGAGAAGAAGTGGTACAATGCAACTCTCCCTTATTGTAGAATCTCTTGTAGAAATGGTAGATAATTGACAATGAAGCCTCTAATATTTTCTCAAGTGTCTTCATGTCAATACTAGAAGGTACCTCAAATAAATCAAGTATTCTAGGCCACAAAAGGTGACAATCCAGAATATGATGAAAACCAATGGAGATCCGTTGGCAACAACAATGAAGGAAAAATGAGAGGGGAGAGGTGGGGTGAATCAGTTTTCACCGGATTAACAAACTTAACCACAATCACAAATCTGATAAAGGTCAACAACAACAAAGATAAGAAAATTGATAGCACAACACACAACACCAAGATTTTGACGTGGAAAACTTGTTTAAGGGAAAAACTAGGGTGGGAACGTACCCACAATTAGATGATACTCTGCAGTAGTACATGTAAATATTACAATGGGGAATGGACTAGCAATCAGGTACACTTCCTAGAGCTTAAATTTCAAGATACAATAACCCAGAAGGCTACAACCCTCAGGGAAGGTTCACTACCTTGCAAGGAAGTCTCAATGACTTACAAAATGTTTGGACAATAATCTAGAATCAAATGAACTGTAATAATAGCATCTGCTAATGCCTAATGACAGTTCTGGTTAAGCACATATGTCTGCTCTACAACACCAATCTATGCTCAATACACCACACCAAAGGATGAATCCCTTGTTCACACATACAACACTCTTTGTTAGTGCAGTAGACAAGGACACTGAATCTTGTTTCTTACTCGCCCATGAAACCAATTTCTTACCCAAAAAGAAAGCACCACCAGAGGTACTCTTCCAGTCATCAACATCACTAGCCCAATCAACATCAATGTAAGCACGTAGCTTGAAATCATCATTCCTTAGATACCACAAACCATAATCCACAGGCCCTTTCAAGTATTAGAATATCCTTTTTACAGTAGTGACATGACTCTCTTTCAGATCAACTTGATATCTAGCAGCCATGCACACAACATGCATAATGTCCAGGGTAGTTTGAGTAAGATATAGCAGTCCACCAACCATAGATCTAAATAAAGACTGATTAGCTTTTGGAGATTCATCATTTTTAGACAATTTGCAGCCAAGCAACATAGAAGTTCCAACCGGTTTGGAGTCTTCTAACCCAAACTTCTTCAATAATTCCTTCACATATTTAGTTTGAGATATAAACATACCTTTTCCAGTCTATGAAATCTGCAATCCTATGAAAAATTTCATCTCTCCTATCATAGAGATCTCAAATTATTTCTGCATATCACCGACAAACTTCATACTCAAGTTATCATATCCTCCAAAGATAATATCATCAACAAAGACTTCAACAATTAAGACGTTATCATTCTCAATCTTGAAAGACAAATTACTGTCAGCAGTACCTTTATTAAATCCCAATTTCAGCAAATACTTATCCAATCTAGCATACCAGGCTCTAGGGGCTTGTTTCAATCCATAAAGAGATTTCTTCAGTTTACATACCACGTCTCCAACATCTGATAATGGAAATCCATCAGGTTGCTCAATGCAAACTTCTTTCTCAAGATCACCATTCAAAAAGGCTGACTTGACATCCATCTGACATACCTTGAAATGCTTACAGGCAGTATATGCAAGCAACAGTCTAGCAACTTCAAGTCTAGTTGATAGAGTAAAAGTCTCCTCATATTTAATTCCTTCTTTCTATGAATATCCTTTGCATACTAGTTTTGCTTTATTTAGACAACTTCACCTGCTTCATTCAATTTGTTTCTGAATACCCATTTAGTACCAATCACGTTCTTGTCTTTAGGTCTAGGCACAAGCTCCCATGTGTCGTTCTTTTCAATTTGATCTAATTCTTCTTCCATAGCCTTTATCCAATTCTCATCTTTCCAAGCTTCAACAACAACTTTAGGTTCAATTTTAGAGATAAAAAATATCTCTTCAACAACTAGCCTTCTTCTAGTCATCACACCATTATTTTTATCACCAATAATCTGATTTTTAGAATGATTCAATCTTACATACCTTGGGGTCTTTTGATGACTCTGATTTTTCAGGTTCTTGTACCTCTCCACCGGTAGCAGCAATATCCGGATTAACAGTCTCTACCAGATCATTCTGCTTCAATTCTTCAGTATGAATATGTGTTAGAACAATATGCCAACCATTATCATATCTGCATGCTCTGATTTCTTTTCCATAGATCTCGTCAACCTTCAAATTTGCACTTTCCACTATCTTTCTCAGTCTCTTATTGTAGCACCGACAAAATTTGCTCTTTGTTGACTATCCCAATAAAATTCCTTCATCACTTCTTGCATCAAAATTTCCTATATCGTCATCTCTCTTGATATAACACTTGCTACCAAAATTTTTGAAATATCTCATAGTAGGAACATGACCAAACCATAGCTCATAAGGATTCTTACCGATATCACCTTTTATATGAACTCGGTTGAATGTGTAAACAACAGTGTTAATAGCTTCTCTATAGTAGATCTTCAAAACATTCCCTTCAATCAGCATAGTCCTTGTAGCATCCAAGACAATCACGTTCTTCCTTTCAACAACTCCATTCTGTTGTGGGGTTCTAGGAGCAGATAATTATCTTCTAATCCCATGCTTCTCACAGAATGAATCAAACTAACCAGAAAAAAAATCTCCTCCTCTGTGAAATCTCAGACATTTCACCTTCAATCTTGTCTCAGTCTCAACCTTTGCTTTGAATATCTGGAATTTATCTAATGCTTCTTATTTCTCCTTCAAAAAGACAACCCACATAATTCTAGAATAATCATCAATCAACAACATAAAATATCTGTCACCCTACACACTTCTAATGTTTGTAGGTCCACATAGGTCAGTATGCACAAGATCTAGTAATCCATTAGACGCATACTACTTACTCTTGAAATAAATTCTTGTTTGCTTTCCCATTTGACATTCCTTACATACCGGATTAGTAGGCTTAACAATTTTACGCAAATCTCTAACAACTTGAGTAGAATTGATCTTAATTATTGAATCAAAATTTACATGATACATTCTCCCATGCCACAACCAACTCTTATCAATCTGAGCAATCAAGCAACTTTTCTCACTAGCATTCAAATGAAAGATATTACCTTCAGCCTTAGTTCCTGATGCAATCTCTATACCAGAGGCATTTAGGATCTTGCATTTTCCATTCTTGAATTGGAAATCATAACCTTTGTCTACCATCTGTCTAACACTTAAAATACTATGCTTCAAACCTTAAACATACAAGACATCATCAGTTTTATGCTTACTATCAAAGGAAATAGAACCTCTACCATGAATCACACAGGCTTTGTCATCTCCAAATCTTACTATTCCACCATCATACCTTTCCAAATTCACAAATTTGCTTTTATCACCAGTCATATGATGTGAACAACCGCTGCCAATTACCCATTCATCTTTGTCTTCAACTTTAGCAACTAGAGTTTTCTCCTCAATAGTGTAGCTTGTGGAATCAATAGGTACCGGTCTATCTTCTTTGATAGCAATAAACACAACTTTATCTCCTTTTGATTCTTCATCTGTAACACCTTCATCAGTAGCATAATAACAATTATTCTGATGCTTATACTTCTAGTTAGGCTTGTAAGGCTTATCATACTTCTCATGCTTCTCATATCTAACATTCCTATCATGCTTATAAAATTTATCATGCCTGTCATATTTAGACATTCTCTTCGGGAATCTAGAAGAAAAATCTCCTATCTTATTGCAAGAGAATAATTTCAGAGGCAATTTTCCATCATACTTACCAGCTCCCTTAGGCAGTCTCCAGGAAATCAATGCTTCAAGCTCTTCCAATTCTCTTTCTTGCTCTTCCATATCTCTTCTCTCTCTTTCATATCTAGATATTTTGCATTCATCAGGATCATACTTCTTTTTTTCGGATACAGATGCTTTAAATGTTGTCTCAAACTTTCCATGTGATTCACCAAACTCGCTCAGTTCAAATGCAACAATCTTTCCAACCAACATATCTCTTGTCACAGTAGTCACACCATGGATCTCATCAATAACAACTACCTTATGTTTGTAAGCAGGAGGTAATGATCTCAACACCTTAGCAACAATTTCATCTTCTTCAAGGGTTCCACTAGCACATCTAATACATAGGACAAGTTCATTCACCTCATCCATAAAGGAATTTATGTTCTCATCTTCTCCCATTCTCAACATCTCATACTTCCCTTTCAAACTCTACAACTTAGCAACTTTGACTTATTTATCTCCTTCATACAAGGTCTCAAGCTTCTCCCAGATCTCATGTGTTGTTTGAAGTCCCATTACATTTGTTATTTTTGAATCAGTCAGGGAACTCAACAATGCTTCTTTCACTCTAATGTTATTTTCAACTTCCTTGATCTCATCAAAAGTAATTGGTGCATTCAGAGGAATAGAATAGGCATTCTTTGCAATCTTCTAGTAATGTTCTCCAAGGCATCTTAAGTGCACCTCCATCCGGTTCTTCCATATAGCATAGTTACTTCCATCAAATCTCAGACTCTTCTTCTTAAAGATAACACTTCCACTTCCAGTTGCCATCCCGGATCTCCTCAAGCAGTTAAGCTTCTTCTGGAGAATCTAGTGCTGATACCAATTGTTGGCAATAACAATGAAGGAAAACTGAGAGGGGGGGATGAATCAGTTTTCATCAAATTAACAAACTTGACCACAATCACAAATCTGATAAACTGCAGCAACAACAAAGATAAGAAAATTGACAGCACAACACACAACGCCAAGATTTTGATGTGGAAAACCCGGTTAAGGGAAAAAGCACGGTGGGAACCTACCCACAATTAGATGATACTCTGCAGTAGCATGTGCAAATATTACAATGGGGAATTCACCAGAATTTAGACACACCGCCTAGATCTTACGACTCATGATACAATAAACTAGAAGGCTACAACCCTCAGGGAAGGTTCACTACCTTACAAGGAAGTCTCACTGACTTACAAAATATTCAGACAACAATCCGAAATCAAGTGAACTACAATAATGGCATCTGCTAATGCCTGATGATAGTTTTGGTTAAGCACATATGTCTGCTCTGCAACACCAATGTCTGCTCAATACACCACATTGAAGGATGAACCCCTTGTTTGCACATACAACACTCTCTGTTAATGCAGACACAACCTCTATACCTAGAAATTACATGACTTTATCACCTATTTATACAAATCATTAACCTTAACAACAAGGTCGACTAAACCCTCAACTCACAATTACAAAATTACATCACACGATAAAAAGATCGACCACCAGACCAATATAATGAAATACATGATATAGCATGGACCTAAATCAAATCTCCAAATACGCAACACCACCGAGAATCACACCAAGATCAACCACAACACGCTACACCACCAGGAATACCGCATAACATGAAGAACATCACCGGTTCAACAAAATCACCAAGGACTCACACAACGATCAATGCAGATCATCAAAACAAAAAGGACACAATTAGGAAACACCAGAAAACATGTTAGAATCATTGGTAACAACTGCACCAACACCACTTATCAAATCTTCATCGATCAACATCTGAACCTCAAAAATACTCAAACAACAACAACTGTCACAAAGAAAGATAACTTGTAGAGCACCAAATCATGAAACATATGAAATGAAGATACACAAGACCATCCCAAACAATATCCTAAAAAATTAGCTCAAGAACTGATCACACCGGAATATACCGGAGGAAATACTGAACTCTGCAAAGCCCTAATCAGAAAAGGAAATTGCCAACTAGATCATATGATATGATAAATTAAGCTTTTTGGATCACCAAAACCAATACAGAAAGATATAATGGTACTAAAAATACTCCATATACCGAACCATGATCCCAATAAACCAATTTGCAATCGTCGGAGCAATAAATCAGAGGAATATGTTGACATCAATGACAACAACATATCCTAGCAGCAACAATGCCCAACAAGATCATAGTCCAAAGATGATGATGAACCCTCCAAATGCTATTCAAATATCTCTAAGATAATGTTGAAGTGTGACTATTGTTGATAAGATGAATTAGGTACCATAAAATATTTAGATACAATGACCATGGATGGTTGGTGATAGCTATACCAGTGTAAATCTAGTACTACCACTATAGAGACAAATGTAGGCAAAGAGAGAGAAAGAGGGTTTGAATGTGCCCTCAAATAATTTGAAGGAGAAGAACAAACTCCATATAAGCTATCATGAAAAGAAGATATAAATGTCCTCAATGGTGTCCTCCAAGTCTGCAATGTGGGACTATAAACAAGGATGCAATGTCTAGTAGAAATATGTCCCAAGTAGCTATCTTTAGAAGATGAATGTGAACTTGCTGTTGAAATGTGGCGACTAATCAGCAAAGTACTGTACACTCAGCACGTATCCTCATCGGGGTCCAGGGCCGGGCTGGGCCCCGGGCAGAGGTTCGGGGGCGGCAGCCCCCGAGAAATTTTTTTTTGCCGTTTTTTGTTGATGAAAACTGACATTGTAATAAAACCCTAAAAAAGGCCGACTTTGTTTATTGCCCTAAAAACGCATGTTATAAGCGGCTGGGATGCTTAAGACATTGTAAGGTTGATGTACTGTTTTTGCTGGATAATAAGAAAGATTGGACGACTGTGTATGGTGGACGTAACCCATTCTGGGTGAACCACGTTAAATATCTGTGTTATCTGTGTCTTGTTTTTATTTCTTTATCTTTTGTATTTAAATCTACATATAATTGTTAGTTCATATTTGCTTCGGATCTGCTTGAAACCCTAACAATTGGTATCAGAGCGAGGTTTTCTGTAAATTGGCAGGATTTTCAGATTTGAGTGGGAGCAATGGAGGATTCCAAATTCAAGGTCGAAAAGTTTAACGGCCAGAATTATCAGTTATGGAAAATGCAGATGGAGGATTACCTGTATCAAAAGGATTTGTGGCGGCCATTGGAAGGAAAAGCAAAGAAACCGACCACAATATCAGATGAAGAGTGGGACATTTTAGATAGAAAGGCACTAGGATCCATTCGATTGTGCCTTGCGGCGTCTGTAGCATTCAATATAACAGAAGCAAAAACAACTATAGATTTGATGGCAACATTGGCTAAGCTGTATGAGAAACCCTCGGCTTCGAATAAGGTATTTCTTATGAAGCGTTTGTTTAATTTGAAAATGAGTGAGGGAGGATCTGTAGCGGAGCACTTAAATGAATTTAATACAATTACCAGTCAATTGTCTTCGGTAAAAATTACCTTTGCAGAAGAGGTTAGGGCTCTCTTGATTTTATGTTCTTTGCCAGAAAGCTGGAATAGCTTGGTTATGGCTGTAAGTAACTTTGTCTCTGGTAAAAATACTTTGGTATTTGATGATATTGTTGGTGTTATCCTAAGCGAGGAAATGCGAAGGAAAAGCACAGGTGAGACTCCAACATCATCGGGTAGTGTTTTGAATTTGGAGAACAGAGGAAGATCAAAGGAAAGAGGAAAAGGCCCTGGGAATGAGAAGTCACGAGGGAAGTCAAAGAAAGGATGCTCTCAATCTAGAGGAAAGAAAGATTGTTGGTATTGCGGAAAGCCTGGTCATCTAAAGAAAGACTGTTGGTCTCAGAAAAACAAAGAAGGAGACAAAAATGAAAATGACAGTAAGGAAGCTAATATTGCAAGTAATACTTTACAAGATGCTTTAATCTTATGTTTGGATAATGTTAATGATTCCTGGGTAATAGATTTTGGGGCTTCATTTCATGCTACACCCCATAGAAAATATTTTCTAGATTATGTTCAAGGTGATTTTGGACAAGTATATTTGGGTGATGATGAGCCCTGTCAAATTGTTGGAAAAGGAAAGATAAAGATCAAGTTGCAGAATGGCAATGACTGGTTTCTGCAGGAGGTAAGACATGTTCCTAATTTAAGAAGAAATTTAATTTCTGCAGGGCAACTAGGTAGTGAAGGTTGCATAGTTACCTTCTCAGACAGTATGTGGAAGGTCACTAAAGGATCATTAGTAGTAGCTAAAGGTGCGAAGGTAGGCACATTATATCCGTGTACTGGTAACACTTACTCTACCTTAGCTGCTACAGATAAAGTTACTGCAGGGACAACAACAATAAATGTTGCAAGAACAGATATATATGAAATAGCCCCAAGGATTTGAGGTCAAATGTAAGGAGAAATTGGTGTGCAGATTGCATAAGAGTTTATATGGCTTGAAACAAGCACCTCAACAATGGTACTTGAAATTTGATAGTTTTATGGCTGAGCAAGGCTACAATAGGTGTAATTCTGACCATTGTGTTTATTTTAAGAGGTTGGATAATGAAAGCTACATTATTTTGTGTTTATATGTTGATGACATGCTTGTAGCGGGGTCTAACATGGATCACATTAGAGAGTTAAAACAATAGTTAGCAAAATCATTTGCTATGAAGGATTTGGAGGCAGCAAAACAAATCCTTGGTATGAAAATTTGCAGAAAGTTTAAATTTTTCCTACTTCTATCGGTGTGGTTTCCCCCCATATTTTTCGACGGGGGTTTGGGGGCAACACCCCCAAGATGGGGTTAAGGGTTAGCGCCCCTGGCACGCTCCCTATCACGATACAAGGCGAGGTCGAAGGGCAACACCTTGCGAGACCAAAATGACTTATTATTTTATATAGGCTTCAAGTTTTATTTTTCTATTGGTTGACATGTTGTAACTCTAATTTTGTAACCGACACACGTCTTGATAAAAAGGCTAAGGGTTAGGGTTTTCTGTATAGAATTTTGTAGCATTTTGTAGTGGTATTGAGTTGCAAGGGGATTGTTGGTTGTAATCAATTTTGATTTACTAGATAATAATATTGGGCTTTTTGTTTGGTGGATGTAGCAAATCAACACCAAAACAAAAAATAGAGTTGAGGTCGTTGATTTAAAAAATACACTATGATTTCTGTCAAAGTAAGTTGGTCTCCTTGTGCCACATAGGGATTGACACACATATCCTAGCAAAGAGACTCTAAATGAGTTTAATAGTTTCAGACATTTGTGTCGAACAACGAGGTTGTTACCTTTGCTCAACAAATTTAAATTTGAATCTAAATTTCAGAGGAATTTAATTGCTGCCCAAGCACCTTCTTGCATTAATTACTTCCACCAGCAAAGTTATAAGAGGTCACGCCAAAAAGGAACAAAATGGATGCCAAGGAGCTCACAGATCATGGATCAAAGCCCTAAATCTCTCACGTCAAATAGCTAGAAAAATACATTTGTGCCCTAGTGCCAAAACAGACATGCGGTGGACGCATCTATTCTGGCTCCAAAATGGCAGTACGAATTGACTAACACGCGTGTTAGTTGCGCGTTTAACAACATTGATTTTGCAATAAACGGCTGCGATTGACTAACACGTCGCTATCACACTATACGAAAGATCTGTTTTGGAGCCAGAATAACTTCGACCGCACTTGAATGACAAATTCACACACCACAAACTAGCAAAGGAAGTCGACTCAAATAGCAGGGGTCGCAGGTTCAAACTTGGTAGATTTAATCACCAAATATGAAGCGCAGAGTCTAATCGACTGCCCTAGGACAAGTTAAACGCCGATTTTAATGTGCAGATTTGAATTTGGCTCAAGTCCAGATGCCAAAGAAAATGCCAATCGATATGAATTTTATTTCAAATATCAAATATCAAATGTAAATGCTTTCCAATTTTGATGGGTCAAAAGAATGTGTTGGAGTGGCCAAGTCACACCAAATTGCAGATCTTCCACAAAAAGCAAATCATGCCATCATTAACGCCAGCAGCATCAAAATTTAAAGGAATCAAACACCGATATAAGTTTTGAACTTCTGAATGATTTGAAGCACTTGAAAAAAATTGCCAGATGAAAATGAAGTCGCTAAGAGACAGAGAAGTCACTAAACAACAATTTCCAACTTTCTAAATCTCACGCAAGGAATAGAACACGAGTTCAACTGCAGACGCCAAAGCTCACATTTAAGGTACCAAAAATTTGTAACTCATCAATTGGAAATCAAAGTTCACTTAACCGTGGAAATATTTTATAGAGCTTTATGCCACAATTCACAAATGCATCAAATATTGAGATCACTACAAATGTTCAGGCAGCCAAAGCAAAATTGAAGAATTGAGATGCTACCATCACCAAAATAGAAGTAACTAGAAAGGTCGACTGCCAAAATTAAACAAAAAGGTCCAAAAATTTGTAGTTCAAACCAAAGAACTTGTAGGTTAAACTCAAATTTCACCAAAATATGTGAAAATTTGCAGGTTGATTGCAATTAGCTATCCTGCAACACAATTGTCTTGCTGGTTGACTCCATTATTTACAAATTTAAGTCGTATAATAACTTCCATGACCAAATTTATACAAATATTTGCAGATCCAAAGTGGAAATGACCAATAATTTTCAGATTGAACCAAATTTTGGGCCAACCTTAAACCAGACATACTAAGCAACATATTAAGTCTAGAGAATGTTATTATTCAATTCTGATTGTTTAACACTTTTAAGCCTAGAAGTGTATTCATAGTGTGACTTCACACATTAAGCAACATATTAAGGCGAAAAAATGTCAGTCAACTTTGAGTGTTTAACACTTTTAAGCCTAGAAGTGTAAGCTTAGTGTGTGTGATTTAAGTCAAAACAATTTCCGAATTTCCTCAAAGTTGACAAGAATTTGTTGACTTGAGTGCAAATTAATTGAAAAATACAGAGAAAACAATTCTTGTAAGTAATCTTTGCACAAATCTAGCAAACTTTACAAATATTTATACAAATTTTAAAAAACTTCATACATTTGCAAATTTTTCACAAATATTTGCTGAAATTAAAGAGAATTGGTAAAATTTGAACAAATTTTACTATAAATTGAATGAATTTCACCAAATATCTATAGTCCTTCACTTGAATTTGCACAAGCAAGCCAAATTTGCATGAAACTCCAATTCACACCTCTCACTTTAAATCTTCATGAAAAATTTGTCTATGAATAAATTGCATTTCTATTACACTAGTAAGGCTTTGATACCATGCAAAACTTAGTTAGGAATGCTAGACAAGTGGGAACAATAAATGAGAAATAAATGCAAGGTAAAAAAAAGAATATGATGTATTGAGTGAGACTGAAAAATGAATAGAAATGAGGTGTATATATAGGGGAGACATTCTACCTACCACCCTAGCTACCATGCCACATATGCAAGCCACCTAAGCAACCACCTAAGTAGGATTAATGCACCAACACTATTTTCCTCTTATTTGATGTTATCTCAAATGAATGGTTAGATATCAAAACCTTTCTCTTTAGTTAACATCTTGATAAATTGTAGCCTCTTGCAAAATCCATGAGCTAAATTCCCACCTACTGGGGAGCATTAAAACCACCATTGCTCAACCAAAATCATATAGCAATGGATCTCTAATCCACATGCTTTCAAATTTGAAAGGGCACAAAATAGGAACTTGGTCCTTTTGGATTATAATGGCAACAAGAAAATGATCTTATCTTGAGAAGGGAATAATATTCGTTTAAAAAATTAACGAACTCTCAACCCAGCGCCCCGCCCCCCCAAACAAAAAAATGATCCAATTTCTCTACGATATGAGCCCTACTAGTCCTCTTATTTGACAAGGTAAAATACCTATTATTGGGGGAGATTTCCACCAATCCATTCCTTAGAATATAATTCTAGAACTCCTAAATAGGACTAATCCTATACCAACTCTACCCCCACCTTTGTCTTTATTTTCAAGAGTTGCATTGAAGTCTTCACCCAAAATGACCACCTTTTGTTCATACTATTGCAACTTCTCATAAATTTGATTACAACATCCTTTTTTTGTCGATAATTTTGGGTGGTTCATAAAAATTAATCAAATTGTATTCATTACCATCTAAAAGTGATTTGATATTAACAATTTGCCAATTAGAAGAGTGTGATTCATTAGACAGGGTTATTGTGTTTGAGTTCTACAAGATGCCAAGTCCCCCAATTGCCCCAATGACATCTACCCAAATATTCTTCCATCTTCCTTTTGATATGAAAAAGCCTCTAGGACCCGCTTGAACTAATTTTGATTCTTGTATTAACATGATGTATGCGCTTGATTGATCAAGGCATCTCTTGATCAGTAGCTTCTTGTCAGTGGCATTGCAACCCATGACATTCCAGGTTATGACTTTCATTGTCCCTCAAGAAGGGAATTGCCCTTCTTGCTGAATAATTTCCTCTGTCCTTTTGCACACACTGCTACCTCTAGCTTAATACAAATAGATTTCCTTCCTCTCACCCTCTTCTCTCCTACTTTGTAGGACTCTATCTTTGATTTAGTTTGGAGGATGGATCTTTTCTCTTTGATAGCTACTTCATCCTCAGCTCCCCATATTTCATCCTCCTTTGAACTCTCCCAAGGAGAGTTATCATTTGAATTACCTTCCTCTATAGGATAAACATTTCTTGACCCCACCCTCTCCTTAACTGGAGATACATGAATATATTTTATGGTACCCTCTCCATAGTCTAACTTAGACTATTTTGAGACAACCCACAATTTGTTCAAAACATACTTTTCGAGGCCCTCATTTTGAAGAGCAACAATCAGGCCTTCAATTTTGACTGGCACCTCCCCAACCAATTTCATAACTTCTTTTTTATACATACCTTCCACTAAATTTTCATTTGTTATTGTAGGAGATTCCTCCTCAAATCTTAGAGAGTCACCTTTTCCATCCTTTTCCTAAGAAGGTAAATCATCCTTCCCCAACATCTTGATGGCATTGTTGGGTTCAACCCTTTGAAGTTTGTCCTCCCTACCATACAACTTGCATCCATCGGTCACAAGATTCATTAGCTCATTTCTAATACCAATGAGATTCGAGGGAAGGTCAATCATTTCTCCATAATACTTTGATCATTTCTCAATCTTACTCAGAGCATCTTGCTCACCCTGACCTCTATTCTGACTCGGCTCAGAAGCATCTAAAAGTTTGCTCACCAAAGCCTCATTGGTTGTGTCTTTTCCTTTTCTATTCATATATTTCCCCTCAAAGTGCCCCACTCCTTTGTGGATCTAGCAATGCTCCATAACATCCTCAACTTCAATTTTCTACTTCCATACACCCCCATTTGTTTTGATTTCTAATACATTAGGCAATGGATGTTGTGGTTTCTAGCTAATGCAAATCCTAGCATACATACTCAAATCTTTCTCTTCAATGACTTTGTCTGCCTTAATAAAAAAACCCTAAATTTCCAATCTTTTGGAGAGTGTCCAAATCCCAATATTCTCTTAGGAGGTTGTATAACCAGATCTAGATTGAAATCTCCTCAATCAAGGCTTTAGTTGGGTCGAAGTTTGGTTCCCAATATGTGACAAATAAAACCCGTTGTCCCATGAAAAAAGGGCCATTACTGAGAACCCACATTTTGAGCATTGCATCTTCTCCAATGACCATATAGTAGCTATTCGGCAAGGTTTTGATCTCACAGGGGAATTTCCAGTTATCTAAACACCATTGTTTTACCCTACTAAATGCAAGCAAATCCCCAACCCATTTGATAAAAAAGGCTTTTTCCTTATAATGCAAAACGATTTCAATCGAAACACAAGATTCTAAGGAGATAGATATAACCCTATCTTGGGTCTCGAAAGTGCATACCTTATTAGTATCCACTGGGTTAATAGAAATTTTAGGTTTCCATTCCTTAGCAAAAACCCTCCTGCTATCTTCCTTTGCTTCATCCACAATTTTGAACTGTTCAGGACTGCATGACCGCCTATCTCTACTTCACCAATAAATCCTACGTGGGCCTTGGAAATCATTTTGTTTGCCGAAGGGAAAAATCCTTTCATTCTTTTGGTTCTCCCAAGCCCAGGTTGATGACTTCCAACCTCTAATATGCCCAACCTGAAACTATTTCTAATTTTTTACCTCCAAAACCTCCAAACTGGTTCGGCCTCCTACATAGACCAAGTGATTTTCTACGAGTGTCCATCCCCTCCTATAAATATATATTCTTAAAAAAAAATAAAAATTTGTAGTTAAACAATTCATTAAAAAGAACAAATTATACATATCTAGAAAGAAAAATATTCACTCTTTATTGTAATACAGGGGTTAATATTTTTTATTTTGTAGGACAACAAAGAAGTAATGGCATTATTTATCCTAATAGGAAAGATACACTATGTTGTAGCTGAGTTTGCTCAAACTTAATTTGTTTGATCAATCATTACTAATCTAATAGTACAAAACCCTATATTTTGGGTTTAAAATGCATATAAGTGCATAAAAGTAGAGTTCTAAATCTTTAGAAAGACACTCAATAAAGATTATATTTAGATTTACAACATGTCTATGAAACTTATAAAATTTCAATGGTTTTACTTATAGTAACAATTTTTTTTTATTGAGAATAAAAAGAAAACCAAAAAGTTAATTTTTTTTCACAATACACAAACCTAGAAACTATTTAGCATGTATTCTGGTTTTGCTCCCATGCCCATCATAGCTGGAACCTTCTCTTTTCTACCTTCCTTTTGCTATTTCCTCAAATTTGATCTTGGAGATCTTCTCTTCTTGGACTCTCCCCATATCATGACATTATTTCTCAGACACATCACATTTAAGTATCTTTGGAGATTTCGATGTTTGTCCAAGACCATGATTATATGTGCTAACTTCTCTTTGCAAACCCTTATCTTCAATCATCTGATCTCAAGAAGGCCTTAGATGATTTATAGGTTCAACTTAGAGTTTTTGAGGCTAATTATAAAATACAATTTTTTTAGACTGGAAACAGATGACATGGTTGAGACCGAGGATGCTTCTACTGAGATTGATTCAAAAGCAAAGGACTAGTGCTGAAGTTTTTGTTTTGTTTGGTGGAGCAGACCTGCTACTACCACTGCTGTAATAATGCTTCTTAATTATGGTTGCTACATAAGTTTTTCCATTAACTCAATGTTCAACATGTACAGATAACAATAGGCAAGCTGATTATTGGGTGGAACAACAGTTGAAGAAAACTTTATCTCCCTCCACAAACCTTACACACAAAAAACTCAATGAAAAGCTATTGTAGTAAGTCTGTAAAATTGGGGAAGGAAGCTTTGGAAAAGTGTATCAGGGCAATCTAAAAGATAAAGATGTGTCCATAAAAATAATAATACATAGAGATAAAGACGACAACAAATTAGACAAGAATCATGTGAGGCTTCTCTATGGGAAGCAACACAAAATCCTAGTCAGTCTAATTGCATGGTATATTGAAGAAAATACAGTTTATTTGGTGTATGAATATCTTAGTACTTGAGAGAAAGTTCATCAATTTCTTGTTTGAGTTGGAAGAGTGTTTGAAGGGAAAAATCATGTTGATGATGCACGAGGCTCCAACCAGTTCCATATCCCAGACTACTTAGGCTAGATGATTACCAACAATAGATTTGAACAAGCTTTGGTTGAGAAACTCAAAGGGGATTGCAGGAGTGAATCTGATTTGATGAATGCTTTGGCTGTAGCAGGATTAGCCCTCAAATGTGTTGAGAAGGACAACAAGGGAGGCTTGATACAAGATTATGTATTGAAAGAACTCAGGTTTGTGAGAAAAAAATCTATGGAAACGGTCCATTGAGATACGGTAACTTGACTTAGCTTAAACTGATTTTTTATTGTAGTTTTGAACTAATGGAATTTTTTCGTTTCAGCAATAAGAAGCATGTCACAATTGAATGAGAAACAAGAGATGAGCACATAGAAAGACCAAGTGAAAACCATTCGCTTCATAGTTTTTTCTTTCAAATAAGATTTCAACATATTGATTGTCCCCTGAACCACAACTCCCACAATCTCATTCACTAAAAAACACATTGGAACAAAAGAAAAAACCAACTAATAATAATCTTTATTATTTGAAAGAAGTTCAGGAAAAAATTGTGTAACTTTCAGATTGCATTCAACAATTGATCACCAAGAAGAAAAAACATTCAGCAATCGATCACCAAGAAGAAGAAAAAATTGTGTAACTTTTTTGAATCAACATTTTGCATTGTACTCAGAAATCCACTTTTCCTCTTCCTGATGATAGATTGCTGAATGCAATTTGAAACATTGATTAAAAAAATTAACACAGTTTTTATGAAAAACTCTCGCACATAATTCATATACTGTAGAAAGCTTATGCTTACTATATTTATTATTGATTGTATAATAGAAATAACTATCACTTGATCTTCCTAATGACCTTTCCTAATAAAACTTTGCATTTTCTACCTCTTAACCCAAATACTTATATATCAAAACCCTACTAATGAATACTAAGAGGGGGTGTGAATTAGTATACCAAAAAATATTGTAATCAATCTTTTAAACAATTTAGTAGATAATCGATGCAACAGATTCACTAATAAACCGGTTAAGATAAGTGCAAACCAAATATCAAACAAAGCATTCACCCACAAAAGCACAATCACCATAACATAAGATATTTGATGTGGAAACCCAAATGGGAAAAATCACGGTGAGCAGAAACTCACAAGTAACTATCTACAGAATAGTAACCAGACCGGTTAAGGTCATACAATGTTCTTCACTAGAATAGATCCTATTAGGAATCTAGATCTTTGTTAGGAGATAAGTCCTGTTAAAGACTACCTTGTTAAAGGATTTCAGATCCACAGTTATGAACCACCTTGTTAGAGGATTTACAAAGGCTTTGCTTGGCCTACCTAGTTAAGGGTTTCAGACTTGTCGAATATATTAGTAATCAACAAGTGAATGATCTAGATAATATCACAACATGCTTAGTTAGATCCTTAACAACTCATTGTTAATGCATTTCAACATTACTTTAGTCTTCAATATATCCACACTCTATCTCTTCACACAGACCTAATATTCTCTTCGATGATCGCACATAACCTTTTCTATTCTATATCTCATACATATGCAAACCCTAGACATGATGTCCTTATAAAGGAATCTGATTTCATGTCGGTCCAATAGAATTAGACTACAAGTTCCTAGGTACGGTGCATTTGGACACATTTGGTAACACGATGCAAACACACTGCCAAAGTGTCGATGGATGATAACTCATCACACATTACAGTAATACCAGTTGGTAACTCATCATAGATATATACTGGTTAATACAATATATCGATTACTGGTTGTGAAAAATGAAGACTGGAAGATCGTAGTGTTCCGATCAAAAGTTAACTACCGCTTGGGTCCTTCGTACCGCTTGAGATCCTCGAACCGCTTGGGGTCTTCATACTGCTTGGGATCTTTAGTCAATCTGTGACCGGTAAACCATCTTCTACAAAATATCGATAGTCTAAAGACTATAAATTCAATAATACACAATACCGGTTGGAACAATTACCAGTTGAGCATAACTCATACATCAAGAAAGTGTGTGTCCATCAATGACAATCAAAACATCATCAAAATGCCAACAATCTCCCCCTTTGGCATTGATGACAACACTTAGGAAAATTTTGACATCTAAGTGTTTACAACAATAACACAAAAGATGCTACAATCAAAATTACCCCCCCTAAGCATATACACTACCCCTCGTGCAAATATTACAAGTAAATGCATAAAATGGTAACATTCACCAAAATTTTGATGTACACTACTCCTTTGCCAACAATGACAAAGTAATGCAAACTATCTTTTTTATAAAATAACACAAAGTAGATGTTCATGACAATAAGGAATGAAATTTCTCAAAAATAGATTTAAAATTCTGCACAAAAATTTTCATGTCCAATGTCCATGACTCAAGTAATGAGGTAGCAACCTCACTTTCAGTCTTCATCTGGAATGCCAGTTCTTCCACTGCATCGATGGTACTCAGCTCTTGAGTTATTGTGATGGCTTCCAAGTTGAGAAAGCATCTCCGAAGTACTTGTAGTTTAGGTAATAGGAGCAGTTGAAGCTCTTGCAAATCTTTAGTCTGGTTGCTGATCTCTAAGTCCATCTTGGCAGTCTGACGCTGAAAATGATGAACAATTTTCCCATAGGTAGTGAATAAGTCATAGGGCATCTTGAAGTTGTTGATGTATGCCTGTAACTCCGATTGGAGTTGAGCTTTCTGTTTGAGCACATCTTCACAAAATAGATGGGGTTGGCAGATTTTACTCAAAAGTAATTTACCCTCATCCATAGCAACACTGATGTCATTTTGTTGCTTCAGTAGTTGCATCCTGAATTCATTCATTTGTTTGACTAAGGCAATATTGAGTGCCTTTTCATGATTCTTTCTTGCAGTTGCTTCAGCAACATCTTCCAAGCATTGTACCTAGTCCTCTACTATAGTACAAAGAAGTTTGAGCTTGGATAGAGAGGAGTCGGTACTGGGGAGGTTAGTACCAAGAATGAGACTGGTAAGGGTGTCAACTGCAATTTGTATGACATCCTGTTCTTTCTTCCTCTGTAATTCTTCCAGTCTCTTCTGTGCAAGTTTGATGCCTCGAAGTAGCTCAGACTCATCTTGAGATTGAGTCAGACATGCAAGAGTTAGATCAATAGGGCTGTGGAATCAACCTGCTAGGTTTGATCACTAGTTGCCTTAGGAGTCTAACCTCCTTCTTCGGTTTGGATCTCTGCTTGTTTTCTCTTCTCTACTTCCTTCTCCTCTTCCACTCTTTTTTTTCTTCCTCCTTCTTCTTCTTCTCTTCCTCTTTCTTTTTCTCCTCTTCTTGTTTCTTCTCCATTTCTTCCTTCTTCTTGTCCTCTTCCTTCTTTTTCTTCTCTTCCTCCTTCTTCCTTTCTTCTTCCTTCCTCTTGTCTTCTTCTTTCTTCTTCTCTTCTTCTTTTCTCTTATCTTCTTCTCTCTTCTTCTCTTCTTCTTTTTTCTTATCTTCTTCTCTCTTCTTTTCTTCTTCTTTTCTCTTATCTTCTTCTTGCCTTGCTTTTTCCTCGTGTTCTTTCTCTGTCTTCTCTTTGTCCTGTTTCTCTTTTTTCAGCTTTTTCCTTGTCCTGTTTCTCTTTCGCATCTTTTTCTTTGTCTTGTTTCTCTTTCTCTTTGTCAGGAGTGACATCCTCATTATCTAATGCATCAACATAAATAGAGTCAATTTGTTTTGTCACTCTTTCACCTTGACTATCAAATACCTCATCTAGTTGGACTGAGGATAGGTCAGGTTCTTGATTAGCCTTCTTGGTGGCTTCAAATACTCGGTGTATTTCAATAACAACTTTGACATGTATGTGTGTATCCTTTTCTACTTCAGAAGTTTTACCTTCTGATAACTTGAGTCGCCTCCTTCTCATAAAAAAGATGCCTTTGTTTTTGTCCATAATTTCAAATAACTCAGAATTTGAAGCATCAGGAAAGTATTGTGCAAAAAATTTCTCCTTGATTTCTTGTTCTCTCTCAATGGCAATGCGCCATTTATTATCCAAAGAATTATACAAAGAATTTGGAGTAACAAATTTGATCTCAGAAGGCGACCGATCATTAACACATAAATATTTAATGACCTCCCGTTCTACCTCCTCTTTCTCACTATCATTAAAGTCATCAAAATGTTCCTTCAAGTCATCAAGCAATTTCCTCCTAATATTCTTTATTGTCCTCTGACAATGTGTCATTGGTTTATAAGAAGAAATATCTATATTTACTGGTGCAAAAGTTGCAGGTACATTACCGGTAGACTTTAACTTTTTGCTTGATTGCCTTGTCTTCTTTATTTGAATCTCTGGTTCAGTGTCTTCTTCCTCCGGTGAGTGATTCCTGGATTTCCGCTTCCTCTCAAATACTTTAGCAGGAATGATCTTAGGTTTCTTTTTGGCTGGTGACCGCTTGGTCACTTTCAGACTGGGAGATGTAACCGGTACAAATACCGATGGCACTGCTTTGCCCTTTTTCTACTTTGGTTCCTCAATCGGTGTGACTCTCTCCAAGTAGGTACTGGTTCTTTTCTTCTTTGCATCCAGTGGTGAGGCAAGTAGGGTAGAGGCATTCTCGATCAATAAGTCATTCACCACTTCATACCCCATAGGGCCAACTACTTCCTTTCTTGGTTCCACAACTTCTATTATGCAGTCATCTATCCTTATTTTGAAGCAGATGTCATCTTCATACTTCTTCACAATATCGCCAGATATCCTCATTCTCTGGTTCATCTTTAGTTTGAATTCATCAAAATACTTACCTAGAACCTTAGGATATGCAGTTCCCACTGCTTGTAGACTCTCCTTAATCTGTCTGGAAATCGGTAGGTTAGTAGACCATTGAACATCACCTACTCCAGGGAAATAACCTTGAAAATAGAAGAATAGGCCGACCAAAAGTTGGCCAAAATTGAACCTCAGTGAGTTATCCTGTTTGATGGATTTCAGATTCACCAACAATTGCTTTTGTAAATAGGTACATAGGTCAAATTTAGTATCTTCCTTGATCATCCTGTAAGCAGCATTCACCGCAGTAGTAGGGACAAAATTTATTCTGTTGGCATAAAATATTCTGTAACCAATCACCATGCAAGCATATTTTACCAGATCATCTGTAATGGTTTTGACGGTCATTGCCCGTTGGTCACTCACAGAATCGGTGAGCTCTGTCATTTTAGTTTTAGTGACCTTCCATAGAGATGGTACCTCTCCAACATTGTAGAATCTAGTGACGACATGAACCGCTTCCGGTGTGATGTCATGGGTCTACTCGAGATACATTTTGTCACGATGCACTCTATTGAGGATAATGTGAATATGTTCTTGTGTAAATTCTTCCAGAAAGTATACTGCATTGTGTAGATTCATCTTCTCGAGGATCCTATACTCTGGTTTGATCTTCTTGTCATCTCTACAGAATAGACTTAGTTGGGAGTGAATTACTAGGGATCCTAGGTCTTCCAATTTATAGTCTATATACCTTGAAATATCTTCCTTGACAATAACTCCGATAGGAATTTGTGATAGGGCATTGTATCTCATTTTCTTTTGAAGAAATTCAAGTGTATCTTCGGGTGCATTAGAACTAGAGTGCGATGCGGAAGCCATAATCAAATGATAAGAAAGAATTTTGGGAAATACCTTCACAATCTGAAATTTAGGTTTTCCAATATCACGCACAGTTCACTACTTTGGTTGCTAGTTCACCGCTTAGTGTTATGCACTGATTGATTGAAGATGATTGCAAGATTTCGCACACGATTTCTCCAAATGCCAAACAAATCGCTCTAGTTTCTCTGCTCTTGAAGATTCTTCTTTCGTAAACAGATAAGTGAAAATGACGACGAAAACCCTTTTAAACAAATTCTCACCTACCATAATAAATGCATCACCGCTAGGGCACAAACCCTAATTTTGCCTTTTACCGCTTTAAATCTTCTGTCGACTGACATGTAACATATACCAGTTAAGGTCTTTACCGATATAAACTGGGGGTTCAAAATATTTCATCGATATGTTCCCCCTAAGCTTTTCTAAAGCTCAGTTTGCCGGTTCAGAGACTTCCACACTTGGTGCAGAAACAGGTTCATCCTGTGACTCTTCTTCAGATTTCTTTTTCCAAGTTTTATTCATTTCCACCTGAAGGGTTTCAACATCAATCTTCCATTCTGGAGTGAACGGTATATCATTAGATAGGTTCTTTCTCAATCTACAAGTTCTGGCAGTGTGTCCCGGTTTGTTGCAATGATAGCATACCATTCCAGGTGTTCTCCATGGTCCATTATTCATACTTCCATTCTTCCTTCTGCATGTTGCAGTAGTGTGACCGCTACCATGACAGATCAAACAAGTTGCTTTCCAACTAGTTGCCGCTTGATAACCAACTGATCGATGGTCATGGGTATTGTATCGGTTGGGATTCCGGTTCACAGGAAGTTCCGGAATAACTCCTTGAGTCCTTGGAGGATATCTCCCAGTGTTATGCAAAACTGACCTGCATTCAAATGCTCTATGCCCAAACTTGTTGCATTAATAACAGTTTCCATTGAATCTATTGGACCTAGGCATATTGTTTTGAAAATAAGGAAAATTGTTGTAGGCCTTACTTCTACACACATTGGTAGTATGTCCTTCTTTGAGACAATTAAAGCAAACAGGTTTAAATTTTTGCTTACCTTTATCCTTGGATGTCGGCTGCTTCTTTGATGTTTCAGCTTTTGTTCTAGAGGTCTCACCTTCCTCATACCCAGAGAAACCAAGTCCAGTGGTATTCTTTACTGGCTTTGCCGATTGTAGCTTTTGCTCTAGCTTAGCAGTACTCTGATGGAATTTGGCAAGTATCTCCTTTGACTCAGTAAGTTCCTTGGAAATATCAGCATTGGATTCTATCAAGGTTGCATTCTCAGAAATAGCCATGTTTAGTTCACCTTGCATTTCTTCTTTTTCCATTTTACTCTCCTGGAGATGAGCGGTAAGGGTACTGCTTTCTTGCTTCAACTTGGAAATCTGATGATCTTTGTCTTTTACCAGATCTTCAGCTTTCTTTCTGTTCTCAAGCTCTTGAGAAATTCTGATAGTTAGTCCTTCCAACTATTTTCTCAGATTGGCTTTTGATTCATTTAGTTTTTCAACTTCTTCAACTAGGGCATCCATGTCTGCTTCATCAGAAGAGCTATTTTCAGTAAGATCCATTAGTTTCTCAGCATGCTCTCTTCTTTTGGCCAAAGAAGCTTTATACTTGACTTTGAGTTCATCATAGGCTCTCTCAGTCTGAGTGAGATGGTGAGTAAGTTCCCTCACATTGTATTCCCTCATATCTCCTTCCAAGTGGTTAGACTTATAGAAAGGTTGGCTCTGATGCCAATTGATGAATACTAAGAGGGGGGGGGGGGGGTGAAATAGTATACCAAAAAATACTGTAATCAATCTTTTAAACAATTTAGCAGATAACTGGTGCAACAAATTCACTAATAAACCGGTTAAGATAAGTGCAAACCAAATAGCAAACAAATCATTCACCCACAAAAGCACAATCACCATAACACAAGATATTTGATGTGGAAACCCAAATGGGAAAAACTACGATGAGCAGAAACTCACAGGTAACTATCTACAGAATAGTAACCAGACCGGTTAAGGTCATACAATGTTCTTCACCAGAATAGATCCTATTAGGAATCTAGATCTCTGTTAGGAGATAAGTCCTGTTAAAGACTACCTTGTTAAAGGATTTCAGATCCACAGTTGTGAACCACCTTGTTAGAGGATTTACAAAGGCTTTGTTAGGCCTACCCGGTTAAGGGTTTTGGACTTGTCAAAGATATTAATAATCAATAAGTGAATGATCTAGATAATAGCACAGTATGCTTAGCTAGATCCTTGACAACTCATTGTTAATGCATTTCAACATTACTTCAGTCTTCAATATCTCCACACTCTATCTCTTCACACAGACCTAATCTTCTCTTCGATGATCGCACATAACCTTTGCTATTCTATATCTCATACATATGCAAACCCTAGAGATGATGTCCTTATAAAGGAATTTGATTTCATGTCGGTCCAATAGAATTAGACTACAAATTCCTAGGTACAATGCATCTGGACACATTTGGTAGCACGACACAAACACACCGCCAAAGTGTCGGTGGATGATAACCCATCACACATTACAGTAATACCGGTTGGTAACTCATCACATATATATACCAACTAATATAATATACTAATTATCGATTGTGAAAAATGAAGACTGGAAGATCGTAGAGTTTCGATCAAAATTTAACTACCACTTGGGTCCTTCGTACTGCTTGAGATCCTCGAACCGCTTGGGGTCTTCATACCGCTTGGGGTCTTCATACCGCTTGGGATCTTCAGTCAATCTGTGACCGGTAAACCATCTTCTGCAAAATACTGATAGTCTAAAGACTATACATTCAATAATACACAATACCAGTTGGAACAATTACCGGTTGAGCATAACTCATACATCAAGAAAGTGTGTGTCCATCAATGACAATCAAAACATCATCAAAATGCCAACACCTACACCATTCAAACACATAAACCCATTTCTCTAATCACCACTCACAAGTCACAACAAGAACAATAACTTCTTTACGATCAAAACTGAAAAACCCATTTCCTTGACAACCTTTTAATGGAAAAAGTTAAGGGGCCTAATTTGTCATAAGCGTGGTATTTTAAATAATGAGACTCAAGTTGAATTTTTTGTGAGGAAGATAGAATAACAGAGGCGTAGGCCTCCACCCACTGAGGACAATGGCAACAAGGACTTTCTACAGACTCTCCATCAACTAAAATATAATTCTGCAAGAAAGGGGCGATAACTTTCCTAGTCCAAAATCAAAGGCATTTTACTGGTACCCATTGCAACACATTAATTTTCAATAGAAACATGATCTTATTTCCCCATTTCTCACTATCTTTGTTGATTAATGCAGAACATGATGGTGGCAGGAACCGACACGGCATATACAAATTCCATTTCCATACCCTACAACAACAAGGAGAGATTGCCATAAAGTCCTCCTCCTCTACTGTTCATTTGCTTTCAATCGACTTTAGTCTATGCCAAATCTAGTCAGGGGATTTAGGATGGGTTTTTATAAAAGTTCAAGTGTTTGAGATTTTTTAGGATTATTTTAAAGTAACTGGCTTTCAATTTAGGTTATAAAATTAAAAAATTATAGGCTGGGGTCTTATGAGGGGAGCTTCATGGCCTATTTTTAAGGAAGGCAAGTTTCATGAAGTCAAAAAAATTTGGTATAGAATTAAGGATAAGGTCGGATGAAAGGGACTTCAAGATCTATTTTCAGAGCAGTAGGTCCCATGAATAAAAAATTATGCTACATAATCTTTTCTTGAAAAATAGCAGCCCCTACATTTTAGGATTGTGGGGCTAGAATTCGTTACTAACTTACTATTTTAAATTCCCACCAGAAAAGAAATAGAAGGAAAATGGTGTTCACTTTTTTTTTTTAGTTGCAGCATTCTTCATACTAAATTTCCGAGCTTAAACTTTTAAGCTGATGTGCACTACAAAATAGTGGGACCACCGGCTTTAAAATATTCCAAATAGTGGGACCATCAACTTTAAAATATTCTAAAAAATCTCAACGACACCCATTGAAATGTTTTAGAAGTCCTTTCATGGGACCTTACCCTAAGAAATATTTTCAACTCCTACTTTTTAGGGCTATTCTAGACAAATGGAAAAGGTGGGCTGTTAGAAATTGCTTCACTACCTAAAAAAAAATTCTACCACTTGTCAATTATCTAATTTTTTTAAATTTTAATCAATTATTTTTTAATATTTATTTATTTAGGTGAATTGAAAATATAAAAAAGTAAAATTAATTGATAAAATTGAAAAAATTTCATATAATTTCATATTATTTTTATCTAATTTTTTTAAAATTTTCATGAAATCGAGAAGATAGGATATTATCAAAAATGTTATTTTGTAGAGAAAATAGCCACATCCAAAATTGTCTATATGTATCTTTGAATATAAAATGAACTTACGAAATTTTAAGTCCTAAACTTATATTAATAAAATAATAATATGACAATAATGACATTGTAAATTAATACCAAGCTTAATAATCTTCACAATTTCCCATACTTTCTCATTCAAAAGATATGCAATAATTAGGATATTGTATGTATGCCTATGTATTTCCCCTGCTGTCTTATTTAAAACATATGCAAAAATGTAACAAGCAGAGTGAAGCCAAAGCCTAGTCTGTGCAAGAACATCTACTCTTTTTCCATTGATGCATTCACTTTCACTTGTCTTTCAGTTCTGGTTCATTGCATTGTATCAGATCTTGCCTACCTCTCTTGAATGCACTCCATAGATTTTCCTCTCAAGAATATATTTTTGTCATTTGCAACTTACAACCTACTCTTATTGTTTGTGTTGACAGCTTCTTTGCATTGATCTTTAAACCCTACTTTTCAGGGCAATTTGAAATAAATATCAAACTTGTACAGGTCAATGAAGGCGCTCCAAGCTGCTCTCTCGTTTCTCACACGTCTGGTAACAACAATACTTGTAAATGATTCTTTCGACGAACAGAATAAATAGTAATCCAATTTTGGAATGTCAATTGCAGCTGCTTATCACCGCCATCTTTGCACGAGACGAGGAATTTCAGGTCGACGATCCACCATTTCAACACGGAAACGATGCAGATGCAGGCATAATTTTCCGCAGACTTAAATTTCTTGCATACAACTGAATTCGTAAATTTGTCGGTGTGTTTTATTTACCGAGAGTTTCTTAGAAATTCCCGGGATGAAAAAACAGGGTTTGTGTGGCTGGGAGCTGTGAGAACAATTTCTGTCCAGGGAGATACATCCTTCTGTGGAAATATATGCAATGTATATCTCAATCGCACAACGGAAGATTTATTTCACACCACGCATCGCATTCGGCCCCAAATTGTATTCACCGGTCTAAAGCCAGGGCAATACACAATTTCTCACATATGCAGACCGACGACTGCTAAGTTACACTGTCTTATAGGTTTTAAATGCTTGTCGCTTGAATGGCTACCGAGGGTTTTATTTCTTTTGACAAATTTATTGAACTGATATTTTGGTGGCATTTTAGTGTTTAATGGAAAGTGAAAATTCTGTGCAGAGCCTGGGATATTGGATTTTGAGGTGGATGATGAAATTTCAGACTCATTATTGGATGGCATTGATCTGGGAACCCTTCATGCCAGAGTGGAGGAGATGGCTTCTCCAGGTAGGTCTGACTGGCCTGCAGTTTCGGCAATAATATTTGTACAAGCCATTGGACTGCTTCTCATTTCTGAGGCGCTGAAGAGGAAGATTGCAGAGTCATTATAAAGAGACTTCCCCACTACCTTTTTGGAATACAAGCAAAATAAATTTAAGTCTCTGGAATTTGTATTCCTGTTTTGCCCCGTTGCAATTTTATCTTTCCAGGGTAGAATTTCGCTGAAAGGAATTTACAATTTCTAGGTAATTCATGCTTCATACAATGTCCTTTTATTGTTTCACATTAATTTTCAATTTATTAGGGTTTGGATCCTTGGAAATTCAGCCCTAATAGGATCATCTTATGGTTTGTATTGCAACAGTAGTCCGCAAATACAACAAAGCCCTTTTCTGAGTGCTTGTTATTTTTCAAATGAAAGACAACTGATTTTGCTGACGTTTCTCAGAATCTTGCTCTGTTTCTCAAAATCTTGCTCTGTTTCTCTGAAGCTAATCTATTAGGCTAGAGATCAATTTTTAATTGAAATCTCTGATTGCTGTCCATTCCTTTTAAGTAGCCAATGGCCCCTGCTTCAAAGATATGTGTCTGTGCTATCATTTTATCCTCGACAAAAGCTATTAGCAGCGTTTTTTTGGAGTCCAGGGATAAACGTTTGTCTAATAAGGCTTTCATGGATAATCTTTTCTTTTTTCAATGAACTTGACTGAGGGAGGGCGTTGACGAATGTTTTCAGAGTCCCTGGAAATTATAGAACTTTTTCTGGAAAAAACTGTGTAATTGATGAAAAAAATTACCCAGTTGTTTCAAGAAACTTGTTACATAATCCTGTGTGAAATGTACAGTATTATACCACTATGTCGTTCTCTCCGAATTTGAATTGATTACAGACTTAAGAGAGCTTTGGCATTCAAAAGATGGACATATTTAAAATGTTGTTCCAGACAGGTCAATTATGAGAAAAATACATTGGAATCAAAACTCTGAATGTAGTCCATACAAGGCACTATATGAAAATCTTCGTTAGATACACAATGCTCGATGTTTACTGTTGATCAAAAGTCTCATGTAACTGTATCATTCCTCCAAGCTGTCTATAAGTCATTGTGGATAGTAGTTATATTTTATTAACTGAATTTATATTCTTGCCTACAGTGATTTTAAATTTATAAACACTTCCTTGCAGCATATTAGCTATACTTTCATCAAAATATTGTTGATTACTTTGATTGATGTCTCATGTTTGTACATCGAATCTTGACGTTTCATGCTTGTGCATCAAATCTTGTTGAAAATTTCGTGATTTCTATTATTACTCTAAAATTGAACTACGCACACAATGTATTTTCATTTTTCATTTTTATAAATCAATACTGACTTACAGGAAGTGCTCCTTCCTCATCTCTAAATTAAATTTGTCATACTAATTCACACTTGTTCTCTCAAGCCTTGAAATCAGATGTTAATGTTTAATATAATTTCTTATTGGAAAAAATCGTCATCTTTATAAACTCTGTGGGCAATTTGTTGGAAAAGTTTGAACTCAGATTTTTCTGAAATACCTTTTCTTGTGTGAAATTATTTTATATAAAAAACGCATGTAGTGTTTAGTATCTGTCATTTGCAATTGTAGTTTGTTTAGTTTTTTGGTTTGGAGTGTCATAGTTGAAAAACTTGGATTCAACAATAATTCAGCTGGCCCATTATTTTTGAAAAATTGGGACATAAGAAAAATTTAAGAAAAAATTCATAAATTTTTTGAACATTAAAAAATACATAAATTTTAGGAAATTCTTGGAATATTGTAGAAAGTGGACATTTATGGGTGGATTTATCTCATTTGTTAGAGCAATTAGTTGGAAAAGATAAGAATGGTTAATTCTTTGTTTTTACGGAGCTACAAACCTTTCTTGCTTTGTATTCTCTGATTAATAAATTTTTAACCCTTTTAAATTTTTTTTTTATATAAATTTATAAAAATATTTGTCAAAAACATATATAGTAGGAATTATGGAACATGTTATTGAACTCCATATACAAATTAAAATTAAAGTTCAATATGCATCATATATCAAAAATGAGTTCAACATGTTCTAAAGGCTCCATCAATGCCAGAAGAAGATTCTTAACCAGATAGGTGTTTTAAGGTAGGTTTTTTTTACTTTTGAGGCCATCTCAGAGCCTTTAGTTGGATTTTTAAAATTTCTCTGCTAAAATAAAACTTTCTTAAAATTCTGCCATGCTTTCATTTTAGTAGTTTTAAACTTTGAAAATATTTTTGAAAGCCTGATGAGGTTTCATAAGGATTAATGTTTACAAGAAACTTTTTTTGTCCAATCCGAGCCCAGAAATTTTTTGAGGGTTTTGGAGTTGGTTTTCCCTTTCTGTGCATACTCAGAGATATAGTTTCATATTGTCTGTCTTTAGGTCCTCTGAACTTTTTTGAAATCTGAAATTTAATGCTATAATTTTCCATATGAATTAATATATAAATCTGACAATGCCTTTATCATCAAAAAAATAAAAATGAGTTCAACTTATATTAACTTCTAATTTCAATATAAATAAAAATTGCAAACAATAAAACTCATGTCTGCTGCTGCTGTCATTGCCATCAAACTGGATGGTGTAACTGCATCATCCTCAACAGAAGCCTCAACCATAAGATCATGTTATATCTTGCCTTTTGTCCTATCAAATGCTGATAAGAGCTGATTTGTTGTTCTTCAATGCCGGCCAACTGAAACTCCCCAGCTCCAAAACTATTACTTAAAAAAGGGTCTATAAAACAATGCAAATGACTTTTCTTTTTGTGCAAAATCGCAATACAAGCAAGCTTTTCGATGAAGTTGCGAGTACTTGGTGAGTGGATGATTTTTTGACAAAAACTTGCCAATTACTTGATATTGAGTTCTTAAGCGAGTTACGTAGTTTGACTTGCAAGTTTTACCAGTAATTGGCATGTTTTTGAACTATGGTTTGTATAAATAGTATAACAAAATATTTTTTATTTAGAAAAATTAAAGAATTCCATATTGATAGTCTACCAATTGAAATATAAAGATCTATAATACAATGATGATTTTACAATAAAAGAGTCATTAGTGGGTATTCACATTAGTCAAAATGATAGCAAACACAAAAATACAAGTTTTACATATCAGGCCAAAACGAGGATATAGAATTACACAATAGAAGAGTAAAAATAAGGACACATTATTGCATCAAGAGGAGAATCATCTTTTGATGAGAGAGAAACCCATGTAGGAAGCTCTTTTGAGAAAGGATTTGAGGCCTCCCACCCATCTTGTGAAGTGAATTCAACAAGGGTTAAAGTAACCAAAATGCCTCTCATGCAAATGAAGGTGCCCAGTAAAACCAACAGACGAAGCTAGATCAGTAGTGAAATTTTTCCCATGAGCACTTATTTGAGTCCAATCGAGCCTTGTTATGCCACCATCGAGGCCTCACCGATGGAAGCTAATTAGAGGAACTTTAAGTGGCATATAATTCTGTACAAGACACATTGCCTTAATTGTTGAGCAAATCTTAGGGGTGACAAAACTCCAATACAACATCTTGTGCTTGTGCATAGATTTGAAAATTAATTGAAGCAAGGCCATGTACATTTTAATTAAGAAAAAATCTTGAAGATGAGCTTCTTGTGATAAATTGCATTGCTATAAAAGACTTGTAGCTTTGAAACTTTTCCACAATGTATATTGGTCACCAAGAAAAGCTCCTAATGAGAGCAACCTACCATGTGATAGATTCTAGATTCCATAGAGGAAAAGTTGAGAGACTTGAAGGTTTCATGTTGATTGTAGGGTAGACACTTAGGTTAAGTGAAACTCATATGTTGAAGACTTTCCCCTATAAGTAGATCTTGATAAATTAAATAGTGAATGATATGCACTACCTTAAGTTTGACTCTCAACTCCCAAATATGGTAGAGACCAAGAAGTGTAAGCTTAGGAAAAGAAATTTCAAACCCCATCAAGTGTTATGCTTGTCAAATGTTAAGGAAAAAAGGACCTAAAAGCTCGAATACAAGCTTGGGAGAGTAATGTTTAAAAAATGCGACACAATTTCAATGTCAATGTCTCAACCAAGCAAAAGGAAATTGCAACCACCCTAGCTCATGGAGGATAAAATTAATCATGACCTTGTATAATAAATTTTACCCAAAGCAAGGCTCACATTTTTGAGTTGAAGTTGGATGTGTTAAATGGCTCTACTTTTATGTGTTTCGGGAAACCTAGTGTTGGACTCCAGCATCTCTTTTCCATCACTCCCTTTTTCATTAGGTGCATATGGGGTTTTTGTCCCGCCTTTATGTTCTTTGTCAAATATCTTGAGGTTTTAGTAGGTAATGACATTGCCTCTTATTCTTGTTTCACATCTCTAGGTAGGATCTTCAATGGTGACAATAATCATAACTTGTAACAAATCGACTCTCATAATTGTCTTTCTAGAATTGTGGTCTCGCTTGGCATGACTCCTACTGAGGCACTCCTCCATGGTGTTTGTGAGATGAATGCTTTTGGTTTGGCTCAAGTGTCATTCGCTACTATGGCTAGGTCATGGATCACTCTTGTTGAGCCTACGTATTATAGAAAGCCTTTACCATGTTCTCAATCCTCCCCTATCCTCATCCATGGATAAAATATGATTGATGATGTAAAACATTTTTCTACTATTGGCTTAATTTGTAAATTTAATTGAATATGGTTTTTTCTTCCTTACCTACATCAATGGGTGCTAGAATCTTGGAGATATCTCATGGAAGATAAAATCAAGCTCTATCCTTACAGTTTTTCATTGAAAATTTTCAATCTACTTTAGATAAGGAAGTATTCCTTGTTGACAAGTTATGGATGTGGGGTCAACATTCCCTCATTCTCATGCCTTGGTTCTTTTCATCCAAGCCTCTCTTCAAACCCTCAATATCGTGTGGGTCTAGATTAGATTACCTAACCTTTCTCTCCATTTTCAAGCTTTTCCTACCTTGAAGATGTTAACAACATGAATGGACACTTTCTTAGGATTGATGTTGCTCCTTCAAAGTTTGGCCACACTAACTTTACCTGTATCTTGGTGGACAAGTTATTTCCAAGGATCTCCTTGGGAATATTGTCCTTATGGTGGAGGATAGGCCATTGAATCATCCACTTGAATATGATGGCCTTCCCTTCTAGTTTAGAAGATGATTTCCCACTCGTCATCTTGCTTCCAAATGTCCTCACTCTTGTCATCAATTTGTTGGTTTAGCTACTTGGGGGAAGAATTCCCACCGTAATTATTTGATTGTTGATAATTTTTTATTTGGAGGTGAGTGGATCTTTAATGAGTTCCTCGGATCTTGATGATCTCTTTATGGATGGTATAGTTTCATCACCACATTGATTTCTTGATGAAACGCCTCCTCTTGATCCTATTTTGGATACTACTCCTATTGAACATGATACTTCTATAGAGTGTGGTGGTGATTCTACTAATCCTTTCCCACTTTTAGCTTTAGTCCAACCTAATTTTTCTTTAATTTGATATTGATATTCATCTTATGTGGTGGAGCAGGTTGAGGTGATGGTAGAGGATTCTCCTCTTTTGTCTTCCTAGAATTTGAGGATTTGGATAATGGTCTATCTTGGAATACCATGCAAAAGAGGAAGAGTGGTCTGCTTAAACATGTATATGTTTCTAATACACATATTATGAGTGTTTAGTCAATTTGGTGAAGGTTTGGTGTGGTTTAGGTGGCTTCTTCTTAGTTCATTTTTGGGTCAATGTTTATGTTGGGTCACTATTGTATTGGGAGAGCTTGGTTGTAGTTGTGCTAGTGTTATGTCTTTTTGGTCTATTTAATTTATTTTGTGAAGGATTTTGTAACCCTTTCATAATATAAATTACCCAAATAATAGAAAACATTCATCATGACCTCTTAAATATTTTAAATGAAACATATTGAAACATCTCTATAAGCAAGGCCGGGGGATCTAGTTTACAAAAAATATGAGATCCCATACAAAGTTGTAATTATTTCTTTCATGAAAAATATTTAGAACATTAAAAACATGCACCTCAATAAGTGAAAGACTTCCATTCCAAGTAATGTGCGACTTTATTGAAATTTCTGTAAATCCACATTACAATACTAGCATATAATTGTATTTTTTAATATAAATATTTGGAAACAAATTTATATAAAAATGCTAACAATAGAAATGGATTATGTTTTAAGTATGCTTGGTAATATGCTTAATTCCTAGTTGTGGATGTTGAAGGAGCCTCTAGAGGTCTAATTACTATGTGGAGTTCTCATGACATGGAAGATACTTTCTTGTATGACAACAAAAATTACCATAACATCCTATTCAAAAGAAAAATTCTCCAATATGAATGAGCTCTTTCAAATATTTACACGGTACATAACAACTTAGTCCAATGTTGCAATGTGCCTAGAATGATCTCATTGGTTGCATATTTTTCTTGGTGGAGAATGATTGGTTATTGGCTAGAGGCTTCAATTCTCCCCTGTACCCATCATAAAAGATGGGAGGTGCTATGGATTTATCGGAAAACATGATGGACATGGAAAAATTCCTCCATAGGGGGTTTGGTGGATATTGATCTAGAAGGTTTTCTATTTGCATGGTCCAATAAAAGAGTTGGAAGGGTAAATGTAAAAATCTATGTCACACTTTTATAAAGTGAAAGGAAGTTAAGGTAGCAGAACAACTTCCTACAATAATATTGAGAGGAGGGTAACACAAAATCTTAATACACATAATTATGAATCTCAAGGAAAATCTTATGAAAATCAAGGAAAATCTTATTTCCTATAAAATTACCATTATAATGCAAAGAAAACTCTAAGGTATGCTTCAAATACTAAAGACTTTTAACTACATCACAATGAACTCTACCAAGATTAGACATATCGAAAAAGAACTCCCATTGTTTGGGCAATATTTGGTCATACGCAGACCATAGCATACATCGAACTTTCAACTGCATTCTACTAAGGCATCTTGCTCATGTATTCCATCTCTAACGGGGTGTAGGACAATCTAAAGTTGATAACTTCGTTCCATCTATGAAAGGAAAACATAATAGTATGCAATCTTACAATATGTTAATCCTTTATAAAATTGAATTAGCATACATGCTTTGGTCTAGCCATAGATTTCTGCTCACGCTATCCCTTCTAATTTCCATCCCAAGAATGTGTTTAGTTGCACCAAGACTTTTGATTTCAAATTTAGCTGCAAGATGAAACTTTAATTCTAAAATCATTCATTTCCCTTCACCAATGAATAACATACCATCAACATATAATGCAATGTATAGGAAATTATCACAATCAAATTAATAGACATAATGATCTGATTTAGAATACTCAAATCCCAAACTCAACACATAAGTATCAAATTTTTGATCCATGTCCTAGAATATTGTTTGAGGCTATACAAAACTTTCTTAATTGACAAACTAAATTATTTTTACCTTTTGACCATGTAGTGCTATGGTTGTGTCATATAAATATCGTCCTCCAAATCATCATGAAGGAAAGTCATTCTCACATTCATTTTCTCAGCCTATAAATCACAAGTAGCAGTAATAGAAACTAAAACTATAATGGATGTCATTTTTGTAACAAGAGGAAATATCTCACCATAATAAATACCCTCAACCTAAGAGTAGCCTTTTGAAACCAACATTTTTTTTATACTTCTCAATACCTCTAGCTAACCCAATCTTTTTCTTAAACACTCATTTGCGACTAAAAAGTTTTTGCCCTTCAAGCAATGG
Source organism: Cryptomeria japonica (assembly GCF_030272615.1). NCBI lineage: Eukaryota > Viridiplantae > Streptophyta > Pinopsida > Cupressales > Cupressaceae > Cryptomeria > Cryptomeria japonica. Next base: position 473,176,447 of record NC_081412.1, read on the forward strand.
TACAAGATCCCATATATCATTATTTTTTGAAGCTATCATGTATTCATCGATGATAATTTTTTACTTTTTTACATCATTCATCATACCTAACGCCTCTTCTGCAGATCTAGATTCATCCATGAATACATCTCCAATCATTAGGTGAATGCCTTTTATGTGGTTGTCTATGCCTTTTAAACATTTGAACGAGCTAAGTTGGAGATTCTTCCTCCTCTTCTAAAGATTTGGAGCTAAATGAGATCTCTTCAAATTGTTGTCTATATAGAGGTCTCAATTTAACTTTATTAGGTGTAGAAGGAAGTTGAACCACATCAAATTTTGTATCCTTTCACGTCAAAATTGTACCCAATGAAGATACATTTTATAGCCTTGATCCCTAACTTTGTTCACTTCTCTTTTGAAACATGTGCATGCGCCTCATAACCAAAAACTCTAAGATGTCTCAATGGAGGCTTGTGATCTGGCCATGCCTCTATAGGCATTTTATCAATAAAAGCTTATATATGAGACCTATCAATTAGGTAGCAAGCAATGTCAACAACTTTAGCCTAAAATTTTTGTTCTAGACTAATACCACTTAGTATACTCCTATCTTTCTCCATCAATGTCTTGTTCATTATGTGAATTCATGAAATTTTCACAGTCCATAATGATTTGCTTATTATTCTTTTGGATTTGACCATTTATATTTTGATGTTGCCAACGTTTTAGATGAAACACCATGATCCATCATCAAGGCAAGGGAGCAAGTGAGAGAGAAAGAGAATAGAATATGAAACTCCATTCTACTATGGATAATACAAAGTTGTCTTCTATATATGAATAACACAATCTTGATAGAATCTGTCAAAATCATTAAAGAAAATTTCACTGCCATTATCAATCCTAAAACATTTTATTTTCTTTTCAGATTGTAATTAAACCATTGCTTTTATTCTTTTTAACAGACTAAAAACTTTAGATTTACTCTTTAGAATATATACCCATGTCTTTCTACTATAATCATCAATAAATAAAATATAATATGTGGATTTTCCAATGAAAGGAACATCTACAAGATCAAACACATCATAATGAATAGTATCCAACATTACACAAGATTTATGAGAACTCAAGTAAAACTGAACACAATTTTGTTTTCTATTGATGCAATGCTCACATAAGTCAAAACCAAGATTACAATCAGTCGGACCTTCAATAAGTTTTTTAATTTTTCAAGATCCTTGACCCTTTTCGCCAATGTGGCCAAGGCTTTGGTGCCACAACATAGTCTTCTTTGCAGGTAACTTTGGTGCAAAAGAAAGAGAATCCTTGGGTACTCAAAAGTCATTTTCATTAATTGAAGGTAAAACTATTTAGTTTTCACAAAAGTGCTATTACACTTAATAGTGCATGCATATAGCTTATACAATATGTCAAATTTGATACCTCTAGAAATCACCATATCACCTTTAACCATTTTTCATCTTGCTTTAGAAAAGACAAAATGGACACCTACATCTATTAGTTTACTCTTAAACAAAAAATTGTGTGCTAGTCTAGGGATATGCAATGCACTATTAATATTTTTTATTCTACCATCTGGAAACTTGATTCTAATTTTACCACAACCAACAATTTTAAATGAGAATCATCACCCAAGTATAATTTATTTCCATCAAATTTTTTATATTAAAAAACCAATCTCTGTTAGATGTCATATGAAAAAATGTACTTGAGCCAATTAACCATGCATCATTACCTGGATGAGTGGTCAAAGTTCCAATGAACACATCACCATCTTTCTTCTTGAATTTGGAATCAAAATCAAATTTTCTTTTTGTACTCCTTATATAATTATCTACGCTTACAACAATTTGAACAAATAACTTTGGATTTTCTAGGAGATTTGGATCTCCCCTGGACTTGGATTTATCACACTTCTCATTCTTCATGCATTTTTTCTCAAGTCTTCTATAAATATTTAGGGCCTCCTTGGAACAGATGAATACCTTCCTTATCATCTCTTTATTAAACAAAGAATCCACCGCATCTTCAATCTTTCAAATACTGAAAGTACTTCCAATAGCCATAACAAGAGAATCCCAGAATTAGACAAATAACCAAATAAGATTTGACATTTATCCTCATCAATCTTGACAACGACTGATGTCAATTGATTCAATAAACATATTGAATGCTTTCAAGTGGTATGCAATTTGTCTACCCTCTTCCATTCTCAAGGAAGACACTTTCTTTCTCATGAAAATATTGTTCACTAAAGGTTTGACTTGATATATCTCACCAAGTTTCTTCCATAGATTTTTTTCAAATGACTCTTCGTGAACATTGATCAAAACAAAGTTTGACAAGCATAATCTGATTAGACCCTTGTCTTTATGGTCCACACCATCATATTGAGCAACCAAAGTAGGATATGTAGGCCTAAAAATTTCTCATCAATAGCATCCCATAAATCTTAATCTATTAATAGATCATCAATATTCAACTTCCAAATCTCAAAATTATTTTTAGATTTTTTTTGCCTCTATTCTCCTTGATGAACTTGCCATTTGAAATTTATTAAAACAAGATCACAAAGTATCTTCTGCACAAGCCCCCACTCAAAACTGGATTAATTCATAAAACCCAACAACCTACAACTAAAACCAAAGGCGATCAAGCTTTGATACTACTTGAAAGAAAATTAAGGTAGCATAAAAACTTCCTACACTAATCTTGAGAGGATGGTAATGGATTTTTTTGAATCTTTGCAATAGTTAAAGAAACAATAGAAATAATCATCAATAGCATGCGTGGTGTATGCAGAAAAACCCTTTTGAGAGAAAAAAATATATACTCTAAAAGTTGTCCAATATATTATTTAGAAATCAACAATAAATTATAATGTACTTGCAGAGAAAACTTCTCATAGGAGTATCACCAACTAGAGATATGAATATAACTCAACAACTAGTGGATACTTAGAATACATCACAATACACAACTATAATACAATACCCTCATAAAATAGGATTTTATTCTAAGGCAAGCAAACCACACATAATATCCATTATTAGATCTATGACGTAATGATAAACGATCAAGATTTACAATGATAGAGACCCCTCAAGAAGAATACCCCCTTACAACCCCCACACTCATTAATCAAGAGTAAACTTTGGCTACATAAAAACTTTCTTTATGTTTTGAATTTTACATTGATGTAAACTAACGAAATGCAGAACTTCTGATTAGATTTATGCTTGTAATAAAATTTAGTTATTGATTTGATATTTTTTTTATAAATTTAAGAGAAGAATTTGAATTGCTAAAAATCTCTTTAAAAAGTGAAGTTGAGTTAACATCACAAGAAAAAGAGAAAACAATTTAATTTTTCTCAAATTTGTTTTTTGAATAGGTAGTTCTTCAATTTCTAATTAATTAATTTTCAATGAATATTTGTCTTGTAATAATGTTTAAACATCAAACTTAACAAAGTTCTATAGTTTTCATTTAACATCAATTTTGTCTTTTTTTAAGAAATAAAATTATAGCCTTTTAGAGAGGATTCCCTCTTTGAGCGATTTCAATTTTTTTTTTTTGGACTATAAACTTTAAGCTCTACTTTACAAAAAGGTATTTCCATATTTTCATGATTTTTTTCTTAGTTGGAAAAAAATAGATTTAGAGTTGAATTTATTTTTTTAATTTTCCCCAAAAAAGAGGGGTTAAGCTTCCACATAAACAATTCCAATCGAAAAGGTTTTCCCTAAACCTTTTTGGACGAAACGCTTTTGCCTGTAACTTTACATGAAAATTCGACCATGATTCAAAATTTTATAAGATAAAATTTATTTTATAATTTCAATTAAAATCTAGTGCCAAATATATGCCATGTGGTTTCAAGGAAAACACCTTCACTAGAAACTATTGAGCTGGATAAAAGGGTGACACAATTTTTCTTTTTACTTAGAAATATAACCTCATCTAGGTTAGATTGGATAGATTTTTAGTATCAGTTAATCAAGATATTATTGACAAATGAAACCTATACTCGACTATTAGGCCCTGTACAACTACTGGTTCCTCTCCCCTACCTTTACCTCTGAATCAACTATATCAGAAATACTAGATTGAGATTTTCACAACAAATTTGAGAAATTGGACAAAGCAGAGTTGCTCTTATAGAAATCAGTGGTTTGGTCAATGCAAAATTTAAGCCCATTTTATTATTATACATACAGATGGCATCTGATTGTCATTTTTTGGCAAGACTAAGCCAACTTCCAAAAGGAGAATGGGCAGAAGGAATTTCTATATTTATAGTAATTTTCATGAACTTCTTACTACATCTCATAACTACTTAAAAGCCTAATTAGTTTGTTTGAAACTTGATGAGACCATCGTTTCACACTTGAAGAAATTTGAACACTTTGTTGTCGATAATGATTAAATTACAATTTGCTTAAGGCACAAATGAACATGGAAACGAGGCTTTAAAATCTGCAGATTTTCATAGACGTCAAGAATATTTTCTATTGTATGATGTCCAAACCAAGGAAAGCATCTATAGTACTCAAATAAACTTTAAAGTATTTCTCACTAGTAAGGAATGAAATAAAATTACACCTGAGCTCAAATCTGAATAATGATATATTTTATAAGTCTTTTACCATAAGATGCCCTTGTTCCACAATCTTCAATTTCATTCACAATTTGCATGGGCCTCAAGATGTACCATTCGGTTAACTACTGTGTCCTTTGGAAAGAAAAGTGTAATGCAATACTGAAAGGCTTTGAAAAAAGAATTTTGTAAAGTAGGCTTTCATAGGTGTACAGATTGTTCGATTATGACAACAATTATTGGTAATGGCAACAAAAGAAGACAATAGAAATTTCTAATTTAGTCTTACCTTTAGAATATCAACTTTTCCTTATGAGAAAGTTACCTAATTTCATAAATGCAATTAAAGATACCATGTGAAAATGTTCCTAATTACTTCAATAGAATTAAAGAAGTTATTTTTCTAATTTAGAGACATTCTATGTATCTTTGATGTCATGAAGGCAATGTTGACAAAAAAATATGAATTGTAGATTGCAAGAGCAATTGGTGTGAATTACAGATTGCAAATTCAGATTATAAAAGTGATAGAAAAACATAATACTGGTAGCTAGTTATAGAGTTTGTAATTGTTTTCTCCAAGCAATGACCTTGTGGATGTTTCCTTGATGTTTTGTCAAAGTTTTACCACGTAAATTAGCTTTTTATGTGGTTTTCTATTATTCCATTTTATTCTCTTTATTATTTATTTGCAACTAATTTGTGCTGCAATATTTGATCTTCTGGGTTTGTGCTTTCACTTCCACAACAAGTGGTATTAGAGCGATTATTTTTGCAGCGACTGTATTAGGATTTGGTGTTGAGTTTTGCAACATCAAATGACAAAGGTTTCAAATGCAAGGTCCGAGGTGGAGAAATTTAATGGAATGAATAACTATGAGTTGTGGAAGCTTAGGATGCATGATTTGTTAGTGCAATAGAGATTGCACAAGGCATTTGTAAGGAAGTTAAAGAAACCTGTAGATATGTTTGATTAAGACTAAGAAGATCTAGATATGAGAGCTCTTAGCACAATTCGGTTGTTTTTGATGGATGAGGTTCTTTTCAATATTATAAGAGATGAAACAACAATAGTCTTATGAAATACATTGGAGTGCCTTTGGTGGGTTCATGGTTTTAGCCCATGATTATATGAACACACGAGATGATTAGCCTTTGGCTGCATCTGAGTTGTGGAGTTGGTATAGCTTGAATGCTCCTGGACAACTTGTTAGGTTTTGCAAATTTCGTATTTCTAAAAGTTGTAGGTTTGTTGATCTTCCTCTGAGGACATGTTAGATCATGATGTCATGGTTAGGTTCCTAATTTTGTGGTTGGAACATTGACAATTGATCATGTTTTGATTTTTTGTGGTGTTGAGTACATTGGTCATTTGCTTGGGAGTTTCATGAGAGTGCGGTGTTGCATTTGGGGCTTAGCATGGATTGACCAGTTATAGGTGTTCATGGATAAGTTTGAAGATATAGGCGAGGCTTGGAGTTCTCTTGTGATTAGAGACATGTTTGGAGATTTTAGTAGGAAGTCTAAGAAGCCTACACCTTGGTTGGGTATGAACATGTATTAGGTAAATTGTTGTCAAGGTGAAGATTGTTGGATGATGACAACAATTATTGGTTAATGGCAACAAAAGAAGAGAATAGAAATTTCTAAATTAGGCTTACCTTTAGTATCAGCTTTTCCTTATGAGAAAGTTACCTAATTTCATTAATGCAATTAAGGAGACCATGTAGAAATCTTCCTAATTACTTAAATGGAATTAAGGAGGTTATTTCTATGTTGGATGTTGATTCTAATTTAGAGATATTCTATATATTTTTGTTGTCATGAAGACAATGTTTTTGTATTAAGTATCATAGAATCACAAAGCTCATTTTTTTGCTCATTCGAGCATCCACGTTACAAACTTATTACAAATATCAGCTCCTTTCGAGCAAACTTATTACAAATACTAGCTCCTTTCGAGCACCAAACTAGAAACAACAATTGGAAGACCAAGGGTCACAACTTAGAAATCCACTTTAAACAAACAATGGAAGACCAAGAGTCACAGAGGTGTCCTTCATGGGAGTTGAACTTGGGTCTCCACATTGAGAACTCAATGCTTTAACCAACTAAGCTCAACCCCTTGGACTTCATGAAGGCAATGTTGAGAAAAATAATATGAATTGTAGATTGCAAGAACAATTGGTGTGGATTGCAGATTGCAAGAACAAATGTTAGGATGTTGTTGTGAATTGCAAATTCAGATTGTAAGAGTGATAACAACACCTAATAGTGGTAGCTAGCTATAGAGTTTGTAATTGTTTTTTCCAAGTGATAAGAATACTGATACCCTTGCCCCGTGAATGTTTCCTTGATGTTTTGTCAAGGTTTTACCACGCAAATCATCTTCTTATGTGTTGGTCTATTGTTCTATTTTTTTCTCTTTATTATTTCTTTGCAACTAATTTGTGCTGCAATATTTAATCTTATGAGTTTATGCTTCCGCTTCCACAACATGAATGACATGATCATTAAAGCCTATGCTAAGCTCTTGCTATTTAAGAATTTGTGGGGCTCAATGGAAACGCTTTTTCTCCTTAACAGTAAGAGGAATTCCTTTGATTGAGTTGTCTACCAATGCAATAAACATGGACCCAAAACGTCTACTTCAATGCATTAAGATGACATAGGATCAATGGGTGAAAGATTCAACTGCACCCAAACAGGCATAGACTAAAGAAGTAGGCTTTGATTTTGCACTGCCGAGACAAAGGGCTCAAATGATGTAAGTATGAAATAATGGGTGCAACACGGGGTCCCATGCATTCCAGTACTACAGCAAATGAAGAATACGACACTAAGACTTTACCCATCCCGATTTGCAAGCATGCTTAACTAGAATCCCAGTGCGGCAATGGCTAATGAAAGGACTTCAATCGATATGATAAGTGATCACAGCACAGTCTCTGAGACTACCCTTGAACCCAATTCCAAAATTCAAGCACAGAAAACAAACTCTAAGATTACTGCGCACCACATCAATTAAACAGGGGCTTTCATTAAAATGCATTAGAACTCAAAGGACTAAAGGTGCCTCAAAATCAACACTAGCAAACTGCAAAATGAAAATTTCAATCATCCAACTGCATTCAAATTTCGTTTCTCTTTGACACACAAGCCAATAGATACTTTGGGGTATGATCAAGGTTTTCTGTGGGAGCCCATGCTCATAGCCTCTCTCATGGTAGAGATTTGAGTCCTAGGAAACAAGAACTCAAATACAAAAGCTCAAATGCAAAGGACCCAGAGGACTAAAACTGACGTCAAAATCCATAAAATATCAAATTGAGATTCTTAAACATTCAACTGCATCCAAACTCATTTGTCCGTGTGCCCTCTTTAAAGAGGAACCTCTGTTGGCAATAGAGATAGAAAGATCATCTAAAAGAACCAAAAATAATTGCACATTTGAATGAAGAAAATAAATTAAAAACTTAAATATGACAAATGCAGAAAATTAATAAAAAACTCAATTATCTGTCGTAGGCGTTTATCAAAAAGAACAGAAAATCACGGACATGAGAACATGGCCATGCTACTTGTCAGCCCGCCCAATTGAACATTCCACAAGTCTCTGCAGACACCCCGAAAATCAGAACAAAAAATCCCAACTCGATAAAAAATATTTACTATTCTTCATTATTCATCCATCTATGTCGAAGGTTTTAATGATTACAGTTTCATTGATTAGCTTGAATTCTGTAAGAGCAGTGTATTTTTTAAACACCAGAATCCCCAAGTTCTCCATGGGAATAACTCGAGGAGATCATTTCCTTTTGATTGCCCACTGAATAAAACGGCATATAAGAAAGCCCCTTAAAGGCATTGGGAAGGGAAGAAGGGATCTTGTATTGAAGAGCTGCCATGTCCCGTAGTCAGTTTTACGAAAGTTACAAAAACCAAAACATAAACATTAGAAACTAGCGTTAAATTTTATCTAGGTGTCAACCAAAAAAAAAACATTACAAAATAAATTTAATTTTTAACTTTCTTTCTTTTATTATATGGTTGTTTTTCTCTGTTTTTTACAAATCAAAAAAAAAATTTCAAACCAGGCAAATAAAATGAAGCTTAGATCCCCATCTCATGGAAAGAGACTAATAATGAATAAATATATAAGATAAACCCCATTTTCTATTTAAGCAATATTTTTCAAATTTAATTTTGATATTGTAAACTCACAGCAATCCATAATCACATTCACATTGAGACTTCTCTGTTAGCTTTAGCACCGTAAGGACCATCATTCATTTTCCCATTAAAAATAAGTGTGAACGCCTGTTATGTTCAGCGGGTCAAATTTTCAAATGAAAAAGGGGCATAGTATAATCATCTCCACCGGCGTTGGGGACAGGGGACGCGGGGACGGGTTTTTCAGGATGGGGGACCAAGGGTCTAAGTTTGGGGACGGTGGGGACTAAATCTAAATACCAAGATTTCTTCAATGCTAATTATGTTGTTATATGGAGCCTAATCAAACTAGGAGGTTAAATTTTCCCTACTTCTATTGGCATGGGTTCTCCCTATATTTTTTGACAGGGGTTTGGGGGCAGCGCCCCCAAGTTGGGGTCAAGGGGCATCACCCCTTGTGGGGTCAAGGAGCACGGATACAGGGCAGGGTTGAGGGGCAGCACCCCGTGAAGCCAAAAATACTTTTATTATTTTATAAAGGCATCAGGTGTTATTTTTCTATTGGCCCACGTCCAATTAGAGTTACCCCTTAACCCCCAAAAAAGTCATTTTAAAAAAAAAAATTAAAAATTTAATTTTAAACATTGCATATACTTGGGGTGACAGGAGATGTCTGGGCGTCTCCCCGTCCCTCAAGAGATGTCTACACATCTCTCGAAGGATGGGGAGATGCCCAAACCAGTGAAGCAACAATTGTAAAAAAATCGCGATTATACTCGATTAATCGGGAATCACCCAGGTTGCCAATTTTTTCCCCCCGATTTTTTGAAAAAATTGTGTATTTTTTATCAACGACTTTCAACGATTTCTTCAACGTTTAATCACGATTAAACAGTTCGATTAATCAAGTATAAAAATCGCGCAAAAAACACCCTAAAATCACTAAGACCAAAAAAGAAACCACAAAGTGGGAAAAAAAACCTGCAAACTGCAAACTTCGCCATAATTCCTTTGAATCCCGTGATGAAAATCGCATGACGAAATCGCGTGATGAGTTCCTACAGGCTGCAAATTTGGCCACAGTTCGGCGAATAAGGGGTATGTAATCATATTAATTAGCATTTCATTATATTATAATCGTATTAGTTAGTATTTCATTATATTTATTATTTATTAATGTTACTATTGATTAGTTAGCATTTCATTTCATTATAATGATATTAGTTAGTATTTCATTATATTTATTATTTATTACTGTTACTATTGATTAGAATATCAATAGTAACACAATAGTAATACAATTAAGTATTACTCTATTATTGTATTAGTATTAACTTAATACTAATACATTAATACTTAATTGTATTACTATTCAACAGTATGAATATAAAGTTATAAACAACAATATCTGTCTATGTGAAAGCCATTTAACTGTAGTGGTATTAGTATTACAACATTCATATTTTACTAATACTATTAATACTAATACTTAACAGTTAACAGTATTAGTATTAGTGTTAGCTGTTAAGTATTAGTATTAGTATTATTGTTAAGTATTAGCATTAGTATTATTGTTAAGTATTATATTCATATTTCATATTAGTATTAGTAAAATATGAATACAGTTAAGTATTAGTATTACTGTCTTAGTTTTTGAGATAGCAACAAACATAAAATTTCTTAAGTAGCTATTTTAAGGGTAACAAGAAGGTAAAACATGCACAACCTTATAGTCTTACTCCTTACTAGAAAAGATGAAGTAATCAACAATATGAACAAAAACAAACAAAATCTATTTTCTACAATTCATATATTGAAGCATCTATTTTATTTGCCTACAATATCTCTACCTTATGGAAATGCCCTTAAATATTTTTAAAAAATAGTTTTTAATTTATTTTCTACAATTTTTTATGTTTTATGTAAATCCGATTTTTTCAAAAATCTTATACTTTTGTTTTGATAATTAATTCCCCAAACGATTAATGCTTATGTGGCCCAAACGTCTCCTTGGGAGACACGAAGACTCAAAGACGTCTCCCCCTCTCCAGCCGCACTTGGGTGGCGGTGGTGGTACGGCAGGGGGTGGCGCATCCTCATCTCCGAGACGAGGCCAAAAAGGGGGGGATGCGTCCTCGTGGAACACTGATAATCTCACATGTAAATATTATCAATCCTCTATTTCATATGCAATGTTTTTCATTGAAGTTAACTAAACTATTGTTTCCATTCCATATCTAGATTGAGAAAAGATTGATTGGGGCAACCATGAATCTCTCTTTCAAATGTTGTTAATTTAGAATTGTAATGTCACAACCCTCCTTTATCACTTTTTGATTTAAATACAATTCTATTATATTTTTGGATAAGCTATTTAAAAATGTTATAAAAAGAATGAAAATAATAACACACACACACACATGGAGAATATACATTATTTTTATTTATTTATTTTCCACTCCCAATTATGGCACATGTTGTAGGAAGAATAAGAAGCTTCTAGAGGAATCTCCACCACCTTGCATGTAACTCCCCCACTTAGTTTAATCAATTTGCATGAGTTCAATATTGGAAAAAAATATCCTTTTTAATTAAATTTTCTAGATAGTGGAATGGAGGGAATTTTCTTATAAAATTGTATGCAAGTTTCAAAGAAGGGAGTTGATTATGTTTTGAAGGAAATTTCCCAAGTTTTAGAAGTAGATCTTCTTTGGTAGTCTCATTTTCGTTGCAGGAATTTTAAGTTGTTGTTTGAAGGATTTCTCTCAAGTTGCAAGGAAGGATCAAAAGGATAACCAGTGGATTCAACATCAAGCTTGATAAACCAAGTTCTCTCCTTGTTATTTCACATTCACTTATGAGGAATTCGTATTATAAAAAAAAAAAAATAGTTATAGATCTTCCCTTATATAAAGAATTTTTTGATTTAGGGATAAATAATAATGATAATGCTTTCATAGTGCATGTAAAAGATAGTTATTTATTTATTTATTTTATTTCCCTTAAGAAAATATGTACATGATCTTGCTTTTTGTTTTTTTTCAAAGATTTTAGCAAAAAAAAATCATATTCCTTTAGTTGTTTAAAATCTCTTTTTTTGAGATTAAAATTCTTCCCTGTGTGATTTGAATCTTAATCTTTATTTCTTCCCTCTAATTCATTTCTCTGGTTCTTCGAATGGAAATCTGAATCTCATTCTTTAATCTCTCTGTGATTATTAGTTAAATAATTCTTTCTGTAATTATTAGTTAAACAAATCTCTCTATGATTATTAGTTAAATAATTCTTTCAGTGATTATTAGTTAAAAAAATCTCTCTGTGATTATTAGTTAAATAAATCTCTCTTTTAGATCTCTCTGTGAATATTAGTTGAATAAAATCCTCCTGTGAATACTGGAAATGAATACTAGAAATAAATAATCTTCCTATGAATACTAGAAATAAACAATCTCCCTGTGAAAACTGGAAATGAACTATCTCCCTGTAAATACTGGAAACAAACTCTCTATCCCCTTGTGAATACTGGAAATATTAACCTCCTGTTTACTATAAAATCAATCTAAAACAATTGTTTGATTATTTATTTTATTCATGTTCTTATTTCCATAAATAAATACTCTTTTGTTACATATATATCATTAAATAATTGGAAATGTAAACCATATATATATATATATATATATATATATATATATATATATATATATATATATTACATGTATTTCAAATGATAAAATGTATTAAATAGCAAGCGCCATATTCCCAAAAATTATTTTGGGTATCGGGAGACGTGCGGGTAGTGGCGGCAGTTATTGTAACCATGGGGGGGGAGGTGGTACCCTCCACTTCCCCTGTGGTCACTGTCACGACAGTGGCCGCAGGAAAGTGGAGGGGACCACGGGGTCCCCTCACCACTGCAGACCTGCTTCCACAGACCCGCAGTGGTGATGGGACCCGTGGGTCCCACTCCCACTCCCTCCATTTCATCCTTCTTTATTTTTAATGCCATTTCAATTAAATTCGTGACAATTTGTATAAAGTTAATATTTTTTTATATAAATTTAAGTTTAATAAAAAAATTTAAACTTAGGTAGATTTTTAGATTTATAATTAGTTTTAGAAAATTTATAAATTGTAAATTAAATTATAACTTCTTTATCCACTTAGCAATTTATCCACGTCAACATGATTTGAAGCTAAATTCTATTTTTGGGACTACTGACTTTATAGGCGATATTCTTGCATGTAACTTACACTACCTTCGCCTCATGCAAATTCCTTACATTGATTACATTTATTGGCATCTCCATCTCCATGCAAGTTACACGTTTAAATATTATTATGTAAGTTTCCTAATTGTTATTATTATGCAAAGTTATATTTCAAGTTTTGAATAATAAATAATGTTAGTTATAGTTTTTATTCCATGTAATTCATCAAGTAGTTATTTCAATTAATTGAGCTTTGCAATGTCTAATTATACGCGTTCAATTCATAATTATTTTCCAAGCATGATGGTTATCATAAGTTAGAAAATTAAATAAAGGAAGTTGGAAAACCAAAAGCTAGTAGCGTTCGGTATATACAGTGCCTTTGGGTCACGCTTACAGGTAATGCCATCGTGTTGAACTACTGCACTTAACGCCTAATAAAGCTACATCAACGACGTCTGTGGCATCGTCCCTATAAATCATTGGGGAGTAATAAGGGACACTTGGAAGTTAAAATCCAAGGGGCGGGTAATCCCCCTTGGATCGATAATTTAATAAGATAATTCTAAAATGATCTTTCATTCGTTGAGTTAAACTATAGTAAACCCCTATAAGGATGATGACTGAAATGCTTTTATAAAATTGATTTAATCTCAAAGAATTGTTGTCGATTGACAATTGGTCAAGGGTGACGCTTATGTTAAGAATTAGGATCTAGTTGTTTTAGGCCACAAGCAATAGGCCATCTTGAGCCTTTGCTTAAGCGCTACCATCATAGGTAGCAACCGTAGAGAAACTGTCTGGGACATTGACCCTAGAAAGGGTTGTGTACCCACTAATCAGTTTACATCAAACCATAGAGTAGAAAATAGAACTACATACTTTACGCCTTGATTCCATGCCGAAGCGAGTATGTAGGCAGTCTTGGGACGGAGTTGTCCCTTGTACTCAGGCATTCGTGGGTGGGGTCTAGGCTTGGTAAGAAGAAGGATTGAGTAAGAATCCTAAATTGAAAGATAAGTAAAATAAAATGGAAAAAAAAGTAATTCAATGCATACTCGGAAGGAATCCCGTATGGATTCACTTGTCTTCCCGAGGCTTTAAGCCAAATTCCGAGGCAGAATTCAAGCTTGAAATTATGTTATTTAATTACTCCTAAGGACGACAACCTCAGTGCACTTCTGTTAGAAGAGTGTAGTACTTAGTGAGTGGCTCAGGACCCGAATGGTCTCGATGATTCTAAGTCTCTGGCCAGAGCACCTACTATCCCGATTAGATAGATGCCTACCTCGTATGGGTAGATGCCTATCTCGTATTGGATAGATGAAATCTCATGTCCCGTATGGACAGATGCCTAACCCGTATGGTTAGATGCTCATCTCGGACGGATGAATGCCTAATCCAAATGGATGGATGCCCAGAGTATGCGATTGAATCAAACATAAATGATTAAATTAAACAAAAAAAAAAAAAAGACTGGTCAATTTTGTTGGGTTAATTAAGGTGGGTTATTACATGTAATATAAAGCATCCTAGAAAAATCTGAACTTCACAACAATTTATTAAAAATTCAGTTAAATTGATAAATTTATCAAACATCAAAAATTTAAAAGGTAAAATGAAGGTACAAAAGGAAATCTCAACTCTCCTTGTTCCACCTCTCCTCCACACATAGCTCTATATATAGCTAAATTATAAAGAGTTTGATAATAGCAAATGCCTTACCTTCCATAGATAAATCCTACTTACACTACCACTATCTTAAGTACAAACTACTATCTAGTAGCAATGAGTGAGGTAGGGCCGCTTAAGTATACAAAGAGAGATTTTTGGATCTCTATTTAATAACACCTCAATATATAACTCTTTAAAGTAAGGCAAATATACATTCCATGTTTTGTGGATCTCTATTAAATAGCACCGCATTCATTTCATAACATAATGTATATCAGTACTAAAGGGCACTGATATTACCATTCGACAATATAGAACCATTTAGCTCAAGGCGAGTGAATAGATATTTCGGTTCCCCCTACTATACACATAAAGAGGCTTCTTTGTTCACACTTACTTTGAACTATGCCTTGACTACCTATCCTCTAGAAAGGAGTGTTCAATGCTAACTAGTTGGTTTGCATGTTGAAGGATCCAACTCATACTACAATTAGCATTGCTCCATACTTTTGCATCTCAGGGATGCAAGTCCTACTTCTTTAGTTTTGAATATGATTCATCCATGTTGCATACCAGTATCACCACTGCCGTACCCCATAGATTTTAGTAGGAATATGATAATGAGAGTTGCTTTTCCTAGCATTTTACACTCCAATTAGATTGGAGTTGTGTTGATGAATTGAGATATATGACCTATTGATGTGGATCGGAGCTTCCCTTGCTACAGGAAGGATCTAAAGGTACACTTCTCTACATTTGACCAAGCTTATAATCATGTTGTAGGTGTCATAGCCAAAGTATCTATTGATTTTCGTACCCCAATGTTCGATCTAATGCTTTACATTTCAACCAATTTACTTGTATTTGACAATTGCACAAAATAAGTAGGTTTTCTACTCCCAATCATTGCAATCCTCTGGCCATAGTTTCCAGTAATCCAAAAATTCAAAATAATGAGAAGTTAAAAATAAATCATTATTAAAGGTAAGGTGGTTCAACTTTAAATGAACAAGGGCTACAAGGCAGTAAAGTTCCTGCCCAAGACTGGAAAAATAATTTTGATTTTTTTGATTTGTTTAAATTAAAAAATGGCTTGATCTAAGCTGAACGGTTGGAATTGAACACTCTGACAAAACTACAGCAAGCCAAATGGAAGAGCGACCAAAGATGTAAGGAGATTCGATTTGTGCTTTTCAACATGGCATCAAAGCCAAATCGGGATCAAATGACTAAACCATTTGTATTTCAAATTTAGGATTAGATGGTCAGAACATACTCCAGAATCCTCAAACCATATCAGGTTAGATTGAAGATGTTATCCGTTGTCCTTCCCCCAGCAGAGGCTTGAATTATAAGGAAATTCAGTAATATGCTTGTTGTTTGTGCTCCTTGAATGAAATCTTTGCAGAATTTGACTGATAGAACTCAAATTAAGTAAACACGAGGAGAGTTTCTCTATTGAACAGTCTCTAGCACTTGCATTTGCGTCTGTAGGTGAAAATCGGGCTTGTATGATTAGTGTGACAATTCCTCCCGCTTCCATTTTTTCTGGGCTACTAAGCTCTCTTTCTTGCAAATACTCTGTGCAATCTACATATATATAAACAATTAGAATAGTGACGACATTGTTAACCATTCCACATTGTCTTCCAAGCTCATATGCAACCATATGCCAAATTTACTAAACAAAATGTAGCTTTCTGAATTGATTGCAGGTACATGCTGTTGTTGCTGGCTAATATGTCACTAGGCTTGCTCAGAATGAAAGCAGTTAGGAAGAGTATATTAAAGCTAATATAGTTACTCAAAAAGTGTGACAGATCTCCATTTTCCAAATTTACTAAATAATCTACTACTTTCAGAATAGATTTTTGATACAATATCTTGTAGGCTACCATGACAGAAGACTGGTATAGAATTAAACCAATCAAATTGAGTAGATGAAGGTTATGCCAAACACCCTGGCAACAAATGAATGTGGCGAGGATAAATAGATCAAGGCTGATATGCAACCATATACCAAATTTACTGAATAATCTACAGCTATGAAAATTGTTTGAGGATGCATGTAGACATTGTAGGCAATTGTCACACCTAGCTTGCAAAGAACAATGATAGTGGGGTTGCACAAATTAGCAAATAGAAGACTGATATACAACCATATACCAGATTGCTAATTATGTTGTCCTTTTTTGGAGCAGGCCTTGGGTAACATGAGGTGCAGGATCTAAATATGGTAATCTGTTGTTATTTTCACTTTACTTCATCAAAATAATTACACCTAACATAATATAAATTAATTTCATTGCCTCTCATGATAGTACAAAATTATTTTTGCTTTGACATGTCATCAATTTTTTACTAGTTTACTTTACTATAGCCTTCTATCTTATCTTGCAATATTCCTCTATCTATTGCTTTGATTTCAATAATGCCTTAATGATTGGTAAATAAGTATTGATCAGGTAGATTGCAAGCTACACCAAGTCATTTACATTGAATATAGAATCTAAAAGTTTTATCTGTTAAAAAAGCTTGAGAAAAATCTCATTGTAACATATACTGCAATAATATATACTAGAAATTTAATGAGGGGCACATATTTGGTCGTTTGTTATGTTCTGTTGCAGGAAATAGATGTGCTTCAAAATGGGTCATTCCATGGGAGGTGCGATTTCAACCCTGGCCATTTTTTGAGATGATTGGGCATGGAGGAATGGATGAATAGATTAAATACCTAAACTAAAGCAATAGATATTAAAGCGATAAGGCAATGTAGTGATATTGAATCTAATCCAGTGGCACATAATCTTTAGGCAACTTAACTTTAAGTATTATTACAGTTTGTTGATCTGATTGGTAAACAAATATTTAATTACTTGTAATATAAGTTGATCATTCAAGGATTGATTATAAAGTTGTTTGGTTTGTTGTCATTTCTCATCATTTGGACTAGATGCGATCCTCACTTGATTTCTGATTTGTGAGATTAATTAGTGAAATTCATTGAGTTAAATTAATTAACTCAGTTGAAGATCAAATATTTGAAATGAGATATTATGTCTTATTGAAGAATTAGATAATTGTTAAGGTTGAGAAGAGAAAAGTTTTATAATGTTTCTCATTGGTTGAAAGTCTATGATAAGATTTGGTGGATATACAGGTTACAAAAGCCTAATTTGAGGACTATGTCTCATTTCCTGATGACTAGCGTCAAGATTAACATTTTGTTGTTATTTAATGAATGTATTGTAATCAATTTCAATTGTAGGTTTCTGTGAGGGATTGTGATCAGTTGAATATCAATTTTACAAGGGGAAACACGAAATCTTTTGCATTTTGAGAAACCGAACATACAATTTTTGATGTAGCATTAAATTAATACTATAATGTTAGCTACATGGGTATGGTATCTACAAATTTACATTCATGAAAAAGTAAAATGCAAATGCCCCCACATTGATTGTCACATATCTGTCTTGGGACAGGACAATTATTCAGAGAATGAAAAGAGTCTTCCTCTGTTACAAGTGAAATATTAGTTGAAGGTTTATTTCAATTAAAAGTTACACCTAGCCTGATTTCCTTTAATTATAGAATTAAAAAAATAAGAAAAAATTAATTACAAACTATTAGAATTTTTTTTTTATTTAAAAAAAGTGGCAATGCCACTTAATATATTTTATTTATATATTTCTTTACAAAAGCTGATTCAAAGAGCTCCCGGAGAAAAGAACCAATAAGAAAAACTCCGATCTTTGTTCAATAATACATAGAAAGGTTGTGAAACTTAAATCCCTAGTATGCCAAAAAGTACAATATATCTTATAATGTCCAGAATACCGAGTGCCACAAATCATCGCCAAATATCGAATGCTTTTTGGAATATGTTGAACAAGATAAAGTCTGAACCAAAACATCATGAGAGTTGTACACATTTACATAACAGTCCACAATCTACCTCACTTATGCATTTATTCAACTTGAAATCCAACACGCTTCATATATGCTCAAATTGACATCCATTCACATCATTCGGCAAAACCATGGAACCTTGCAATTATAATATCTCACATACCATTTTTTATCATTATGAAAAAAACCACTGCATAGCCATGTGTAATATTATCCTGTACCCATGTCCTCCAAAAAAATTTCCTTAAGAATTGGAAAAGAATCGAGATCACAATTCAGACCCATCATATTAAGTTCCACCTTGGAACTTCCCACATATTAGAATATTGCTAAGGTACAATAACTGAAAAAGATCACAATAGATTTTTTCATGGTGCCTACCAATACTTTTCAACTAGCTCTAATTCTTTAATTAACAGTTTTTGAATATAAAGAAAAGAAAATAATCATGGGTAAATCAAATAGAGGAAGGAAGCATAGAAGTGCATCAATGATAAAAATGTGAACCAGATAAGAAATTAATTACTCCTAAAAATGGGGAAGTCATCAATTAATGGAAGCCAATGAAGGGTTTGATGGCCCAAAAATGGTGTTATTTTTTGCAAAATTTGATTTTTTTAAAAATCCACCACATAAAAAAATAAAAATATAACCTTAAAAGTGAGTTTTAAAACATTAACTTGGCTCATTTCACACAAGGAACATGACTACAAGCAAGGGGAAACAAAGATGTGGGATATAGAGTTAGAGCATACTGATTTGGATGCTTTCACTTCTCAGCTTGTTGCATTTGATGACTCAGATAGCGAGAAAACTTATAGTGCAAGTGCAAGAGTAAGTGGTATTGACATTGGTTCATCTAATGTCAATGTCAATGATGAGGAGGAGAATGCGGATGATGAATTAGATAATCCATTTGATGATTAAACTTTAAATTGTTGAAAGTTGAAACAATGATACTTGAATATTCTATCATTTTGATATTAAACTTGATGTAAATGATGATGTTATGGTATGATCATGATGCTATGATTACAAGTTTATGTTGGTTTTGTTGTTTATATATGTGTGTGTGTGTGTGTGTGTGTGTGTGTGTGTGTGTGTACTAACGAACCCAAACCCCTTTTCAAAATTTTGCCGTACTAGCGTATCGGTTCTTCAAACTTGAACCGGCAACTTAGACGGTAAACTATAATTATGTCAATAAATTTTGCAGAAAACATGGTATAGAACCGTATCGTACAACAGTAAAGTGGCAAAAATGACTTTCTCATATGGGATTGAAACAATACTCCATTTCCTATTATCTTTGTCCACAAATTTTTAGCTCTATTTGACGTTTTATGGATAGAAGATAATGGGAATGATAAATTTTGACATGTTCATAATCAAATTAAAATGGTTCAGATAAAGTTACTATTGATTCGATAGTTCAATGTTGTGGTTTAAAAATAGTGCATTCTGGTTTTGAGGATTCATAATCTAGAGAGATTGCAAGTAGAGGCATAGCAGATGCATTTGAACTTTGTCCAACTCTAAACACTCTCTTCAATGGAGAATTTGATAGGACAACATGCATCAAGTATATGTTTAGAATTTGAAGTTCATAAATTCTTGTTCTACAATAAACATTGTGTCAATTGTAACTATACTATAATTTGTGCCAAGAAATTTAGAGCATGAAGTATAGCAAATGATTTGATGTATTCAGATTCTCTAATTTATTTTATCATAGCATTTCAGTGCAGGTTGAGTTTGACAAGAAGGAAGAAAGAGTAGGCCAACCTCAGCATCTTCATCTCTACTTTTCCTTTGCTCAACATCCTATCCCATTAGGGTTGTGCTTGTGTTGCCAATAATGAACTATAAACAAACAATATTTAATAAAATACTCTATAAATCATCAAATAAATGCTCGACTTTATAAACCACCATAACAGAGCATCAATTCTGAAAGAAAGGAAGTAATATCTAGTTACAAAAATGAAAATATAAATCTTTACAACAAAATAACTAGAAGCACAACTTAATTTGCGCAGAATTATAGAAATTTAACTGAATTGCAAAACTTAGGAGACAATGATATGAAAAGGTTTTTATAAACATGGGCAGAAAATAGGTAGAAACAATATGAAGAGATAGAAAAATGACAAACCTTATAGAAAATCAGGAAAGAAAAAATTCAGAAAAGATAGGCAACTGAAAAACAGAAGCGAGAAAAATAATAAGAGAGGAGGAGCCCTATAGGACAAGTTAAATCAAGGAAAGACAGAACAGTAAACCGTGCAAGTTGAAACTGATATTTTCACAAATGTTCTAAACCATCTTGTTGTCAATGTATATATAAAGAGGTTTGGAATGGAATTATTCGCATGTTGTCAAAGATGCAACATGCCAGTAATCATTTAGGAGATCTATATATAGCTTTTAAAAAAAATATTTTCTAAGACAAAGACATACAATTAAATCTTCTGTTATCAACTACACACTTAATCTTACCTTTAAATTTATATGTTGGTTGTCTCCTTTGTCATCTATGGAAAGGTAGGACAATGCAAATTTGGAGGGCTTAAAGGTCTTGTGGACTGTCAAGTTGCAGCTCTAGATTTCTTTGCTTTTCTTGAGACCCTCTATTTGTCACAAAAAGAAATGGACAAGTACAAAAAAACAAGATATTGCATGATCATTTATGCATATTTATTATTAAGAGGAATAAGCAAAAACACACATCATATATATTACTTCATATATGTTATTAGCTATCAGATCTACGATAAAGCTCACCATGTAATAACTGTTTTAACCAGTGTTCCACGGGGACGCGTCCCCCCCCCCTTTGGGCGTGTCCCCCCGTCAGAGACGTCTCGGGGACGGGGACGCGACGTCCCCCGCCGTCCTGCCACCGCCACCCAAACGCCGTTGGGGCGTGGAGACGTCCTCGAGTCTCTGCATCTCCTGGGAGACATGGAGACGTCTGGGCATCTCCGTGGGAGACGCCCAGGCATCTCCCGCGTTCCCACGTGAATGAGGAGCGAAAAAGGCACTTTTTTTGAAACATGTGCCTTTTGGGGGGGGTTAAGGGGTAACCCTAATTGGACATGGGCCCCACCCTACCCCCCAAAACAACACAAAAGCATGTTTATTTTGGATTTCACTCTCATTTTGGAAAACTGATTTTTTTTCCAACAACCTGAAGAGGAGGAAATACTTGAAGAAGATTGATTGAAGGGGTGAGAAAAGTGATTGTAAGCGTGATAGGAGCTAGAAGAAGCAAGAAGAAGAGGAAGAAGAAGAGGAAGAAGAAGATTTTTCTACATTTTGGAGAGATTTTTCAAGCACAAGGTAGGGTTTTGCAACTTCTTGTTTTTTTTTCCTTTTTTTTTTTTCTGATTTTCATTGTTCTATGTCATTTTTGGTTTTTTTTCTCCCATTCATCTTAAGACTGAATGAAATTTGATGTTGAATCTTGAGGGCAAAAAAATTTAAAAATATATTGTTAAACTAGGCTGATTTTATTTTTATTTTTATTTTGTGAAATGCAGTGTCAATTTCACAATGAGCTCCCAAGGCATGAGTGAAGATGACATGGAATTCCATTCTCATAGTGAGAATGATTCAGAATATGAACCTGAAAATCTTTGACCACCACTCTAGCCATCCGTCTGCTATCTCAGGTTTCCAGTTCTTCAACTGCTGAGAGGAACTGGTCTACATATAGCTTCATCCACTCTCTTAAGAGGAACAAAATTACCTCTAAGAGAGCAGAGAAGCTTGTGGCTGTACACAGTGCTTTGCATCTCATAGACCGCAAGATACTCGTGTACAAGGAGAGTCCAGCGGCACGATGGGATGTAGAGCCAGAGGAGCCTTCACAGATTGATGAGGATGATCCTACCACTTCAAATGCAAGGCTAGTTGGTGTGAGCTTGAAGGACCTTGATTTTTAGGAGTCCAGCAATTCTAGTGAGGAGTTCGCAGATGATTAGAGGCCCCCATTAGCTACATTTTGAGTTTTGTCATTTTGTCTTTGACTCTAATCTCTTTTGTAATGCTATTGCTACACGTATTTGTATTTGGCTACTCATTGTAATGATGAATCATGTAATCATCTTTATTATTATAGACTTTGCAATGGCATCAGATATTCGTATTTTCGTTTTCGTTTTCCTTTTTTGATATTCATATGATAGAAATGAGAAATCTCCAATTTGACAATTTCATTTGTCAAATTTTATTTAGCATATAGCAATTAGTATTACAAATCTAAGTAATCTTGGTATTTTCTATAGTTTCGTTTGAAATCTAATTCTTATACTGTTATACATCTTTTCAAAACTAGTTTTCCAAGTACTATATGTATATATATGAGCACCACCACCCCGCCACCCCCCGCCGTTCCCCCGCTGTCCCCAAATTTAAGCCCTTGGTCCCCCCGTCCCGAAAACGCGTCCCCCCGTCCCCAACGCCCGTGGAACACTAGTTTTAACAGAAAATATACAGTGTTTCTGATAATTGGTGAGACATTATTAGTTAACTAACCAACCATTTAGAAATCTCCCTTTTTCTAACCACCTTGCCTTTTGGAAATAACTTAATATTCCTTTTATTTCTTATTCATTATTTTCCTTACGCTTTGAAGACTTTACAAAAGTCAGTGTAGGAAAACGTATTGGCACTTTACCCTTGCCTCCATTAAAGATTGCGCCACCTGTGACAATGTTCATAATAGAGGGCTTGGCTGTGCACCTCTATTTCTTTTCAAACTGTCCCAAGAGAAATGACGAATACTGATGCATTTTCTTTTTTTTAATTTTCTTCCAGCTCAAATTCGACTACTTTACTTCAATAATTATTAGGTGATGCTTGTGTAATGCTTATATGTAGCATAACATTCTAGTTCATAGAAATCATTGCCCAGAATATTAGCACTATTTTTAAGTAAAGAACGCATGCCTAGACTTGTTTGGATATCATTTTGGAATATCTAACAAACATAAATATGTTATCTTTATTTTTAAGTTTAACAAATGTACGTGATATATTTGTGGACAGGAGACTTATTCTTAAACTGAGTAGATTTATTTGATTGATATTTGTTACCTGATTAGAAAATTTTATTCTGAAATATTTTACCCTTAATGTGCAGAAAACTGTGTGAAATCAACGTGTTGATTGCACTTGTTGTTTTCCTAATCAGTTTACTTTAACCATTATTTTGATTTATTGAAGCATGGTTAATCATTGTAATTATATGATCTGCAATACATCTAGCCTCAGTATTATCAAAATCTTCATGTGGAATGACTGGTAATCGATGAGGCTGCTGCAATTCCATTGCTAGCAGTCAAAATTATACTTGGCCCATATGTATCACTGAATGACTAATATTAAACTGCCTTTATTTTATTATTGCGTTATTCTGCCAAATACATTATTTTTTGTCCTTGTTCTGGATGCATGATTTAAACTGAGTTGTTATTTGAGTATGTTTGTGGTTTGATATGTGTGGGGTTAAAATTAATACTACGCTTTAATGTCAGTTTTAATTTTGAAAGGTCGAGCTCGCATATGCAAAAGAAGAATCAAGTGGCTGAGAATCAAACCTACTTGACATAACACATGCTCTTACTCATTTTTCGAATTTCTATGATCGCCATCATGTTTGAGATGCATTTGGCACTTCTTGTCATTCTCGTAGTTAATTTTTCTATGGTCCCATTTATCACACCACCTGTGGGGGCAATTTAAAATCATAATTTTACAAAATACTAAGTTCTATCTTATTCGGTTTCATTAGAAGACTTGAAGGACACAGAAAAAAAGAACAACTCAGACCTCGATATCAAGTTGGATTTGTATCATAACAACTATGAAGGCACTGGACCCTTTCGCTAAAGCTTATTCAACAGTTGCAGGAAGAAAGTCAACAACCAGGGAATACTGACGATGGATCTGTATCAGGTATGTTTATTGACATTTTTTGATGTTTGACGGTTGTTTCAATCTATGTCAATGCTGTCCAATAATTCTTGAAAATATAACCTTGGTATTTTTCTTTGTTCGTCTGTTGTTGAATTCTGTCTGGGCCGATTGGAATATGGCTTTTGTATGCAGTATGTCCTATTCGATACTAAATTTATTTATTTCAAGTTTCTTAATACGGACAAGTGCAGTAGGGCTATCCAAAATCAAGTAAGTAGAGTTTGCGTGTGAAACAACTATGTCGAAAGCTTACTGTGGAGAGGTAACTGAGAGGAATTATTAAAAAAATTCACAGAAAAGTAACTTAAAAATACTTTGCAATAAAAAACAATTACTAAAATGTTTTTTCAGAGATTAAATAACAAAAAACCTTAAATGTCTAAACAGAACGTTGATTACAACAGACTTTGCAGTTGAAAAAGTTTTGCCAGAGAAAATCAAATCTATTTTTACAAGAAAAACAAAGCCAAATACCCGTGGAGCCTCTACTGCAGCAAAAGAGGCCATCAAGAATGTGTATAGGGAAGCAAAATGTATCCTCCCTTCTTTGAACTAATGGCAACAGTGCTATCAAGATCCATGGAAAAGTTAAAATAAACTGTAACTTTTTTCCTAACAATTGACTCTGAAATGCATATAGCATCCCCTAGCATCTTTTAGACACGGACACCATCTCTACATGCAGAAACCATCTTTACATGAAGGACGCCTGTAATCCATGTACTCCTCAAATTCACGGTGATCCATGACAGTAATCTAAGCTTGAAAAGCCCCTTTATTCATTTGTTCTCAGCCATATAAATGATAACCCCTACAACACACTGACAAGAGACAGAACGCTGTGCATTCTCTTGCTTCGTAACTCACGTTTGCCCTGCCAATTTCTCACCCGCCCAATCATGTCATAGAAAAATAATATTCATAAATTTTAATCTTAAAAAACTTGCACTTTTCTTGTTGATTGAACATTAGCATTAAACAAAGAACCAACTCTCTATATTTTTTAATGATACAAATGATTAATGGTAGAGATAAACCTTGGAATTATAATTTTTTTAAATTCTCACCTGCTTGCCAGAAATATCAAACCCTAATCACCAATTGCCCGATACTCCTGGTCCCAGCCAAATGTCCTCTGCGTTTGCCGCTGCACTCCTACAAAGGTCAGACCGCTGCACACCTGCAAAGGTCAGAGTAGTGCATAAAGGGATGTGCGTTTTCTCTTATCGGAAATCTAAAAAGCTTTTCTGCAAATTCTGCAACTAGAACAGAGGCCAATCATACAATGCCAAAAAGTTTTGAATTAACATTTGGGTTAACAAATATGCAACTTCATCGATGCAATTAGTAAAAGAAAATAAATCTTGAAAAAAGATGTATTCTGATTGATTGTTCATGCTGAGTTTAATCACTGTTTTACCCTCCACTATAGTTCCATGCATGGCAGGAACTAATAATAAGAACATCTAAAATGTAAGTGGGGGTAAAAAGTACTCATTTTGGGGATGCAATAGGAGTATGCAAGCAATAATCTCTATCTTGGAATGAAAATGTTCGATTATATGTGAATATTGGTATTTTGTAGTCTAACAACCTTATTAGAAAAATTATCTTAGTTCAATTCATTCAAATAGTAGACATAACTTATATTCAAATGGATTGAACACAAATGAGGATAGAATTTTCCCTAAAACATGCATAGATTTACATCACTTATGTAATGTCCACATTTTTACACCATACTCTTCTAACTGTTGGCCAGTTTTTGAGGTTTGTCATAAGTCTCTAGGTGAGCTGGGAGAGTTCAAATGTTCCTGGAGAGCTAAGTTCAGCGTTTCTTTGGCGTCTGATGATGGTTTGGAGTTCAGTTCATGCTCTAGTTGGTGGCAATGCTCTTTATAGCATTTTTGGTCTTTTAGGTAGCTATCCATAGTCATTGGAGAACATTGCTATTTATAATTACTCGTTTCAACAGCGTGCATCATTCTTCAACGTCAGTTATGTTTTGACCAGAGAAGTAGCACGTGTCTGGACTCACCTAGTCTCAACAAGTCTCATGTTGACTTTTTCATAGCGAGTTCTGGGGGCTCGGACTCGGACTCGGACTCGATCTCAACTGAGTCTCGACAAGACTTGTTGAACTCACATGGGACGGACTCGGCTGGAAAAGTCGGACACAAAAATTAAAGTTTAAACTTGTGTTTTTACTTATATTTCCTCTACATCCCTAAAAGAAACTACATTACATTTTGTTGGCAAAATAAGAGAAAAGAGAGTTGTGAGGTAAAATAAAATTGCATTGTAGGGCAACCAGCAAGTTGGTAGAGAAAAACTCCATCATCAAGTCATATTTGGGCACCTATAATGACATTTGGTACATCAAGAGGTATCTACCAATCAACGATTGAAAGGAGTTTTCATTTTATTTAAGAGGTAAGTTTTTTTTTTTTCAATTAAAAATTGCATTATTTTTTTACATTCCAATTCTTTTTTAGAACAAACTCTACATTTTATTGGAATAAACTGTTCAATTTTTTGTATTAGTTTAATAATTATAAATGACAATTTGCAAATGTTCATTTTTTATTATAATTGTGTTATTGCAACAACCTTGAGCTTTTCAAGTCATATTTTTCACAATGTCTACTTCTAGAACCCCAATTAGAAAGGACCCAGCTTGGAAACATGCTGAAATTTTTCCCGACCAAAAAAGATGAGAGGCAAAATGTGCATATTGGAAAAGAATTTTTCATGGAGGCATTAATAGATTAAAATACCATCTTGGCCAAATACCCACCCATGATGCTATGGGATGCAATTAGGCACCTCGAGGTTATTTGTGAGGTGCAAATGCAATTAGAAACATGTGAAATGCAAAAAGAATTGAAAAAGTGGCAAAGAGAGGAGTTAACTTGCATTGGTAGTATTGGAGAGGCTTCTTTCATGCTGCCATTTCATTCTAGTGCTAGTACATGTGCTAGTGTTGGTGCTAGTGGGAGTATTAGCATTTGTCCTAGAATTCGTAAATCTAGGATGGATTTATATTTTTTGCAATGCACTACTACTAACTCCTAGTTCCCAACCATCACTTGAGAGCATGCATTGGAACAAAGAGGCACATGATGCAGCTAGATGTGCAATTGGAGACTTATGGTACTATTGCACCATTCCATTCTATGGAGCCGTATAATTCATTTTTGTTTGATTGTTTTAAAATGTATAGTTTGATTCTTTGTCTCATGAATTTTTATATTTAGATGTATGTTGAATTCAAATTTGAAGTTAAACTCTCCATTTCTAAATACCTATCTTATTAAATTTATTTGTGACATGTCTTAGGTCTCCTTTTTGGCAAAATATGGTTGATGCCATAACCATTTGTGGCGTAGGGTTCAAAGCCCCTACTCAAGATGCCTTAAAGGGCCCAATTTTGACACAAACCGTGCCTGGAGGATAAGCCACAATAGAGGAGCAGCGCTTGGTATGGAGCAAGAAGGGTTGCGCCATCATCACCGATGTTTGGACCAATAAAAGTGGGACACTGCTGAATTTTCTTGTTTCTTCCGTAGGTGATTGTACTTCCCTCAATGAATAGAATAGTTTGGATTTGATTTAGTGATTAATATTTTTAATTTATGCTTTATTGAATCATCAATTTTGCTTCTTTTTTAGGTGGCACCGTGTTCATTGAGTCAATTGATGCTTCAAGACATACAAAAAATTCCACATACCTTTGTGAGGATTTAGAAGAAGTCCTACTTAAAGTGGCTGAAGAGAGAGTGGTTCAAGTGGCGATTAATAATCCAACAAATTATGTTATTGCATGTAGACAATTGATGGAGAGGCACCCAACAATATTTTGGACTCCATGTGCCTCCCATTGCCTTGACATCATATTGGAGGACCTTGGCAAGCTTCCATAGGTCAAAACATGTGTGGATACAACCAAAAATATTTACAAATCTATATATAATCACACATGGGTCCTTAGCGTAATGAGATCATTCATAAAATACACAAGGCAAAGGGAGTCGGCTTGTCCTGGCATCACTAGATTAGCTACTAATTTCATCACATTGCAATCCTTGGTTAGGTCAAAGAAAGCTTTGAGGTGTATGTTGTTGGTGAGGAGTGCACTTCCTCATCCTATGCTATGACCATTGTAGGGATTGATGTGGCAAATTGCATTTTTGATGACCTGGGCTTTAGAGCACTTTGTGCAGAGATTGTTGAGGTAAAATTTAATTCTAAATTATGTTTTCATTTTAAATTCATATTGTTCTTTTATTTTTATTCATATTATTCTTTTATTTGTTTATTTTCGTTCACACTATGTTAAAGTTAATATTTCACAATACTTGTAGTTCACTGAGCCCTTGGTAGTTCTCCTACGAATTTCTAATGAGGAGAATTCCGCAATGGGTTACATATATGACGACATGCATAGGCTCAAGGAGGCTATTAGATCCGTCTGAGGGAGTTGAGAGTAAATATCATCCCATTTGGAAGATCATTGATAGGAGACGACACCTCAAGCTTCACAGGCCCCTCCATGCAGTTGCTTATTTCCTCAATCTTGCATTTCAATACTGCCTTGCCTTCAAGGTTGATGAGGAGGATCTTAATGGGCTCTACTCAATGATAGAGTGGATGTCACCTAGTGATAGCGACCATATAGTCCACAAGATAGAGGCCTTTACTAATGCACAAGGAGAGCTCTTTTCTTGTCAAATGTGCAAAGACAATCCGACGACATTGCAACCAAGTAAAAATATATTTAAGTACATAATTTAAGTTTAAATAAGTAATAAAAAATTTCTTTTTTATATTATTATTAAATGCTGAAACTTAATGCTTAAGTTGGAAATGAGATTGATGTTTTTTCTTTTTCCCATCTCAAATAGATGGTAGCAAATGTTTCGTGCTAAAGCACCATGCTTTCGTAGAATTGTCATTCACATATTAAACTAACCATGAAATGCTTCGAGTTGTGAGTGCATCTGGAGTAAGTTTGAGCACATACACCCCAAGAGGCGCAATACACTGTTTGTAGAGAGGTTGAATGATCTAGTCTATGTTGATTACAGCCTTTGTCTTAAACACAAATAAGTTTTCAACCATGAATC
This sequence comes from Cryptomeria japonica, assembly GCF_030272615.1. Lineage (NCBI taxonomy): Eukaryota > Viridiplantae > Streptophyta > Pinopsida > Cupressales > Cupressaceae > Cryptomeria > Cryptomeria japonica. The sequence goes on from NC_081412.1 coordinate 473,206,134, forward strand.
CACCCCAATTATGCTAGAGGAGGTCGATCTACAATTTGAGTGGTTCACTGAGGCTAGGAATCTTGTCTATAGTGACGAGGACCTTGATTGGGTTGACTAGGCAAATAGAGTGGTTGGAGTTGTAGCCATGGTAGAGGAGGATAGAGCATGAACAGACACAGGCGCATCTAATGTTGGTGACGGTGGCATGGATTCACAAGTAGAGATTATGGTTGTTACATCATCCAAGACTGACCTTAGACGCCTTGATATTTGTTTGTAACATTTGATGTCATGGATTTCATATTCCATGACTTTTGCATACATTTGACGATATTTCTATATTGAAGTGTTTTATTTCCTTCAGGTACAATTTGCATATATACTTATGTAATCGTTGTATACTTGTGTACGTGATCAAATTAGCTTCTATTTGATGATGTTATTATGTATTTACGGTTTATTTAATAAAGGGTGCGTGTTCAAGTTAAAAATCCTTAAAATCTCTAAACTTATTGGGTTTTCAACTTTGCCGAGTCTTTTTGCTAAGTCTTGAGTCCCAAATCGAGTCACCCTCATCGAGTCGGAGTTTTGTACATATGGTCTTGGCATGTTTTCTTTCAATTTTCAATACCTTGGGAAGGCCTTATGCATTGGTGTTCAAATTAGTTTAATATTTACAGTAAAGTTACAATGTTCTAATATTTTCTTTAGTTGATTGCTATTCTTTTTGGATTAGACTATGTGAGATTTTTTATATAATGTTTCAGATCACACTATATAATCCATCATTAGGATAGATGAGAGCTAAGAGATAGATTCATGATTAGTTGTAGACTTGAATTGGCTTAAAAAGAGGGTAGAGGAGAGGAGGTGGAGGGATTCCGCTCTATTCTTTTTCATTTTTATTTTTTATTTAATTTCTTATCTCCTTTTCTTTGAGCCACATGTCAACACCCCCATCCCTTGATGATGGATCACAGAGTGTGATCCGAAATACCGATAAAAAAAATCTCACACAATCATAATCCATAAAGAGTAGCATTCAATTAAACTACGGAGTGTGGAATTCTAATATCATTAACTTTATATAGTGTTTAATGTTATAAAATTAACTTATGTTCCCCCAAGTTGGATGCTTAAGGAAATAGAGTGTCGGTACTAAAGTTGTTTTTAAAAACACTTAAGGTGCCTATTTGAGGGAAAATTAAATTATTTGACTTTTAAATGCACTATTTCCCCCAAATCTACATAATGGAAATTTGGCTCTCATTTTCATCATTCAATGTTTGCACACATGGGGAGTGTTAAATACACCACAAGATAGAGAGGGGAAATAGAGTGTCGGTACTAAAGTTGTTTTTAAAAACACTTAAGGTGCCTATTTGAGGGAAAATTAAATTATTTGACTTTTAAATGCACAATTTCCCCCAAATCTACATAATGGAAATTTGGCTCTCATTTTCATCATTCAATGTTTGCACACATGGGGAGTGTTAAATACACCACAAGATAGAGAGGGGGGTATATCAGTTTGAATCTCAAAATAATTAATTTCTTATCTTTAAACTTCAAACCACAACTATATAATCACAACAATAATAAATCATGAAAGCACAAGTACAACAAACACATGAACACCAGATTTATGGGGAAATCCCTAAGAAAGAAAAAACCACAGTGAGAATCACATTCACAATATGAATATAATTTATTACAATGTTGCCTCTGGAAATCATTGCGCCTAAGAGGAATTGCAAAATTAAGGCGCACAACCTTAGGGCAAGATACACATGACTTGAAAGATTGAGACACACTATCTCAGGGCAAGATACAAAAAGCTGCCATTCCGACAAAGAAAGGAATAGCTGAAATAAAATAAAAAAAATTCTCTTGATCATAATATTGTCCTTGAACCACTGTGTCATGTACCAAGATCATGGAAAACACATCTAATTTCAAATATTATCTCAAAACACTACTCTTCACAACCAACTTTCACACATCTCCAGCATCAAATTTGCTTGCAATTCATTCATGCTCGCTACTTGTCAATTCACGCATATCCCATACCTTTATTCACACATGCACACTCCTTTATATAGAAGATTATCATTAAAACCCTTGACTAAGTCAGCCATAGCAATATTACATAAATTTGGCCACTTGAACATAAAATATCCATTTTGGTCCACTCCAAGAGATAGAGAGGAGCCAAATACATCACAACACATCCATCTAAGTTGATTCCAACAAACCGCACACACTAACACACCCTCCAAGGTTGGCATCAAATGAAATATGTAGATAACTATTAAAGCATGTTAACCAGTTGACCCAAAAACTATCCTCCAATACAAATAACATAATGTGGATCTCCACCCGCCACCATGCGACCCAAAACACTAACCAATCTCATTCTCCAAAGCAAACCCAAACCAAAAGAATATGATCCAAGGTAAGCCAATCGGACCACCCTAAACACAAGACAACTAAGCATGCTGAAAACAGAACGTAAATTTACTTGCCAGATAACATAACACTCAAAAATTGAACAAGACCATTGCACAAACCAAATGAACATGTCCTCTAAACTATGGCACTTGAATCCACATATTTGGAAGCCACCAAAAATTCTCCAAACCAATTTTGACAGATAACCACTATCAGAAACAAGCACCTCTTCTACAATCTAAGCAACAAAGAACCTGTAAATTTGATAGTACAACATACACAAATCATAAACATTATGTCCAAAACTACACTCCATAATTTTTACATACCCAAGGAATGCCAAGCATTCTTCCACTCAGACATTAAAAACTCTTTCCTACATAAATATTATTTCCTGCATATTGAAACTTCCACTAAACCAACCTTTCAAAAACACCTCAACATATTTACTATAACATACAATAATATAGGCTAGAACACTCACTTTTGGATCATCTGCAATACATAGTGACATCAATGACAACTCAAGTTTCCAATAAGACGATGTTGTTGGAACAAATAAATGAGTTATTCTAGTTGATTGAATATGAAAATCCTCATCAAAGCACTAGTTTTAATGGTGAAGATCCTCCCTAGTTGGATTAGGCATGCTTTGACCTCAAGCTACACCATTGCTTTCATAGTTGTAGATATATGGGGTTTCAAAGAAAATGATGGGTTTCAAGATAAATTGATTTTGCGTTCTTTGGTAAATGATGATTTGTTTTCAATACGATCATATATGAAAATCATATGAAAAAACCAATAAAATACAATAATAGTAATTTATGACAATGAGAATTGACTTTGCACACTAATCATTTGATGTGGTATTGTTGTTTCATAAATGAGAACTAAAAGATAATTAGGAGGGTATTATTATTGTGGTACTAGAGCTGGTCTCTCCTATAAACTTGTGTTTAACCTTTGCATGTTGTTGAACATCACCGATGAGTGAAAGGGACTCAAGGTATTATATTCACGAGCAAAAGAAATCAAAACCACAAGTTCCTTTTGAGAATCCATCTGCAGCACATCAAGGACTACAGGTGGAGGTGTTTGGTAATAGCAACAATTCTTCGAACTCTACACCAAATCTATCTAGTCCACTTAAAGTCATGGGTGATATGTGTAAGGATAAAGATGGTTTAGTTAGCCTAGGCACTAAGATTGCAAAGAAATTCAATGTAGTGTAGACATGATGTCTCAAATGCTTCCTAAGATGAATTAGGGAATTACTGAAGTCACTCAAGATTAAAGTGGTGAAACAATCTCTTCAAACCAATAGAATAACACTAAGAGACACACTACCGCAATAGTGTCAGGATATGTTCCAAGGCCTCCACAACCTACTTTCACATGTAGGGAGAAGATCCAAGATGCTTCGAAGGTTCCACTTTTATTGGTTGATGTGGTGAGGATTAGTTATGCTAAAGATGACACTCTTGCGAATGAAATTAAGCATCATTAAAATTGAGTGAATATCTAATTCAAAGGGGAAAAAATGAGGTGGAAGAGTTTAGAACAAAGGTCCAATAGTTTAGAGTGGCTTTTACCAAGAATTGAGCAAGGTTACCTTGCCACACTTGATGATAGTGACAAGGAAACAAAATCACATTTCAGAGAACTAGCACAATTGAGCCAACATGGTAGTATGGATGCTTACAATTCTTAGTTTCAGAGGTTATCCATTATGATTCCTAATATTACAAAGAGGAGGTTGGTAGTTCTTTTTATATTGGTATTGATGGATCCCATTACAGGATGGGTTAAGACCTTTGATCCACTAAGTTTACAAGAGGCTATGAGGAAGGCTATGGAGTTCACTGCCCCCAAAAAAAAAATTCTCATCCAAGACCTAGGATAAAAAGGTAAGGAAACAGGATAAGAAGGAAAACATTCAACGTAAAGGCCACTTTTTGGAGATGGAAGATAACTTCAAAAAGGAGATAAGGAAGAAAAACATTTATTTCACATGCAAGGAACCATGGGCTCTAGGACATAAATGCATGAAAAAGGGAAAAAATCATCAATTGGAGGCATATTATGTTGATAAATCTCAATCAAAGAATTCAGATCAGCGAGCTGAAATAGAGAAAAGTGAAGAAGGGCAATCAGTAGAAGAGTTTGGGGAAGAGGAGAGAAGTGGAGAGAAGTGGAGACACACTTGCTAGGTCTTTAATCTCAAAACAAATGATTCATTCATGGTTAGATTTACCTTGAAAGGGTAGTAAATTGTTGCTCTTATTGACATGGGAGTAATCTAATGGATGAGGACAATATGGCACAACATGAGCTCAAAACTAAGAAATTTGGAGGTTTCAAGGTCATGGTTGCAAATTGTCACATTATGTCTTGCATGAGGAAGATTCCACAATTGAGGCTCCTATGGAACCACTATAAAGTCCATTATTATTATTTATATTGTGAGTACAACAGGCATGAATATTGTTCTTAGTATGTAATGGCTTCGTTCTTGTTGAGATCACCTTGAAATTACAATCTTGTTGAATATCCAAAACAATTGAGGAGGGTGATGGTGGTGGGGGCGAATTAGTTGTACCAATTAAAATATTTTACTCATTCCACAGAAACAAATCCGATAAACAAAATTTTGATCACTTAACCATAAACAGATAGAAGCATGAAAGAGGACACACATGAACACCAGATTTTATGTGGAAAACTCAAGAAGGAAAAACCATGGAGAATGTTAATTCTCAATTATGAAACACCTCTTAGGGCGACACCAGTTAAGCTGATTATTACAAAGGGTGGCTCACTACAGGTGGGCTCACTACCTGTCTAGAACCACCAAGAAAAGGACTCAATGCCTGGAAGAAGAAGAAAGAAAAAGAAAGAATCCACCACTAAAGCACAACTGCCACAACGCTGCAATGTCGAAACAAATCTTTGGCTCACTGCCTTCGATACCAAACAACAACAACACACTACCACAACTTCACATAACCTCGCACACATTCGCAGAAAATAGATCTTCCTTTTCAAACCACTTGCTTCAATATGTTCTTCATTATGATGATCCTTACTTATACTAATCCCTAAAAAAAGTATTTCCCAAGTCGGCCAAAAGATAATTCACCAAAACACAATTTGAAATAGGTCTACACTAAACATTCCCACAATGGAAAGGAATGAGATGTGGACCACACCACAGTGCATTACATCGATTAAAGCAACATGTTATCCATATGCCACAATCACCAGAGAAAAAATAGAAACATTCAAGGTCAATTGAACTCGAAATGAACATATCCACAACCACAACTCCAAAGCACATCATCACATCCCAAATCAAAATATCAAAGATAAAGATATAAACAACATAAATCCAGAATATCATCATAACTGAAAATCCGAAGCACTGCAAACACTATCAAATATCACCACCACAAAAATCATGAGCATGACATCCCAAAGCGATTTTCAATAACATATCAAAACCTCACGACTACAACTACAACAAATCAGAAACGTGGAACACAAACTTATCACGGAAACACAAAATCAATAGGTTGACATCAATGACAACCATATTGACACACCATCAACTTCATATTTGCAACAAATCTATGGAACTAAAATTTTAGAGTGAAGATAAAATGGTAGTATTGAGAGCAATGACAAAGGAGGGATCCTATATTACTACATGCAAAATGATGCAAGAAGCATTCGATCATTGGTAAAAAAAAAAAAAAAAAGTCTAAACAAAGAGGTATAATTGAATTTCAGATTTTAGGAAATCCCCTCTTTGATATTAATGTGGTATCATTTAATTATCCTCTTTTTGAGATGCATGTTAAAAGTTACGAAAAGAACAGGTTCCTAATAATGGTTTGCTTCCTATGATGGATTATGCTAGATGGGATCAATATGGCATGCTGGATGACTTTGTACACTCACCACCACAAAGATGGGGATACTTTTCTAACTCCAAAGTTAATAGGCATTAGCATGATGGAGCCACTTTCGAGGGGAGTATCTCTACCTAGGATCATACGCATGAGTTGTTGGGAATTTTAGATGATGAGATAGGCATTTAATCAGAGGTTATGGATCAAAAACAAGAAAGGAATGTGGTTGTTACTTCAAGTGGATTGGAGAGAGATTTTGACCAAAATTTTGTATACTACTAAGTTGGTGACTCATGGGAAGACATTTTCAGCCAAGGCAATAACCAAACAATTCATTTTGGCCAAGGTTACTAAATGTTGCAGTAATTTGTCTTCATTCTATGTAAAGACCTAAATCGTTCTAACTTCAATAATAAAACGAAATTCTCTTTATTCTTAAATAAACTCATTATTCCTTTAATCAATCTATTTTATTCCACTTTTCCTTCCATAGCTTCATTTGATCATTCCATTTATATCATAATAAACACGAAATTTCTATAAAAAGATAAAGATTCTTCATTCAATAAATCGATATAAGTAGTATCTCGATCATACAATACTTAGGCTTTTTAAAATGCCTTAAGTTCAATAACAAAAGAATACAAAGTAAAGGATGAGATGCGTCCATTGATCTACAATACAAAGCTATCTTCAATTCAACCTTTAGAAATGAAGACGAGAACAAGATTCAGGCGCTTTTTCCACCCAACCTTGAAGCTTACACTTCCCCAGAATTCTTAATCAATCAAGAATACCCGACCCTATACGAATTGCTTAGCAAAAAGATTTTGATAGACAAGATGGAATCTAGTGCGTGCCTAGAATGATACATGCATTTTCGATTTTCTAATTCTGTTAAGAAAGAAATAAAATTAATCAAGGATGTGGTAGAGTGGATAAATAAATAAATCCATCTATTTCAATGGTCAATTGGTTACTCGGTCGAGTATAATGCCATGCATAGCAATAAAATATAGTTTGAAAAAAGAAAACTTTCTCTCTATAACCCACATTCGGCACCCATCGTGGAAGGTAACTTTCCCCACAACACAGGCATATCTAGCTTTCCTAATGTCTATCATAATGAATACATAAAGACAATCCTTCTTTTCTCAATTCTAGCTTCCTATTTTTTGCATGATAAAAAAATACAATATTAAAAAAGACAATCTTTCGTTAAATAGATATAGAAGAAAACAATCTTTCGTTTGCAACTAATTATATCTATCAAGAAAACAATCTCTCATCGACAAAAAATAAATTTGAAAAGAAAACAATCTTTCGCTTCTATCTTTCAAGTAAATCAAAGACGAGAATTAAATATACGAAGATGTAACACATGTATGTATCTTTACATAAAAATTGAATAAAAAATGAGTACGCATTCTTTTATTCATTTATCATAACATGTAAATAGCGTAATCATTAACTTGCATTCTATTTCTTATGGTTTCGAATTTCCACATTTATATCGCCTAAGTTCTCTATCTTTCCATGTGTTTTGGTTTGTCTACCTCTTTTCTCGAATAACATATTTAGTTTGATACTAATATGTGGTTTTTCATGATTTATGAATTCAACTAACTGATTTTACTAATTTTCTATAACAACATTTAACATGATGAAAATTTATAATGCACATACCTATATGGCTTTTCAAATGAGATACCTAATAATCATCTTAACTTCTAATGCAAGGATCAAATTCGGGAGTGTAACTCTTTTCTTCACGAAATCAAAATAAGCTTCAATATTTAATAATTCATTATCCTAGTATTTCATCTTCTTTGTGGTTAAAATTCAAATTTTATAACGCAAAAACTCTCTCTATCCCGATGCTCTGTTTCTAGAGGATTTTGCGATCTAATTTCTATGAGTTACCCTATGTTTATCAACAAACCTTAAGAAAATATTTCATTATTGCATCTTTATTTACATGAACGTATTTTAAAGCAATTTAAAATGGTTTCATATCAGGAAATCGAATATCATGATTCTAATTCCTTCATTTGATTATTGTATAAATCTGAACAAAATAGAACATTCTTTTATCTTTTAGATCTCTACAACAAAACTTGCTAGAATAGAGCCTACCTCTAAAATACGATCCAAGTCTATCATGATCACTGATAGCTTCTCCCAAAACTGTCTGCAATACGTCCAGATTCCAATGCTTTTCCCCTCTACGCCATTCTATCTCATAAGCTCTCTCTTCTCTACTTACTACTCTATATTTCCATTCTCTATTCTTAGTTCTATCTTTTCTATATTCAACAAATTTCTCTCTTTTTCACAATACCGTTTTCTCTCCCTTCTATTCTCTAATAATAAAACAAACTAATGCTCTTTTAAGAGCCTACCTCTGAAATTCGACGCTAAATCTGAGATGATCATCACCAATCTTTTACGACTAGTCGTAATACTCCTAAATCTCCAATGCTTTTCTCTTCTACATTCCATTCTCTAATCCTTTGTTGTATGTGTGTCCTTTTGCTGTGTTCTTTTCATCTCCATTCTTTATTCTATCACCTCTTTCTCTATTCTTTCATCTATATTCTCTGAATATTTTTCACTGTGTTTTTCTCCAAAATCAATAGTCTATTTATATTGATCAATATCTATATTAATTCCTATAATTGAGCCAATTCTCTCATAGAGGTGGACTGATTTATTGGTATCTACATGACACCACACATTATTTCACTATAACATAACAATCTTGATCGAGTTCGAACACTTTGTGTTCACCATGCAAAGTTATTCATTAATTTCTTATGTGACACCACACTGCACATGCCGTTCAAAGATATTAATATCAGTGGGTTTATGTGGGTTGGTAACCCACGGCTTTCACCACGTACTGTTGTGGTGACAATAGTATGAAACATGGTTTATATGGAAGGTGGGGTAGTCGGTGGTGTTATTGACTCCCTCCCTTATATTAAGTGGGGTTAGTTGATACCACTATCATATATATATATACACTAGTAAACTAATTAATATATTGTTTCACCCATTCACACATATCTGCATAAAAAGAACATATAAACATAGGGTCAATATTCATTTTTAAATCATTAACAAATTACATTCTCATTGAACAATAAAACATAATATTTTGCCATCACTCATGCAATTTTAATCACAACTCAGATCATGCAACGAATGCACACATAAATGTGTATATACTACAGTGGTGTGTCAGATTCCATCTATTCTAGCGAAGTCCATGAGCTAAGAGAAATCATTTCTTTGCATTTGAATTTCTTTCACATTATCATCTAATTCCTCTAAAATTTTCCATTTCCATTTCGATTTCATTTCATTTGCAAAAAGTAAACATTGTTTTCCTAATTAAATAATTATGGATAAGTAGGGTTTGTGACATTCTAGGTGATAAATTTGAAAAATCAGCTTCCAACAATTATAAATCTGAGCATTTTTAGACCATTTAGCCTCTTGAAAAGATTATTTCATGTTATTAGATGAAGGGAATGACAGGTTTGTCTAACCAAGATTGGTGTTGGATGGGTGATTAGGCATCAAACAATTTTTATCTTATTAAGATTGGTGTTGGTCGGGACAATAGTTACCTTACAATGATGGCCTTTATACTAGAGCACATGGTGTTGAAAATGAGGGAGTTAACATTAAATTCCTCAAGTTTACTCTTATAGTACCATGGATTTCTGATTATGCATAGCAATTTTCTAAGGATTTGACCAAGATCTTGCAATGCTTGATTGCACTCCTTATAAGAGGAGTTTATGAGGTTACTTGTAATTTGCCCAATGGTATATTACTTCGAGCAAATGGGGCTACAACCCTTTTAGACTTGTTTGGGATCTTGGAATCACAATGAGTTTTATCCACGATCAATCAATTTATGAGCTGGCTTTGCACGACGGCAAACAATCTTTAGAGAGGGAGCACTCTAATGTACCCATTTATATGCCATACTATTCAATGAGCATTGGCTATTTTTCGAGTTCTTCATTAGATTCCAAGTGAGCTGGGAGAGTTCCAATGTTCTTGGAGAGTTGAGTTTGGGGTTTTCTTGGCATCTAATGATGGTTTGGAGTTCAATTAGTGGCAATGTTCTTTGTAGAATTTTTAGCCTTCTAGGTTGTTCTCCACAATTCTTGAAGAATGTTGCTACTTATAGTAAGTTATTGTTTCAACACCAAACATTTTTCAACATTAGTTATGTCTCAGCATGTTCGGTTTTTGTTTTGAGTACCTTGATAGGTCTTTTCGCACTGGGGTTGGAATTATTTCAATATTTTTACTGAAGTTATAAAGTAATGTTCTAATTTTACTTTAGTGTTAAATGTTATAAAGTTAAGATATATTCACCAAGTTCGATGCCAAAGCAAACAGAGTACAGAGATTAAAGTTATTAAAGCAAACCGAGTATAGAGATTAAAGTTATTTTTAAAAACGTTAAATGGGCATTTTTAGTGATAAACAATACTTAAATTTAAATACCCTATTTCCCTCCAAGTCTTATAGTGGGGTTTTGGCTCTCATTTTCACCATTCAGAATTTGCTCACAAAAACAAATTGTCAAACAAATAGAGTTTTTTGGGGGAGTTGATTGAGGATGAAAACCCTCATCAATCTTACAAGTTTTGGTGGTGGAAGATCCACCCTAGCTAGGTTGGCGTTTTCACACAAAAAAAACATTATTTTTCATGAAAATTTTAGATTCAAGGTGTAACAACCAAAAGTTCAAGAATAGAAAAATATATTAACTTTTACTATTTCTAAGAAAAGAAATTCATATATTACATGTTTAGCTGAAATTTAAATTGTTAATAACTAACTTAACTTCAACTAATTAACCATTCAATAGAAAAGAAACATTAAGTAACATCTAACAACATTATAACTAAAAGTAAAGAAAGAGAAGAGTTTAAAAGTTTACATTGTATCAAACTTCTAATGAACTGATGCTTATCTCATTACAATAGGAAGAGGGAGAACATCATCAGGGCTTTTCCGCCCAACCACAAACCTAAGTCCCCTGTGCCACTTCTTACTCGAAGGGCCCAACCCTTCACGAAGGAAACAGATAGAAGATAGAACAAATACCAAGGAGCCTCTGAGCCTAGTGTTTAGAATCTATATTCACTAACCTTTCATACACTATAGGTACTTCTAACTTTGCATGACACTTTGACTAGTAGTGTATCTGACTCTTATGAACTGATAGACGCATCTTGGCTGTTGCACCACCTTGACCAAGGTTTCATAAATAGCACATAGAGTGCAGTCCATGTTCACCACCCTTACTCGGCTTATTAAAGAAGAGTCACATACTTGCAACTTACTCAAGGGTCTAACTTGACCTTCGGTAAACTAATTAAAATGAGTAATGGTTTATCCCAAAGATGGAGAGATTAACATTAGTACTTCCTTCGTTAAGATGCTGATTTGACATACTAAGATCCAGATAGAAAGTTGTCTCAGGCTTCTTATGGTTACTTATTCCAGAACTAGGCTGACTTCCAACCACAACATAAACTCAGAATTTTCCAAACAGAGCTAACCCAAGGGCAGGGCCAGCCTCGTTATACAAGAGTATTAATACAACGGAACATAGCTGATCAAGAAATGTCGACAGCCTTAAACCGAAATTAATCATGATATAACAAAACAGTACAATTCAAGGATTACAGACTGTCTTAATATAGCATCATTCTCTAAGTCTATATAACAGAAGAGTCCTACTCAAAGATTACAATTTGCCTTAATCAAATAACAACAAGGAAAGGACAACTTTCATACTTCACGGCTCTGATATGAGCATGCAGTTCTCTTTCAGCTATACCATTGTTTGGTATGTCGATTAGATCACTGTGGTAACATTGCCACTATACGATGCTTCAAAACAATATCAACGGATCGAAAATAGCAATCAACTCAAACTTATTAACGACCTCTCCAAATTAGACTATCATTACCATGTAATAAATGCATTCATTGAATAGAGATTTAGAACGAGCTGCAGATAATCAAGTAAAGACAAAGGTAAAAGAAAACATTTCGCTTGCCTGAGAATTAACAAAGATTACAAACTTCCGCTGAGCTGGGTACAATTGGCTTGAATGTCGATTAATGTAACAGAAGCCTTCCTCATATGAATCACACTCAGCAACGATTCAAGCTTGTCGCACTCCCAAAACTCAGTTCCCAATCAAGTGCAAAAACAGAAAATAAAACAAGTTGCAAAGCAAAAGCAAATAAGACTTGTATCAACAGGATAGTAACCCCCGAAATGGATACAAATAACCAATAAATAATGATAATGCCTCGGCTTATGCCATGCTAGCTTGGTGATTAAGCACTGACATAACGTTTAGCAGTTACACAAAACAACCCCGCCACCAAGATGTTGGCCACCCTGACTTATTGTCAGTGGACTTCAAGAAAGGCTTAATCAATAATGCGATACTTCACATACAATCACACAGCAGAACATGATGGATATACTCATATCCATACACGTACATTATCAGCGTACGTGCGTGGGTATGAGTATGTCCCTCAACATTCCAATCAATAAACAATGCCTACGATGGCAACAAAGATATTAACATAATTTTATATATATATATATATATATAAGAATATAAGAGAGACAATAGACGAGAATAATCAATTTCAAGAAGATAGATTCGGATCAAAGATACCTGACTACCTGACGGTACTAGGATGACATTAGGTCCAAATCAACTATATAACTTACTCAGCCAAGATCGAGGTGTTCAAAGTATACATCCAATTAATCAGACCTGGACTCATTGGCAATATTCTTTTCTAATATCTACGACCCTTTCTTTGATGATGCTCTCCCTCTCACTTGAAGGTACTGCGTATCCTGCATCTACTTGGTTACATGAAAAACCAATTAATCAGATCTTAACCATAATAACTAAATAGATGAAATATCAATTTCAAAATAACTTTCTTATTTAATTTCTAATCATTAAGAGTTTTCATCCACATGAGGAAACAAATATAGAACCATTGGTTAACTAATCACAAAAGCATAATAAGCATATTTCAAAAGTCTAAAAAGAGGGATGTAACACAAGGTCTCCAAAAAAAGACCATTTACATGGTTTTCTAATATCAAATTTTGGAGATATTGTCATTAATGAAATGCAGGGATTTTTATTTGATTTTTAAAAAGGTTTTTGGGTGAAGCTTCATAGCTAGTCATACCCTTCAAAATGTAAAGTTAGATAAAAAAGAAAAGCTATTTGTCACAAGAAAACTTAAACTTTGATTAGAAATGCTCAGATCTGCAGAATGGGAAGTAGATGCTTTTAAAGTGATAAAAATGATAACAAATTGAATAGCAAGAATGGATGCAGAGATAGCTTTTTGTTTTAATCTGTTTATGTTTACACATGCATACTAATATTTTAATTGCTTGTATAACTGTAGGTATCCAACTTGCTACCAATTCAACAACATCAAACATTATGTCACTTCCTTGCGACAGACAACTAAATTTCTACACTATGCTCCATTTTTTCATAATAATTTGCTGATTTGCTGAAACATCCACGGTTAATGGATCTTAGCCTAAGTGAAATGATTTCTTTTCAAATTCAAATCCCACACATTTCTTATCAGCATTATGCAAGCATATGAAGCTACCAATTCAATATTGTTCATCTGAAAATATGTCAGGCAGCAGGAGTCATTCCTTGGACGATCAGTAAATGCTCCTAATGATCTCAAGAAACATTGTATCCACAAGGGATGACATGCTTGAAGAATGTGGCTTTGCATAAACAAGAAATATATTATTTAGAATGATTACAATTGTGTGTTCGACCAACAAGTTAACAAAGAAAAATATAATTAAGCCGCCGGCATGTTATAAAAGAGAAAGTAATTTAGATCATATCTGTGCTTCAGTAGTAAGTAAAGCATAAAGAAAATAAATTTCAATTCCTGTGCGGATTGCTCCATCGCAGATGGGTAATCCTCTGTTTTCGCTTTTTAGAGTTTTGTCTTGAGCTCTGCATTTTCATAAATCTTCATTTTAAGAGAGTTTTGAGGTCATCCTGAGTCAAATTAAGAAATCTTGTTCAGAATTGTATTTGAGTGTTACCAAAGTGCTCAGAAGGTCTGAAGGACAAGGATCGCAATTGTTTTGGGTCATTTTTGACAACTTTTGTTTTTAAGAAATTATTACTGCCCATGTTCTCAGATTTCAAAAATGAGGTCTCCAAGTGCAAAAAGCAAAATCAAAATCAAAATTAGGGTTTCGTTCCAGATGAACCAGCAAGGCATGAATACTGTTGATCAAGTATAAAGGAAGGGATTGGAAATGGCACACTGAAAATTTTGCCTAAGTTGAAGAAGTAAAAATGGCAGATGCTTTGACAAGTTCGACAAGGCTCAAGGTTAGGCAAGTGGAATGACAGATGATGAGTCAAATTCATCCAAGGATGTCAAGCATGGAGGACGTTTAAGTAGGATCAATGTCTGCCAAGGCATAGGAGAGTTATCCAAGTAAAATTGTCTGACAAATGTTAAACTCCCAGTAAGGGTCAACTAACTCATGCCGAAAGTCAAGCAAACTCCTACATGTGGTCAAGCTTAAGCTAGAAAGACATGCCTAACACTCTACCAAGTCCGCCTGAAAGTGTGCATATGTCAGAAAACCTCCAAGTCCGCCTTGATAAGTTCACCTAGAAGACATGTCAAGGAATTTAAAGTCCACCTTCATCAAGTTGGCATCAAGCATTCTTTAAAGTACGCCTAGTCCTAAGGTTGACAAAGTCCGCCAAGAGAGAACAACTAAGGCGATGCAGGGCCCACTTAGGAAAAATTGAAGATGGCATAAAATAAAGATGATATGAATTGCCAAGTTGGCAATAAAATGGCGACATGGAACTCCAAAGAGAGAAAGATAGCAAGTATGATGACTTGGCATTTGTAAAGAATTAAGTCAATAAAACATGTGACATGTTCCTTAAGTTCGCATTCCAGAAAGAGAATAAAGCAAATAAAAATTTCTAAAACATGATAAAAGCTTCCAAGGATAAAGTTTGAACTTCCTAGAGATAGAATAAAACAATAAAACTTTCTAACTTTGCAAATATGAAAGAGAATTTTCCAAACTCCCTTCTAGAAGAAAGCAAAGGAGTTGGAGCTTCTTGAAGGAGGAATAAAGCAATAAAACTTCCCTAAAATTACTTTCTTATGTGCCAAGCAAGAGGTTCGAACTTCTAGAAGATAGAATAAAGCTTCTAGAAGCCGTCTAAGAAGCTATAAAAGAAGGTTTTATCTCATTGACACTTTTCTTCCAAGCAAAGTTCGAATTCTTCCTAAAATTCGCCAAAGAAGCAGCTCCAAAGTTTGCTCAGAATATCAAACTTTTAGGAGAATTTGCCATAGAGATGAGAGATAAAGCGAGTCCAAGGCTTTGAAAGAAGCAATCAAGAAGTTCAACATATTCTCCAAGTTCGCCATTTGCAGCAGATTGAAGGTTTACTGATAAAACAATGGAGTATCTTATCATATTATGAATTCACCCTGAGAGAGAGATTATTCAAATCTGCACAGTCTCCTTAGTGATCTTTCAAATCTGCACTTCACCCTGTCCAAAAGGCTATCAAGTCCGCCCTTGATGAGAAAGCAAGATAAATTTGGAGGAAGATACATGTCCAAGATTCAGTCCAGGTTGAAGAAGGAGAATTAAAGCCAAGATTTCCAAGGAAAATACAAAACATACAGCCTTCAATCATCCACGAACTCAGTTAGGAAGTGTAGAAGACATCACTTGTGCATCCCAAAAAATTAAAGGAAGCACCCAATAAATTCGACATGTCCAAGACTCATCCAACATCATCATAGACAGCGAATTAAGATATATCAGATTGGAAGATTGATAAGCATAAAGTAACATGTCATAAACATATTCCAATTTTGCCTTCTAATAAGTTCACCTTGAAAAGAAGATACTATTTAAGTCTGTCATAAGAAATAAAGTTCCAACTGAAACTTGTCCAAAAAGGTGAAAACTCCACCTTGCCAAGTAGAAGGTATTCAAGCATGAAACCTCTCCCATAAAACATGACACAACCTCACCTAAATTCGCTAAAGGATGGACAATAAAACATGACGCGAGAAGAAATTTGCCAAATAAGCAAAAGATCAAATGGTCTGATCATATTCCTAAATCTGCCCAAGACAAGAAGACATATGACTGTCCAAGACATGAGGAATGATGTCCAAATCTTACTGAACTCCGATCTGCAGTTAATTAAGATGACATGAGTTAACCAAACTCCTACCTAGGGTTTAAAAGGATGACATATTGAAAATTTACCTATAAAATATGAAGATCCACAAAAAGATGATTCTTAAAGAATATTCCAAGCCCAAGGAAAGCATGAAATTTGCCAAGATGACACAATAAAGAGCAAACATAAATCGATATGAAACATGCCAAGGCATCAAGACTGAAACAAATTTATTCTAAAATTCAAACCCTAAGGCATGAAAAAATTGTCCAAACCCTTGCAAGATTGATCAAACCCTTGACATAAATTGATTGTTCAGGGCATAAATGGAATATGTGAGGATGCCTAATCAGCCACCTAAATGTGATCCATTAAGTGGGAAAACAATCAAGCTGGCATGCCATAAGGAAAGACAATTTATTCACATGAAATCGAGCACACAAGTTGAAAAATAAATTTGTCATATGAAAAATTATTATTATTTTTCAAAATAAAAATTTATTTTCATGAAATTATTTTCAACACTTACAGAATTTTCAAACTCCAAGATTTCTAGAAAGTTCTAGAAGATTCTTTGATGAGAATGAAATTTTGAAAGAAATAAACTTTCTATTTTGGAAAGACTTAAAACAAAAAACCACAAAAATCAAATAATCAAAAATAAAAAAAACTTCTAAAATTAAGAGCCATAGACTCTATATATTTTCAACCAATTCATTAATCAGGTTGAGAATTTTGGAGAGCATTGAAGAGAAGTTTTCTCTAAAGTTCTGTGAATTTTGGATTTTGAAGAAGAATTGTCCAAAAGAAGATTCTTCTAAAGTGTTAAAGGTCTAGAAATTAAGCACTTTTCTTTGATTTTAAGACAGATTTTCAGAATCAAAGGTAAATTTCAGTCATAAAGAGGATCCAAAAACTCAATTTGATTCAATTTCCTCACCTTTCTGTCTTAATTTTCTTAATTTTTATGAATTTCTTGACCAAACCCTTCACTTCAGTCTGCTTTTTCACAAAATTTTAATCTTTTGATAGATTGAAAGTGACATTTTCAGAAAAGAGAATTAGAAATCAAAATTAAATTCTGAAAATAACGCTAAGTTTTCATGTGTTTTTGCAAATAGCAATGAAGTTCGCCAACAAGGGAGCGCAGCTTAAGTCCAAAATCAAATCCAAATGGAAGAACATCACTGACATAGACCTCGGGCATGTTGATTTAGAGGAATTCAAGAAAAGAATGTATGGACATGGTGGACACATTCCCACAGCAATTGCTTGCAAGATGATGTAGAATGGAATTGTCCATGCAATCGGATTTCCACCAGCCAAGGAGTGTACTGAGCTAATAGTCGAATGTGCTTTGCATTATAAAGCACAATTGAGAGAAATTATTGCGCCAGATGGAAGAGTCCTGGCTAATCTTTCAAAATTGTCCATCAAGGAGAGATTTGGTATAGCAAAGCACAGTAAAACCACCTATAAGAATAAGGAGCAGGCCTAGAGAATCTATGACAATCAGTCGGAACTTTGTGCTGCGAATGTAAACAAGTTTTGGCTAGAGAAGAAAAGACATCAACGAAAAGTGTCTAAGTATTTGTTGAGTCCATACTTCGAGGAAGAGTATGGTGATATCATCCTACCGCTGAATCAAATAATGGGAAGCCCTAAGGGTGCACTATTCGAGACATGGATGTATTATTTCATAGATGAGATCACCTCAGGCACCAAGTTGTTCAATTGGTCCCACATAATCAACGACAACCTTCATGAGCAGTTGATGAACTTGGAGAGCACGAAGACATTCCACATGAGTTCTTACATAATCTATCTACTGGATGCAACCTACAGATATTCGAGACTGATTTGTAAGGGCATGGTAGGAGGTGGCGAGAATGGGTTCCATTCATATGATTGTTATCCTCAGCTGCAACTTAAGGAGAAGAGTTACCGAGCCCATGACGCATTTCTGATGTTTGTCACAAGAACATTGCAAGGAGGTACCCACAACAGACTTTCTCATGAATCGAAAAAGTCTAATCAACATGTACGGATCCAGGTTTAATTAGTTTCCAAAGTTTTTATATCAAAATCCAAGGTTTCACTGGTCGTCCTTACCGATTGCCAATCTACCCAACCAATAGGATGGTCCTGTTGGAAGTTCTCAAACGGTTGGAAACATATTAGAGCTTCAAAAGAACAAAGGAAGAAAGCAGTTGTATCATTTTCATTCTTTATTGCAAATATGGAGGAATCTTGTTCAATGACACAAAAAGCTTACTGGCTGCAACCTACAGATATTCAGGACTGATTTGTAAGGGCATGGTAGGAGGTGGCGAGAATGAGTTCTGGTCATATGATTGTTATCCTTAGCTACGGCTTAAGGAGAAGAGTTATCGAGCCCATGACACATTTCTGATGTATGTCACAAGAACATTGCAAGGAAGTACCGACAACAGACTTTCTCATGAATTGAAAAGTCTAATCAACACGTGCGGATCCTGGTTTATCCAGTTTCCAAAGTTCTTATATCAAAATCCAAGGTTTCAATGGTCGTCCGATTGCCAATCTACTCAACCAATATGGAGGAATCTTGTTCAATGACACAAAAAGCTAAAATTGTCAAGCTAGAAATGCAGTGGTACCCTTTCACGTTCTACCAATCCAAAACCAATTATGATCCTCACAACATCATATCAACGAAGGTGGAAAGATTCAGGCATAGAGTGGATATAGAAGACTCTTGGGCAAATGTTGTTGTTAGCTTTGACATCAAGAAAAGATTATATTCCCGTCTACCAATAAGTTTCATCAAGATGACTAAACCTTTCCTCGTACCTGACCAGCTGGAAGAGAATGCAGAGTATACCCAGCCTAGCTTTGATGAGCACACACCTCTTCCTCCTATCAAATGGTCAAATCTAGAGCATCCAGACTTGACCGCTTTGATGCAGCTAGTCATGACATATACCAAGTGATGGGTTGAACAACAATACCTTAGACTAAAACAGAGAATTACAAACTTCACCTATGGTTTGATGGGAGAAGCAGAAGGATATTCCTCAAATGAAGAAGCAACACAAAATGTCAAACCAAGTGAAAGTGCTAATAGAAAGGGAAAAAAAGTTGTGAATGAGGAACCTGCTTAGAAGAAGCAAAGGGTAGAATCATCTCGCTCTGCCAAATCAAGGAATGAAAAATATATATTAACGGTTGATGAGTCATTGGCTGAAATAAAAATTCCTTCTCCAATGCATGAGGAGAATGCAAAATCAGGCCACTAAGAATATGAACATCCACCATCTCCTACTGACACAAAAATCCTAGAATCCGAGAATGATATGAATATTGAAGAAGAAGGAGAGTTTCAAGACAGAATGATTTCCACTCTCCAAGGAATTGCACGTGACCAAGAAACAAAAGGTGACCAAGAGGTGGAAGGCGTTGAGCAGCCCACTGTTCCTGATTGGCTGACAGAGAGATTGAAAATGAACACACAAGTAGTAGAAGAGCCAGAGGAGGACGACTTGACTAATTTCTTAGCCAGATTAAAACAAACTGCTATGAAGAAGCCAGCCAAAAGATTTTCTACCATCCAAAGAGATGAGGTAGGCAACCGTAAAGTACAGATAGCCATGCCAAAGGTAAACAAGGAAAAGGGAGACATTGCTCCTCATGAGTATGAGATCACTACCTTTGACTTGGGACCAAGCATAAAGACCCAAGTAAAAAAGGACTTCGACAATTCAGTTGCATTCATGAAGGCAAAGCTGGATAAAGAGACACAAAAGAAGAATGAACATAAGATAGAAGTTGAGCGCTTGAAAGAATATATTCGACAGTTGACTACTAAACCACTTGATCAAGCCAATCCAGAGGTTCTCCCACTTTTTGGATTCACAACATGTAGTCAAAAGTTCTAAGGAAGATGCAGTAACAACCAAAGAAACTAGAGATTGTGTAGAAAGTATAAGAGAAGAAGCAGCCAAGTTTATAGAAAGAATCTCATCAGCATATGATCAAACTTCTTCTTTGCTTTCGAGGATTGAGAACATGGCAAAAATTTAGGCTGACTTCCAAGATGTCCAATATAGAATCATTCCATACCTTAGAGAGCTGAAAGGAATCTCACCCCAAGAGTTGGTTGATCAGAAGATAATTGAAGCAAGGGTTGCCTATGATTTCAACAGTTGGCATTGGACACTAGTTGCACAAAATGAAGTCTTGGACAAAGTGAAAGTTGATGCTGATAGAATAGAAGGATAGATAAGGGCAATTCAGGACAAGATTTTCCTTGTCATTACAGAGATGCTTGGGAAGGAGACTGTAGTACCCCTGCCCTAATCAATTTCTAATCTCGGTTTGACTTGAGCTAGTTTAACATAATATATGATTATAGTCGAATGTTTTGATTTTAGTGCATACCGGTTAATATGGTTTTCGCACCAATTCATATGCAGGTTAATTAATTCTCCTATTTTGTGTTATTATCTCGGGCTAACGCTTTCATTAAGTTTATATATGTATGCACGTATGAGTCTTGGTTGCAGGAGATTTCAGGTACAATATTGCATGAGTGCAAGGTTCGTCTTCACCTGGATTCGCAGGTTTGAATGTACCTCTTTAATCCTTAGAGTTGGATTAGGTGGTCGTAAGATCCTCATTTGACCATAGTCGTGCTCAAGTGAGCATCGTCAGTTGTCGTCGGTATTCCCTTTGGTTGGGTTTGCGAGTTGTCTTTCCGGTTGGCTTCTTAGGTTGCGTGTTTGGTATGTATGGTTAAATTGAGCAATTAGTCCTTAGTATTTAATTTGATTAAATATGTATTTGTGCATTAAAGATTAATGGATTAAATTAAACAGGTTTTCTTTATGTGATTAATCATTAATTGAATTGCCCAATTCAGGTTAGTAGCAAGTTCAATTAAATGGTTAAATATAATTATTAAATGCATTATGTTTATGCTTATGAAATTAAAGATCGAAATTTAATTGAAATAGAATTAATGTTACCTTCATGGCATTTTGGAAATAGAAAGGTTAAATTCAGTTATTTGGAAAAATCAATTTTAAAATTGAAAAGCAAGTTTAATTTGTTGATATAGTTTAAAAGAATTATTTTTGTGATTTATTTTAAATAAAAATTTTAAATCCAAAAAAAAAAATTTTGGTCAAACTTTTCCCATTTAACCTAGACTTTTGGAAAATATTGGGGATTGAATTTTTGGAGAAAAATATTTTGGATGAAGAATTTGGGGGTTTTGAAAGGAGAAGGATTTCTGGAGCTGCAGGTTGGGGGCTCTCCATCAGATCCTTTCCAGGAATGCTTATTGAGGTAGGAATTTGTTTATCAATTTGGTTATTTGTTTTTTTTCAAAAAAAAAAAAAGACTTGGATGTTCTTCATGCAATTTTGGTTTCAAATTCTCCATTGATTGTCTCAAGATTAAGAATTATAGTGGAAATTAATTAAGATTGGCTGATTGCTTGTATCTTATTTGAAAAATGAGTTCTATTATACCCAAAAAGATTATTTATTTGGATGGTATTTCCACAAATTCTTTCAATTTTAGAAAACCTCTTCTTGCTGGAAATTCTTATTTTAAGTCTCATTATGAAACTATTAAAAAAAATGAAATGGGGTTTGTCTTTTTGAAAAGAAAAATATTATTAAATCAAAATTATATATAATAAAATTGATTTGTTTTGTTTAATTAAAATCAAATTTAATGTTATGAAAAATAAAATATATTGTTTGGGGTTGGAGGGCGGGGAGCAGAGCTCTACCCGCGCCACCTCCCCCTGCGTGGGCCATAGCTGGCGGTGGTCTGCGACCACCACAGCGGTCGCAGGGAGTGGCGACTCCCGCGGTGGCAGTAGGGTCCCTACGACCGCCGCGGTGATGCCGCCCTGCAGCTAGGGTTTGGCCGCCCAACCCCCACGTAAGGGAGGTAGGCTCGGCCCTTGCCGCCCCCTTTTTGAATCTCTTTTTTTTATTATTTTTTTTAGTTAAAAAAAATTTAAAATTTTTTTTTTATTAATTTAAAAGTATTTTTTTATAAAGTTCTAATCAATTATTAATTAATATTAATATATATTTATTAATGGAAATAAATGTATATATGTTAATTAATATTTAATGTGAAAGTTGAACATTATTAAATTATTAATAATATATATTTTATTAATGAAATTTTTTATATATATATATATATATATATTAACTAATATTTAATTGGATTATTATGCATTATTAACTATTAATTGTCTATATTTTATTAACCGTGGGTTTATAAATATATATGAATTAATATTTAATCCTTTTGGACCTGTAATATTAGGAAAGCATCTTTCGGAAAAAAGATAGAATATTATTTAAATTAAAAAAAAATTCGAGATGAAATATGCATTATTCAAGAGTATATATTATTTAAAGATTTGAACGTTATAGGCCATCTGGAAATGTTAGAAATGAATATCTTATCATTGGACAATATGAATTTAAACGATATGCTTTTGGAAATTTAATTAAGTATCATTTGAAAAGATTGTTAAGTTACTGTTATTCTCATTTGGTAAAATTAATGGTTTAATTATAATTTTCCTCTCTATGAGAAATAGACAATGGTACTATGGCAAATTGTGGTATTGTATTCACCTTGCAAGATGTTTTCCTGTTAGTGTATTTGGAAACTTAGATCATGTAGAAAACTGGATCGACCTTTATTGATTAAATCAATGAGAAAGAAAATTGTCCTTCCTGATTGTTGCCTATGCTAATTTCATTTCTGTATTCGCTTCTACTTATGTAATGGCAAGCTTTGATTTGTTTGATTTGGACCCTGTCGTATGGTGGATTTGGGTACCTATTTCAGTCCTCGGTCTCAAGTTTGACTGTTGTTATTGAGGTGTGTCGTAATTGGGCATATACTTTATGTGGGTGTCAAATGATGATTCGTGGTTGACATAGTTGGTCAGGTCTCTGATTAGAGTACCGTCAGTCAGTGTACCTCTTTTGAGTCGTGTTTGACCAAATGGTTGTTCCCTCCTTTTTGAACTCCATTTGCTTGACCATGTGTGTTCCTTGGTTTTGAGTTCGTTGAGTATAGTCTAGTGTCGTATGGGAAGTGGCTTTCGATTGGGAGCCGCGCCCAAAGTGGCTGTTGGGTAACCCATCGAGAGTGAGTCTAATAAGTGACAACTTAACAGTAGATTAGAATGTTAATCTCTAAGTATGGGACGAGTGCTAACACAGGCTCAACATGCTGTGAGAAGGCCTGAAATGGCAAACCATCATCCTTGTCTTCACGAAAAGATGTGTGGGTCCACATGAGGCTTGGATGGACCGGAGGTTCAGATTAGGTTGCCAGGGTAACCCAGTGTATGAGGTCGGAACTTATGAAGACTTGCCATGGTAACCATACCAAATTGTGTGATGACACTTGTCCCTACCTTCGCTAGTGTGTTGTTGTCTATGCCCTTGTGAGTACCTGGTTTCATGCTAGACCTTGGGTTGCGACGACTCAGTTTTGTGGATGCTCTAATGAACCTTTGTATTAGCTTCAATTATGTTCAGCTGGATCATTTCCCTTTCAGGGATCGTTTATGTATTTATTGACTGATGTGGTCGTTTGTATATTGATTATGTTTCGCCTTGATGGCAGGATTGTAAATAATGAGAACCTCTTGTGTTCTTAACTTTATTAATTATCAAAGGGGTCTGCTCAATTATTAATTATCAAAGGGGTCTTGCAATTGAGCAGACCCAGAGATGTAGCCCTTTAGGGGTGAACTCTGAGATCGTCTTGGTGTTATGTGATGCTTTTATTCTTATGTTTCATGTTTAGTGTTAGCATGTATGAATGACATTTTGATGGAATGTATATGTGGATAAGATGAAATTAATTTTAAATGCATGTATGCAGTCCTCTCTTGAATGCAGTAAATTGGATTGTGAAAGAATGTAACTTAGAGTAATGGAATATATTCAGTTGTTCCTAAGAAAATTAAGTATGCATGGAAAGACCTCATAAGTTTATGATGAAATTCTTGTGTGTTAGAATATTAGATGCATGGCTTATATTTTAATGAAAAGCTTGAATGTATCATAATGGATAAACATTAGCATGTGAATTATATTTTCATCTTCTGAAAGAAATTATCCTCGTTTAAGAATTATCTCATTTTTTAGATAATCAACTTATTGGATTTATTAGTGTGAGTTAGTTAAATGTGTAATTAAGTAATCATGTTGGGAAACTTTGTAGGTGTTAGTTGTTGTCTTCCGCTATGTAATCTGAATCTTTGATATCTTGTTGTATCTTAATGTTGTGTTTATCTTTTAAAAAAAAGAAAAATTATTGCACTCTATTCTTGTGTTTTGGCTTAATCCCTTCGGGGTTTCCTGGCGGGGCATTACAGAGACTATCTAGGAAAGTGATATAAAATTGAAGAATTTGAAGGTCAGAGTTGAGGACATCTTCTTTGCCATCACAGGACCAGTCTTGAAGAATAATTTGGCTAAGGCATCAAACCTCATGTCCATCAGAGATGCCTTTCAGAAGCAAGAATTAGACTAGGAGATCACCTTTGCTCTGTGTGCAAATGCTTGGAAAAATTAGAGTTTAGGATCAACATGTTGCCAAATGTCACAATGGAGGAGGTTGACCAAATTATGTCTAGGTTCATCGAATATCAGAAGAAGGGGGTGCAATCCTAAAAAATAGCATCTTGTAACACTTGTGTGGCGAAACAAAGCGTCGTTACTAGTTTCACCCAGTCTTTACCGTCTCTAAAGTTCATAGGAATAGCTTAGAAGTAGTATAGAATTCCTAAACCCTCATACTTTTTATCTTTTTTTTGAAATCCTAAACCAAAAAATACAAAAACATAAAGCATAAATTGTTAAATCTGCCTAAGTTCAACTTGAATTATATCAATTGATAAGCATAAGTCCCCCTTGATATTTTCAGCATACACTACCCAAGAAGCTATCCCACTAAAGTCGCTTGTTCGCATATATAGACTTTGGAGTCGCCTTGTAGTCTTTCTCGCAATCTTGGCACATGTAGTGATATTGTTCAGGAGAGGATAGAGTATCCTTGTGGTATTTTATTCTAATGTTCGGTAGATGATAAAATGTACACCAACAAGACCCAACATTTATTATGCAATTACCTAGACAAAGAAGCATGTTTGATAAGTATCGTGAAGTTAGTTGCAAGGATGTATTTCCTGTCCATTATATTGTGGTAATTTGTTTCTTCTTAGATTCTAGAAAGCAAGAAAATGTCTACATAGAAGACATAGTTTGAATGAAACATCATCTGAATTCAAAGTACACTTTGTTACTTGATATTGATGATCGTAAAAAATATATTAAATTTCACTGGTAATGAAAACAATAACCTTTAATAATTGTCCAATTCTCCTCATTCATATATTTTGAAGTTTTGAACATGAAATGGGCATATAAATACCATTCTCCCTCAAATCCAATAAGATATTTGAGAAAATGTTGCAAAACTTGCTACCCCCCTTGTATTATAGTGTGCATAGAGTTATGAGTAGTCGGTTTGTGTAAAATGCTACCCCTGCTGCTACCAATATTTTGGACCTCTTTGACACTTTATCCCAATGAGCAACTATGACAATCAGTTTGTCTGAATCAAAGGTTCTGTATTTGCAGGTTTTGGTGTTGATTTTGTCCCATTTTGTTCTGCTAATGAATCACTCCTAATGTAACTAAGTCAAAATATGCTTATCCCGAATTTACCACTTACCTAAGCAAGTTGGTTTCTAACTCTTAACATAGAATAGAATTAATATTATTTATTTCACTTGCTATGCTTAGCAAAGTGGATCAACTTGTTGTGACCACTAGTTATTAAGAAGGGTTGTTAAAAAGGGTATTAATATCCCCCACTCCTTGGGGAAGGAGGTATGCCATCTTGTGGCAGTTGGCCTTACCAACAACCACATGGTTTTCCTAATGGTTTTATTTAAACTTTGTTCTCTCACCACTACATGATGTTTATTATCGACCTTTTAACATGCAATTATCAAATCTTATTCACATTTTTATATATATTAAGAAGATCGAAGATGCCATTTGTGAGGTGGCTAACTCAAATCAAAAGGAGAAAAGTAATTTATATTTTACCTCATGGGATTTGGAATTATAGAAGAGATGGTGTAGTCTCATGACTCCTGCCCAATTAGCACCCAATAAAGGCAAAAAGAGAAGGAATGCAAAGTGGAAAGCCCCAGAACAAGGTAGAATGAAGCTTGATTTTGATGGAGCGGCTAGAGGAAAATCGAAGCAAAGTTGGGGCAAGTTGTGTCAACAAAAATGATAAAGGACAATCCATTTAGGTTCTAGCTAGAAAGGTGGCCTTTGCTTTAAATAACGAAGTAAAATTCGAGGCTTTAGCTTGTGGATTGGGATTATGCATAAATAAGGGAATCAAGGTTGTAGATGTAGTAAGAGATTCTTTGATATGTATCAATGCAATAAACAATAATTGTATTCAGAGCTTGAAATTGAAAAAATGATTGAATATTATCAGAGATTATTTATCGAAATTAGATAGTGTTTCAATTTTACATGTCTATAGAGAAGCAAATAGGCTAGTCGATAAGCTGGGCAATATAAGCGTCGAGCTCGAGACGTAAGAAATCATTTGGTCTTCGAAAAACTTCAAAAGGATTTAATTAATCTTCCTGAGGTAGACTGGCCTGATGGACACGTCTCGGTTCCAGATTCCTAAAAGGTTGTAAGCAGTACCTTGTGATAGTTTTTAGTAGGAAGAGTAATTGTTTCCTCTGATTAAGGAGCACCCCAGAGATTTGGCTGAGAGATTGGTTTCAATAAGAAGCAGGTTGTTAGGACAAAAAATAATAAATATCTTTGGTATTTGCAGGGCTTCGATATTCGACAAAGAACCAAAAACTTCTTTGGGCTATATATCTAACCAGAGTAAGTCATTTTGGCAATTTGGTTTCTGGTATTTTCTTTGTCTGTGCAGATTTGTGACGAGGGTCATGGCTGGGAGGTTAAGCTTTTGAATGGTTTACATCTATCGAGAGGAAGAACGGGATGTGCAACTGAAGAGATTGTTTGTGATTGGGGAGGAGTCCTGTAGCAATCAAGAATCTGTTGGCCACTGATTTCTTCGCGGGTGGTCACAAACATTATGGGGTTTTATTCGAAAGATTCTTCTCCATGATGGTGCAAGCAATTGGGAAGGTTTATAAGGTGACCGAAATCGTTAAACAGATTCCACAAGAGAGATGCAACCGGAATCGTTAAATAGATTCCTCAAGAGAGATGCAAAGGCAAAGTCATAGCAAAAGCTTTAATTGGCTCAGCTTAATTCTAAGAGGATTTATTGCAAATATATTTGATGTGGAGGTCGTTGGGAAGAAGAAAAGGGTGGCTAAAGCCCTTGGACTATATTGGGAAGGGTTGGATAAAAATTAAACCATTCCCTTTGCTAATTTTGTTGGTATGTATGGCGATTTATTCTTTTCCTCACAATTAGAGATGATTTTTCATTTATGTAAAAATTTCTTTCAATTCAATAAAGAGGGATCTACTCCCTCTGGTAGAAGCTTATCAAAATAATATATATATATATATATAAAATTTTAATATTCATTCTATACTTTTATTTATATATTCATCAACCTATATATTCATCAATTAATATATAGATATGATCACACACAGATTTAAATCTTTCATAAAGATTCAATCTCACATTTGAAATCAAGAACAACCAAAACATTACCAACTCTAACAGAATGTGACTTACCATTTCCCGACTAATTTGACTCACTTTGACCAACTAGGATGTGAGCGTGTGATAGCTCAATTAGACGCATATTAAAAATTACCGAACCAAGTTCTTCTCTTAAGTGATACTCTTCCTCCCTTTTGGAGGCTTGATCATTTTCTACATCCAACTTAGCACATTACAACATTAGTTAGCCGTTATCAATACACACATATGCATCATAGATTTCCATCTTCAAAGTATCATAATTAATGCACATTCATTCATTATATTTTCCAATTAAAAAAAGGTAATCATGCATTAAAGCATTTTAACAAAACAAAGTAACAGTAAATAGGTAATATCACAATGGGGTGTAACATCCTTTAAAAAATAACCTACTGTCCTTTCCATGCAAATGGTTCCCACCTTTTGTTTTCCGGTCAGAAAACACACCAAATCTACTATTACTTTTTTCTCTCAAGATTGAGCAAAGCAAGCTACTATTTGTTCAAAAAAAATTAGCACAGTGAACCAAAATGAAGCCCTACAGAAAGAAGCAAAATTCAATCAAAGATGCAAATTCAACATAACAAAGGAAACAAAAGGAAGAAGAGTAATTCACAATGAGCGGGGGAAAAATGCAAGCTACTATTTGTTCAAAAAAAATTAGCACAGTGAACCAAAATGAAGCCCTACAGAAAGAAGCAAAATTCAATCAAAGATGCAAATTCAACATAACAAAGGAAACAAAAGGAAGAAGAGTAATTCACAATGAGCGGGGGAAAAATTTATGACACCCTCAAATAACCTTATTCTTCTTAGGCTTTTTTGTAAGTTCTACTCCAAGTATTATCAACAAGGTAACACAACTCCTGTGTAAAATCTGACTCCATTTTTTTATTATATAAATAAATATTTTGAGAATAAATATACAGTTCATCAAATTTGTATTAGAATGATACGACTTAAAACGAAATATGATGTAACTAAAAAGAATGTTAAAAACTCTAAAATTTAGTTTCAATAATGAGTATGAAACTTCACTTTATATATGTGCTAATGTACCACAGGAAGAAAACCCTATTGATAGTGTTTCTCTAATGAGAGACTTTGAAATAACACCATAGAAGAATGAAAGAATGTACATTGTAGAGAAGAAAAAGATGAGAAAGAGGATGAAACACACACACACACACACACGCACATGTGATTCTGAAGAAGAGAAACAAAAAAAGAGTTAAAGTTCGAAGGACATGAAAATTTTTACCTTCATGTGTTTGTGGTCTTGAAAGTGAAATGAAATCTGATGAGTAGAAAAAATTTTGGGTTGATGATTTTGAAATTGAGAAAGAAAAAGAGAATAAAAGATACAGAGAAATGAAATTTTTTATCTTCATGTGTTTCTGATCTTGAAAATTAAATTAAATCTAACAAGGAGAAGAAAGATAGATAAGACGATTCTAAAGAAAACAAGGAAAAAGAGAATGAAAAGTCAGGAGAATTAGTAATTTTATTTACATATGTTGCTAATTTAAAGGTGAAATGAAATCTAATGAGGAGACAAAAGATTAGAATGATGATTGCAAGGATGAGAAATAAAAAGGGAGTGAAATAAGATAAATAGAAATTTTATTTGCATTTATTTTTCATCTTGAAAGATAAATAAAATCTAAAGAGGAGAAGAAAGCTTGGGATGATGATTCCGAGAAAAACAAAAGAAAAGAGTGAAAGGTTAGGAGACATGAAAATTTTATCTGCATGTGTTTCACATATGGAAAGTGAAACAAGATGAAAACATATATGTTTGTGATTCCGAAAAAAAAAAAAAAAAAGAGAGTAAAAAGTTTAGAGACATGGAAATTTTACCTTCATCTGTTTTTGATAATAAAAGTGAAATGAAATATGACGAGGAAAAGAAAGCTTGGATTGATGATTCTAAAAAAGAGAAAGAAAAAAAGAGTAAAAGGTCAAAAGACATGAAAATTTTATCTGCATGTGTATCTGATATAGTGAGTGAAATGAAACCTGATAGGAAAAAGAAAGATTGAGATGAAGAGTTGTTAAATAATTTCAAATACAAACTCCCAAATTGTCTACGAGAGTTAAAAAAATCATATTTTTGAAAATTGAAGTAAACTATATATTTTTGCCACAATCCAAGAAGTGTGAAGTTTTTGAACAAAATTCTACTATAAGTATGTAATATTTTTGTACTCTTTAAATTAATTGTCACTAAATTTTGCAAAAAAAGTGTTTTCAAATAAATTTAAGCAATTTTACAAGTTGCCAAGTTTTTTCTGGGTCTTTGTTGAGTTTTAAATTTTGGGTCTATCGAGTTTTTGCGGAGTCATATTTTGAGTCTGTTGAGTCCAAATCCACCAAGTATGGGGCATACATTTGTTAGCTCTTTGTACTGGTTAGACTATATTAATTTTCTTACTGGTATTGGTTGTACAATACATTTTGGATCAAATTAGTTATGAAATCAAATATTGTTTTTATTGTTTGGCATTAACAAATGTTGGTACAGATTTTGTTTTAAATTAATTGTTATTTGATTATACTAGTTTTCTCCATAATGTTGATTGTACAATAGAAAAAAAGTGATATATTTTGTGCAGGTTGTCTACATGAGTTTTGACTTTTGTTTATAATGATATTTTGCTAAAAATTTGATTGTCATATTTACCTGATCCATATCAGTCTAATGATAGCATTATCAATGCATAAGACGAGACAAAAATCAAAATGTGTTTAATGTTGCAATTCCTTCAAAATAGTAATTTGTAATCTATCATACCTTCATATTATAAACTTAGACTTGATTGCTTGTCGAACAGACCATACAAATTCATAATGGTTAATTACTTCAAATAGACCATACAAATTCATAATGATCAATTACTTTCACACAGGTTGCAAACCTCATTTTAAGACATACAACTTCGACTACCCACTTTAAGATTATAGTTGATAATCGAGTTTTATACTTCAACATTGTATGATTATTTTCCAAGTATTGAACATAGTTATTTGAATTTCAAGACACCATGTGAAAATATTAGTTTATTTTTAATATTTATGAGCATTGTTTTCTAATTATCTAGATTTACAAAATAATCATTGTTTCACATCTACATGCAAGAAATCAAATTTTGTAAGTGTAAACAACTTATTGCTAATAATTATATTAATTACAAAAGATCATATGTGGTTCACCACCAGATCCGCGCATATTTCATTGTACAAGATCCTAGTTAGTTTATTGCTAATTTATTTTCTTTAATTTTCAATATATTATCCACCATGCTTTGAGTGCATCGACATTAATCAATTTAATCTCATTTTGACATTTGACACAATTTTGCTTGTATTCAACCAATGTGGTTTGATTCTATGACAGTTTATACTATAATTTGGTCGATTTGCCACCAATATAATATAATTTCATTGTCATCATTCTAATATTAAAAAACTTAGTGATCAAACAAAACTAGGATTCGAATGATAACAAAAACATTTAATGGTTTTAAGCTAACACCTTACTATGATTATTATATTAGCAAACAAGTTTTACTAGAAGAGGTTGGAATTTAGAGTTTGAACATGAAGATGTCAACAAAATAAAAAAGTATTTGTAAGACATACAAAAAATCATAGATTCGAATCCTTATTATTATATCCTTACTGTATATTCAAATCTTTTGTTTGTCAAATATTCATTTTTTGTTGGCATCATGTTCAAACTCTAATTTCATCATCTTATAGCAAAGCTTACCTTCTAATGTAATATTCATAATAGGGTGTTAGCTTAATATCATTAATTTGTTTTGTTATTATTCGAATCTTAGCTATGTTTGATCACAAAGTCTCTTAATATTAAAATGAAAACAATAAAATTATATTATATTGACGTTTAATCGACCAAATTATATTATAAGACATAGAATCAATCCAGTCAAACTAACTAATAGTGAAATGCAAATTCTGATCAAGTCACATTGGTTGAATGCAATTGGTATTGTTTCAAATGTCAAAATGAAAGACTAAATTGAGTGATATCAATGCATTGAAAGAATGGTGGATAATATATTGAAAATTAAAAAAAAACTAACGGACAAACTAACTAGGATCTTGTACAATGAAATATGGTGATCTGGTGGAAAAAATATTGGCAATAAATTGTCCAGTATTACAAAATTTGATTATTGCAAGTAAATGTAAAACAATGAGTATTTAGCAAATTTAGATAACTGAAAAACTATGTTTAAAATACTCGAAATAAACAAGTACCTCCACATGGTGTCTTGAAGCTCAAATAACTATGTTGAATACTTGGAAACTAAACATACAATGCTAAAGCAAAAAACACAATTGCAGACTAAAATATTAAAATGTCGTCTATTTCATAATGAAGTTTGGAACCTATATGGAAATACTCAAATATTCTGAATTTGTATGGTCTGTTGCACAAGCAATCAGATCAAAACTTCTAATCTAAAGGTACAACAGATTACAAACTGTTGTTTTGAAAGAATTGCAACATCAAACACATTTTTTGGCTCATCTTATACATTACTCTGGTATGAATTAGAAAAATATGTCAATCGGATTTTTAACAAAATATCATCATCAAACAGAGTCAAAACTCATGTTGATAGTCTATACAAAACATTTTTTTTTTTGCTATAATACAATCAACATTATGAAGATAGTTTGTATGATCAGATAGAGAATAAACTAAAAAAAATCAACACTGATATTTGATAATACCAAACAATAAAAAAAATATTTGATTTTACAAGTAATATAATTCAAAATGTATTGTACAACCAATACAAGTAAGAAGATTGGTACAGTCTAACAAATATAAAGAGTTGTCAAATGTTGTATGCTCCATACTTAGATGACTTGGACTCTATAGATCCAAAATTTACGACTGTGCAAACGCTTGATGGACCCAAAATTTGCAACTCAACAAAGACTTTAAAAAAAATTCGACAAATTAAAAAATTGTTTAAATTTATTTAAAATCACATTCTTTTGGAAAATTTAGTAACAAAATATATCCAACAAGTAAAAAGTGTTACATAGTTTAAATAAAATTTTGTTCAAAAACTTCACATTTGTCGGACTTCGGCAAAAATATATAATTTTACTACAATTTCCAAAAATATGTTTCTTTTAACTTTTCTAGACATTTTGTGAACCCATATTTAAAGTTTTATAGCAACTCTTCATCCCAATTTTTCTTTTGCTTGTCAAATTTTATTTCACCTTATGAATTAGAAACCAAAATCAACCTAAACTTTTTTTGCTCTTATTTTTTCTCTTCTCCAAAATCAACCTAAACTTTTTTTTAGCTTGTCAAATACCATTTTACCTTCAAAACCAAAAAAACATGAAAATAAAATTTCATGTCTCTTCCACCCAACCTTGAAGCTTATGCTTCCCTGAAATTCCTTGTCAATCAAAAATACCGGACCCTGCACAAATTGCTTTAACAAAAGAATTTGAAAAACAAGATGGAATCTAATGCATACCTAGATGATACAAGCTTTTTCATTTTTCTAATTCTTATAAAAAACAAGCATTATCAATCAAAGATATGATAAAGAGCATAAATAAAACAATTTCATCTATTTCAATGGATAATTCAATTCATTGCTCGGCCGAGTATAATGTCATGCATAGCAAAAATAGATAATTTGGAAAAAATAACTCCTCTCTAGGATTCTATATTCGGCACCCATCCCGGAAGGTAACTTTCCATACACAAGCCTATCTAGCTTGGTTCTCATAAAACAAGAATACATTTCCATAAAGAATACAATCTTTTGACTAATAGAACTAACATCTTTCCTAACACTTTCATAAATAACACTATTTGATTACTTTCAGTTAATTGAAAACAATCTTTCATAAAATGACAATTTCGCAATTTTGATAAGCAAACATATTTTCATCAAATAAATCAATTAAGTACAAAGTAAGAAGAAGGTGTAACGCAAGTATGATTCTTTTCATATAAATGAGTTAAATTTGAATACACATTATAAAGGTCGCTAGAGACCTCATTAACACTTTTGAGAAAAGTTACATATCTCATATCTACCGTGAAGCTAATGAATCTGCTGACTAGGTAGCCAATGTGGTGGTCAATCAAGATGAAATAATTATTCGGAAAGGAGAACAAGGCCTCCTAGAGGATGTGAGATTAATCATTTTTAAGGACCGATGTAATAATACACCAAAAATTATAAATTGACAAAATAATAATGAAACGGATTAAAAGGAGTGCCTCGAGCAATAATAATATTGTCAACACCATTTATTATAACACTCAATCAATCACTTCCCATGCTTTCTGGGTAAATTTGGTCTACCGAAGTCATAAGCAAAAAACAACTCAACCTGAGTCCTGTTCTCGCCTTCATCTTCGTTCACTTGTACTTGCATCACTTGCACTCAATAGTTCATCAGTAATGACGATCCCCAATTAAGATAATACTAGCTATCTAATTGCATATTGCGTGAGTAAAATGCATACATCATTTCTTATTATTTGCAAACAACTGCATTATCATCAAAATGAATGTTCATATTTGTTTCAATTTCAATTTATAAATAACACCTACATTATTTCTCCTAATAACTCATTATCGAAAATACGGTTCATGACATCCTTCCCCTCTAGGAAGAGACATCGTCTCGATGTCTTATTATCCATCAATAAGCACATAGCAATTCTATCTCATAAATGTTAACCATACATCAACTCTCAAATATACTGAGTGAAATATCTGCTACGTAGCTTCACGTTACACTGATCTAAGATTCAGATGGGCTCCACTAGCACCACCTCTGGATCATGTACCTGTAAAGATTGTCAATCAAGAATATGAGATGCATCAACATGATAAAGTTTCAATAAATAAACATGAAACACATTATGGATTCAAGCTAAAGAAGGGGGTAAAGCTAATCTATAAGCAACTGGATTAATAACTTCCAATACACCAAAGGGTCCCGCATATCTTGTTGCCAACTTTGATGATTTTCCAAACGAGATAGAGATCTTATGAGGTTTGACTTTATTTATTGCAGCAAATTGTCTGAAAGTCCTATTTTGGTCTACATAACTCTTTAAGTCGACCAGCTGCCTCCTTCAACCTACTCTTGATCAACACCATTTGCTCATCCATTTTCTTAAGTAAATCGAGACCAATGATGATGCTATCTTCCAGTCTATCCCAACCGATAGGCGTGCGACATTTTAGCCCATAGAGTGCTTCAAAAAGTGCCACCCCTAAGGATGCATGAAAGGAGTTGTTATAAGCAAATTCAACCAAAGGCAAGTATTCCTCCCATTTGTACTGCTGATTCATGCAATACATCCGTAAAAGATCTTCCACAACCTGATTAACCCTTTTTCTTTGGCCGTCAGTCTGAGGGTGATATGCTGAGCTAAAATTCGGTCTTGTTCCCAATGGTGCATTTAATGTTGTCCATAATCTGAAAGTCATCGTGGTATCCCTATTTGATATTTTGGTTTCTGGTACACCATGTAACTGACAATTTTCTTGCACAAATTTCTTGACAAGAACAAATGATCCATCATTGAGATTCCTAGATATGAAATGTGGAACTTTAGTCAACTTATCCACCACTACCAAGATAGTGTCATGTTTATTTTTGCTCATCGGTAATCCTTGGATAAAATCCATACTGATTACTTGCCACTTGTATTCTGGTATAACATGTTGGAATACCAAATATTAGTATCAAACTAAATAATAGACGAAATACTCTTTATTCTTAAATAAGTTGAGTATTGAGAATAATAGTTTTGTGTTGAAACTTAGAGAGATGGTGCGAACAAAACAGACGGCTAGTAAGTCAATAGATGGATATGCTCACTATCTAAGGCTCAAGAAGGATCCTATATGTCCTGTCATACCTGTTATGGATAACCATCCAAGTGGAGGATGGATCGGTGAAGAGGAAAATGGTCCTTCCGTAGAAAAACAAGTTACTAATGAACCAAAAGAAAAAGAAAATGTTGAAATAGGAGTAGTCCCTACTGAATCCCTCGATGAAAAGACTATCCCTATAGAGGAAAAAGAATCTGAGTTATAATATTCTCCCATTAGGCCAATTGTGATTAACTTCGATGAGTCAGAGAGATATACCCCACTAAGTGATGATGAGTTTGAAGGTTATACTCCACCGAGTTCTAGTGAGTTCGAAGGATATACTAACATGACTCCACTAGAAGAGTGATGTATTATGTATTAACACTTTTATTATCAATAAATACAGATGTTTTTTCTTCTATAATAAAATTTGAGTTGAATTTTTTTTTTTGTATGATTCCTATGATGATAAATATATACTTTGGACCTTAGTTTATATTATAAACTTGGATGATATAGATGTGCAAATTATCTAACTATGCCTTATTATAGTACTATATTGTTTCCTTCTAGTAGTAAATATGGATATTAATCTCTGTAGTTATATTGTAAGGGTAGATTTTAGGGGAGCTTTGATTAAATAGATGTTATGGAAATCATAACCTTGCAAATTTTCTTTCTTTTTCGCTAAGAAATATTAACATTCCCTGATGCAGAAATTGTTGAATAGCAATGGGCTCAAGGACCACAAGGGCTGGGTCTAGTAATGGAAATGAAAGACTCGACCAAATCCTTGATCTACTGAACCAGCAGAGTGCCATAATGAATGGACTCGAGCAAGAGATTCAAAGGGTCGGAGAAGTCTGAAATGAAGCTCCAAGGGTTGAAAAACAACCCGATAATCAAGCAAGGATTGAAGGAGAGATGGCTAAGGACTTGAAAAGAATAGCCCCACAAAAAAGTTTGATGGAAAAACTATTGGTGATAGTGCAGAGGCATGGGTGATAGAAATGGAAAAGTATTTTGGTTTCTGCAACATGTCCAACGAAATCAAGGCAGTTTGGGCTGCTTACCAGCTTTCTGGTGAAACTGCTACTTGTTGGAATAATGAAAAGTCCGAAAGGAAGTTGCAACCTAGAGATATCACTTGGGAATTATTTTTACAATCCTTTAGGAAGAGGTGGCTTCCTCAGTATCGAAGATCACTGAATTTCAGAACCTAACACAAGGTGGCATGTCAGTAACTCAATACTGGGATAAGTTTATCAACCTTCTTAACTATGTTCCATAGTATCAGATGGATGAGCGATTTCGCATCCAAAAGTTCATCTTGGGTTTGAGAACTCGTATTGGAGAAGAAGTGGATATTCATATTCCACTGACTATGGAAGAAGTATTTGAGAAAGCAACCAAACAAGAGTAGGAGTTGCAGGAGTTGGGAAATTTCCATAAAAATGTGAATAACAAACTAAGTTTTGGAAATAGGAATTTCCAAAAAAATAACAACAATCGACAAATAAGGAATCTAAAGAGAGGACCCAACACTCAAGAAGAGGAAGTGAATCAGGATGGTAATAAGAGTGCAAATAGTAACACCAACTACAATGCCTGACAAAACTTGGACAAAGGTAGGTTAGGTGGCAATTCCGGATCTAGGGAGGGGTGTTACAACTGTGGAGGTAGTCATTATGCCTCAAATTGTCTGCAACGTACCCCCACACAAAGATGAGAAAATCAACAAGGAGCCTCACAACACCAGATTCACGCAGCAGTTGACAACTGTGAGGCTGATTTCCAAGCCTCACCTATTAAGATGACGAGTAAGCTTTTTGGGCAATCAATTTCTATTTTAATAGCTACAGGAGCTATTGAATGCTTTGTTGATCCTAAAATAGTTTCTAGATTATCTGTTAAACCTAGTTATATTTCAAATGCATGGATGGTCCAATATGGGAATCGAGCAGAACGGAGGGTACATACTTGTCTATCTTGCAGTGAACTAGAACTTTCCAGTTTCCAAACCCAGGTTAACCTTTATGTGGCACCATTAGGATCGTATGATGTGATCTTAGATATCAACTGGTTAACTGAGCATAAAGACATAGTAAACTGTGAGGATAAGGTCATTAGTTGTATAGATGATTTTGGGAATTTAGTTGAAATTCTTGAGTCTCAAAAGCCTCTTGAATTGAAACACATTTCAGCAATGCAACTCAAGAAGGCCCAAAGGAAAGGATGTTCCATAATTGTTGTCATCTTAAGTGATTTGGATAATGTTGAGAAGAGTCCTAACGATTATCTTGTCCTTAGAGAGTTCATGGATGTCTTTCCTGAAGACCTTACTAAGTTACCACCTATAAGAGAGTTTGATTTTTCTATAGAACTCTTTGTAGGAATGGAGCCGCAATCTAAGGCTCCATATAGAATGACAACAGAATTGTATGAGCTTAAGACTCAATTGCAAGAATTGTTGGCATTTTTGATGTTTATGTTGTGATTGTCATTGATGGACACACACTTGCATTGAGACCCCCTTTATATGTATGAGTTAGAGCACAACCGGTATTTGTTCCAACTGGTATGTTGTATTATAGTCTTTAGACTATTGGTGTTTTGCAAAATATGTTTCCCGGTTTGAAGCGGCATTTTGACCCCAAGCAGTTCGTGGATCCCAAGCGGTACAAGGGATTAAAGCGACATAACACATTTTTACCAATCTTCATTTTGTCAAACCGGCAACCGACATTTTGCTTGAACCGGTATTTTGTATGAACTAGTAATACTCTGTGATGAGTTACCAACCGACATTCTGTGATGAGTTACCATCCACCGATTGTTTGACGGTATCGATACTTTAATGGTGCTTTTTGTGTCGTGTTACCAAGTATGTCCATGTTCATTGAACCTAGGGAATTGGATTGTAATCCTATTGGACCAACATGAAATCAGATTCTGTTATAAGGACATCATGTCTAGGGTTTTAGGTTGTTGTTGATGTGGTTGTAGCTAAATTTTATGTTGTTGCTAGGCTTTGAGGTGGTTGAGGAGTTGGAGAGAATATGAATGTGTAGAAGACTGAAGTAATGCTGGAATGCATTAGGAATGAGCTATCAAGGATCTAATCAAGCAATCTGTGCTATTAGCTAGATCAATCACTTGTTGATTACTCACATCTTTGACAAGTCTATAGCCCTTAACCAAGTAGGCCCAAAAGCTTTTTGTAAATCCTCTAACAAGGTGGTTCACATTTGTGGATCCAAAATCCTCTAAAAAGGTAGTCTTTAATCGGACTTATCTCCTAACAGAGATTGAGATTCCTAACAGTATATGTTCTGGTAAAGAACATTGTAAGACCTTAACCAGTCTGGTTCCTATTCTACAAATAGTTACTTGTGAGTTCCATCTCACCGTGGTTTTTCCCATTTAGGTTTCTACGTCAAAATCTCATGTGTTATGGTGTTTGTGCTTTTGTGGGTGAATGCATTATTTGTTATTTGGTTTGCATGTGTGCTAACCGGTTTGTCTGCTAAACTGTTTTACCGGTTTGTTATCAGTCTTGTAAAGTGTTTAAGTGCAAATATTTTTGGCATACTAATTCACCCCCCCTCTTAGTATTCATCAAGAATTGCTTAGGCAATGATTTATTAGACCAAGTGTATCCTTGTGGTGTGCACCGGTGATCTTCGTAAAGAAGAATGATGGCACTTTAAGGTTATGCATTGATTATAGGATATTGAATAAAGTGACTATCAAAAATAGATATCCTTTGCCAAGGATAGATGAATTGTAAGAACAAATGAAAAGGTGCAACGATATTCTCCAAGATTGATCTTCGATCAGGCAACCACCAATTAAAGATTAAAGATGAGGATATTCCTAAGAGTGCATTCCGAACATCGTATGGGCACTATGAATTCACAATCGTACCTTTTGGTTTAACCAATGCCCTAGCAGCATTCATGAACCTCATGAACAATAGTTTTAGAGAATACTTGAATGATTTTGTTCTAATTTTCATTGTTGATATTTTGATCTATTCTAAGAATGAAGAAGAACAAAAGAAGCACTTAAGGATAGTTTTCCAACAATTGAGAGATCGCAAGCTTTATGGAAAATTTTCTAAGTGTGCTTTCTTTCAGGAAAAGGTGCATTATTTAGGTCATGTTATAACTGCTGAAGGAATTTCAATTGATCCTGCAAAGATAGAAGCAATAGTGGATTGGCCAACACCTCATAATGTTTCAAAAGCCCGAAGTTTTATGGTACTTACAGGATATTATAGAAAGTATGTGGAAGGATTTTCTAGGATAGCAACACCTATTACTTCAATTCAGAAAAAAGAAAAAATGTTTGAATGGACCAAGAAGTGTGAAGAGTCGTTTCAATTCTTGAAGCAGAAATCGACAACAACACCAGTCTTAACTATACCAGATCCCAATGGATATTTTATAGTAATTACAGATGCCTCGGGTGAAGGTGTGAGAGCAGTATTGATGCAGGAAGGAAAGGCGGTTGCATTTGAATCAAGAAAGCTATAGCAATATGAATTGAATTATGCACCGCATGACTTAGAACTTCTAGCTATTGTTCATGCATTACAAATGTGGAGGGATTACCTTTTAGTGAAGCCTTTTGAGCTAAAAACAAATCATTTAGGATTGAAGTATATCTTTACACAACCTAACCTTGATGCAAGACAAAGAAGGTGGCTTGAATTCCTAAGTGAGTATGATTTTGGTATTGAATATATCAAAGAGAAGGAAAATATGGTAGGTGATGCTCTCAACAGAAGAAGACACCTATCTGCTGTGGTGACAACTAGAACAAACTTGAAACAACAAGTGTTGCAGAACCTTTCGGAATATGAGCATTACCTAAGGGTTAATCAAGCCTTGGAGAAAAACTCTTCAGATCATCGCTATGATGGATATGAAATAGAACCTGATGGTATTTTAAGGTACCAAGGAAGGATGTAAATACCTTAAGGGGGAGAGTTGAGGAAGTTAATACTACATGAGATACACAATACACCTTATTCAGCACACCCTGGAATAACAAAGATGGTAGCTGACTTGAGATTTTTGTATTTTTGGCCTAAACTCAGAAGGGAAGTGATTGAGTATGTGGCACAATGTTTGCAATGTCAGCGAATGAAAGTTGAACATGTTCATTTTATTCCAACATGTTATACCAGAATACAAGTGGCAAGTAATCAGTATGGATTTTATCTAAGGATTACCAATGAACAAAAATAAACATGACACTATCTTAGTAGTGGTGGATAAAGTGACTAAAGTTGCACATTTCAACCTGAGAATCTCAAGGATGGATCATTTGTTATTGCCAAGAATTTTGTGCAAGAAATTTTTCAATTACATGGTGTACCAGAAGCCATAATATTAGATAGGGATACCAGGATGACTTCCAGGTTCTAGAAAACATTAAATGCTACATTGGGAACAAGACTGAATTTTAGCTCAACATATCACCTTCACACTGATGGCCAAACAGAAAGGGTTAATTAGGTTGTGGAAGATCTTTTACGAATGTATTGCATAGATCAACAATACAAATGGGAGGAGTACTTGCCTTTGGTTGATTTTCTTATAACAACTCCTTTCATGCATCTTTAGGGATGACACCTTTTAAAGCACTCTTTGGGCAAAAATGTCGCACACCTATCGGTTGGGATAGACTAGAAGATAGGATCATTATTGGTCCTGATTTACTTAAGAAAATGGATGAGCAAATGGTGTTGATCAAGAGTAAGTTGAAGGAGGCAGCTTACCAAGATAAGAGTTATGCAGATCGAAGTAGGATTTTCAGACAATTTGTTACAAGAGATAAAGTTTTTTTGAAAGTCAAACCTCATAAAAGCTATATTTTGTTTGGAAAATCATCGAAGTTGGCACCAAGATATACGGGACCCTTTGATGTACTAGAAGTTATTAAACCAATTGTTTATAGATTAGTTTTACCCCCCGCTCTAACTCGAATCCACAATGTGTTTCATGTTTCTTTATTGAAACCTTATCATGCTGATGCATCTCATATTCTTGATTGGCAATCTTTACAGGTACAAGATCCAGGCGTGGTGCTAGTGGAGCCCATTTGAATCCTAGATCAGCGTAGCATGAAGCTATGTAGCAGAGATTTCACTCAATATAAGATTCAGTGGGACCAATATTCTGAAGATAGTGCTACATGGGAAGATGTTGAGATGATTGACTGTCATTTTCCTCATTTGCTTTCTTAAGAAATAGTTGCTTATCATATGAGATATCTTTGAAACAATGATTTTGATTTTATGATGTGAACTTGGATAGCATGTATGTTATTGTTATTATTTATATTTGAAACTTGATGTTTGGTTAAACATTTTATGAGATAGTAGGTGCAAAC
This sequence comes from Cryptomeria japonica, assembly GCF_030272615.1. Lineage (NCBI taxonomy): Eukaryota > Viridiplantae > Streptophyta > Pinopsida > Cupressales > Cupressaceae > Cryptomeria > Cryptomeria japonica. Next base: position 473,248,884 of record NC_081412.1, read on the forward strand.
TCTATGGACAAGTTTAGACCAATCAGTTTATGCAGCTCTTTTTATAAAATAATTTCCAAGGTTCTTACCACCAGAATTCTGACTGTCCTTTCTTCTTTGATTAATCATCAGCAAAATGGTTTTGTCCCTAGAAGACAAATTCTTGACTCCATCATAACTGTCCATGAGAATATTCATTCTCTTGTTAGAGCTAAGAAGCAGGGTTTCATCCTTAAGGTTGATCTCTCCAAAGCCTATGACCAGGTTGACTGGCCTTTTCTTGTGAAGGTTCTTATGGCTTATGGTTTTTCCACTAAATGTATTGACCTCTTCAGCCAACTCATTACTTCAGCCGCTTTTGTTGTTCTTGTTAATGGTTCCCCTTACCCCTTCTTCCAAGTTTCTAGAGGACCAAGGCAAGGGGATCCCATTTCCCCTATCCTCTTCATCATTATGGCAGAATGTTTTGGTAGGTGCATGGAAAATATGGTAATGCAAGGATCTTTTAAGGGACTCCAACCTTCTTCTGCTGACCTTATTTGCTTCCATCAATAGTTTGTGGACAATACTATTATCATGGGGGAAGCAAGTATCTCTGAAGCTAGAACCCTGAAGAATACTCTTTGTAAGTTTGCCTCAACTTCTAGTTAGCTCATTAATTGGGTCAAAAGTGAAATTTTTTTAATCAATACTCCAGAGAGAAGACAACAAAGAATCAACAAAATCCTGGAATGTAGGATTGTTGATCTTCCTGCGACCTATCTTGGTCTCCCTATGGGCATTGCACCTCCTGATCCTTTTTGGAACTTATTAGTGGATAAATTTATAAAAAATTAGAAAGTTGGAAAGGAGCCCTTATGAGTCAAGCTGGAAAGCTTCAACTTCTAAAAGCTTCCCTTCAAAGCATACCAATCTATGCCCTAAGCCTTTTCAGAATTCCAGTTAAGTATGCTAATGCAATTGAGAAAATTCAAATTAAATTTCTTTGGTCAGGGGTTGAGGACAAGAAAAGAATGTCTCTTGTGGCTTGGGATTAGGTATGCAGACCGAAAAGTAAAGGAGGTCTGGGCCTGAGAAGAATCTAGACCTTAAATGAAGCTCTCTTATCCAAGCAAGTCTGGAGAATGTTCCATTTAGATACTGAATGGTGTAAAATCTGGAGAAGTAAGTACTCTCTTCTATCCTCTTCTCTTTCTTCTTTTATCAATTTGGAAATCAGTATTAATGGGTCCCATGTTTTGAATCATGCAGCCTCTAAGTACAGAGAAAGCATTACTAAAGGAGTTATATGGAAAGTTGGAAATGGTAGGAGAGTTAAATTCTGGGAAGACCCCTAGATTTTTGATAAACCCTTGACTGATTTCCTTGAATGGGCCCCTCATGCTCCCCCCTATATTAGAATTTTTGGCATCTTAGTTGAAGGGTATTGGACTGACAATAAATGGCAAAACATTGAAAGTATCCACCCAAACCTCATAAAGCTCAAGATCCACATGTCTTCGATTTGGTTGAACAAAGAGGAAGACTCCCTCATTTGGAAATATGAACTCAAAGGTATCATTATTGTTTCTTCAATGTATGGTGTTCTCTCCTCCACCCCTCCTGTTAATTTTTTCTGGTCTAAAGCTTGGATTAAGGGTCTGACCCCCAAAATAAACTTTTTCTATTGGACTATACTTCAAAATAAAATCTTGACCCTAGATAACCTCAAGGGTAGAGGTTTTGTCTTTCCTAACAGATGTACTTTGTGTCTTAAGGAGGAAGAGTTAGTGGACCACCTAGCCATCCACTGTTCCTTTTCTACCTCGGTCTGGGAAAAATTTCTTAAAAGTTTTAGCATTGATTGGGTGTTTCCTAAAACTATCTGTGAGTTGTTCTACTCCTGGAATATCCATTGGTCTAACTCCTTTTTGAGATCTATGTGGCAGCTATCACTTCCTCACATTTTGTGGGGATTATGGAAAGAAAGAAACAATCGTATCTTCAGGGACACATCCCTCAATCGGGATATTGTGTTCCAGAAAATACAATGGGCAATTGTGTAGAATATTGGGATCATTGGGGGTCCTTGTTTTTCGACCAACCCCCTGGAAGCTAATATTTTATGTTCCTGGAATTTGAAGAATGTTGGTAGCTTTGACCCCAAGCAAAACAAAAGACTTGAAGCAAGATGGCAAACTCCCTCAATCAAGATATTGTGTTCCAGAAAATACAATGGGAGATTGTGGAGAATATTGGGATCATTGGGGTCCCTATTTTTCGACCAACCCCTGGAAGCTAATATTTTATGTTCCTGGAATTTGAAGAATGCTAGTAGCTCTGACCCCAAACAGACCAAAAGACTTGAAGCCAGATGGCAAACTCCCCCTCATGGTTGGTTCAAAGTCAATTTTGATGGTGCTACAAAAGGTAATCTAGGCCTTGCGGGTTGTGAAGCTATTCTTAGAGATGATAAAGGTATATGCAAGGAAATGATTGCGATCCCAATAGGGAATCAAACAAACCACAAAGCAGACACAATGGTAGCTCTCCAAGGAATTCTCCTTGCTAAAAGATAGAATTGCCCTTTCATATGGATTGAAGGGGATTCAAACAACATCATAAAATGTCTCAAGGGAACCTCTAAGCCCTCATGGTCAATCAATAATATTATAAAAGCCGCTAGAGACCTTATTAGCACTTTTGAAAAAAATTACATATCTCATATCTACCGTGAAGCCAATGGGTCTACTGACTAGACAGCCAACGCAGCGGTCAATAAAGATGAAATGATTACGTGAACGAGAGAACAAGGACTCCTTGAGGATGTCAGACTAATCATTTTTAAGCACCGATATAGTAACACTCCAAAGATTTTTTATGGACAAAACAATAACGAAACGAACTAAATGGAGTAATCCAAGTTATTATAATAGGGTCAGCATCATTTATTATAATACTCATTCCATCACTTCCCACGCTTTCTGGATAAATTTGGTAGCTCCGAGAAACTTTCTATCTAAAACTCTCTGCAAGTTTCATTTTTCTGCTCTAAAAAGCAAAAACATGGGCGGAAACAGACGTCGATACGAACCTAGCAACTGTAAGGAATGGAAGCAGAAGGAGGAGGTTTGAAATATTTTGCAGAAGGGTGGGTTTTTTAAATTCATGGAGAGACTCCATGGATGGGATGGCACGGTCACCAATTTCTTCTGCAAAAATTAGAAAAAGGGCACTTTGAAGATGAGAGACCAATCTGTTGTCATAGATGAAGATCTTATCGCTCAAGCCACGGGTCTTCGAAGGGAAGGAAGCAACTTCTATAAAAACAGAAAAGTGAGTAAGAAGGTCATTGACAGATATCCTGAAACCGACAAGGAGAATAAACGTTTGGTGAAGCTAAGTAAAACTTACTATCCCCCTAGGGCTTTTGTTAAACCATGGCGGAAGGTCCTCTTTGTTATAATGCGCTATATCACATTGGATGGTAGATTTACTAAAGTATATGACTACCATTTTGTTTTGTTGAATCATTTTAGGCATAATGAGAAGGTTAACTTTCCTTATTTTTCTGTTATGTTCTATGAATGTCACTATTAAGGCCTATAAAGAGAATCCTATGGGGGACACTACCATGCATCAAAGCTTAATAGTTCTTATTTATGACCATCTCAAAGCTAATTAGATTGACTGCTCGCAGCCCTCTATTGAGTCTGAAGAGGATGGGTCAGACTCTATTTTTTCTTTACCCGACAATGACCCAAAGAGTGACTCTGAGGAGAGTTTGGATGACACAGAATTTGAAATTGGTAGGAAGAGGAAATATATGCAAACCAGACCTTCTTCTTCAAAGGGCAAAAAACTTAAAAGCAAAATCCTCCAGATTAGCTCCTCGGAGGAGGTCTCTGAAGACTCAGAGAAGGAGAAACCCCAAGATTCTCTGAAAAAGAAAACTAAAGTCCATACACAAACTAAAAACAAGCATAAGAGAAAGGTGGAGAATATGAAAGAGTTGGAAGCTCATAAGAAGGAAAAGATTTGGGGTGTCACCGACAGTGACTTTATCTTCAGCCCTATGAACTTCCCCAGTGGTCACCTCCTCCAAGTTTTGATTAGCTTCTGAAATCTTTTTCTGCTTTTGATCATCCAACTCCTTCACTTTCTCATCCTTTATCTTTTGTTTGTTTCTGGTATGAATATGGACTTTAGTTTTCTTTTTCAGAGAACCCCGGGGTTTCTCCTTCTCAGAATCTTCAGAGACCTCCGAGGAGGAGGAGGAGCTAATATGGAGAATTTTGTCTTTAGATTTATTGCCCTTCGAGAAAGAAGGTCTGGTTTTCAAATGTTTCCTCTTCTTACCTACTTCAGCTTCCGAGTCATCCATAATCTCCTCAGACTTGCTTGTTGAATCACTATCAGAACCTTCATCCAAAGAAAAAACATAGTTCAACCCTTCCTCCTTAGACTTAGAAATAGAAGGCTGAGGGCTGAGGGTGAGCTATTTGGTTATCCTTGAGATGGTCATAAATAAGAACCATTAAACCTTGATGCATGGCAGTGTCTCTCGCAGGGTTCTCTTTATAGGCCTTAATGGTGGCATTCGTAGAACATAACAAAAAATATGGAATGTTCACTTTCTTGTCATGCCTAAAATGATTCAGCAAAACAAAATGGTAGCCATACACTTAGTGAATCTACCATCCAAAATAATATAGCGCATTATAACAAAAAGGACCTCCCTCCATGGTTTAATAAAATCCCTATGGGGATAGTAAGTTTTATTTAGTTCCACTAGATGTTTTTTCTTCTTTTTCAGTTTCAAGATATCTTTCAATGGCTTCCTTGCTCACTTTTCTGTCTCTGTAGTAGTTGCTTCCTTCTCTTTGGAGACCTGTGGCGTGAGCAATGAGGTCTTCATCTATGACGACAGACTGGTCTCCCATCTTTAAAGTACCCTTTCTCCAGTTTTTACAAAAGAAATTAGTGACTGTGGCATTCCATCCATGGAGCCTCTCCATAAATTTTGGAAACCCGCCCTTCTACACAATGTTCTAGACCACCTCCTTATGCTTCCACTCTTTACAACTACTAGGTTCATAGCGGCGTCTATTACCTCCCATATTTTTGCTATTCAGAGCTGAATGTCGTAACTTGCAGAGAGTTTTAGACACAAAGTTTCTCGGAGCTACCAAATTTACCTAGAAAGCGTGGGAAGTGATTGATTGAGTGTTATAATAAATGGTGCTCACAATATTGTAATTGTTCGAGGCACTCTTTTTAATCCGTTTCATTATTATTTTGTCCATTTATAATTTTTGGTGTACTATTATATCGGTTCTTAAAAATTATTAATCTGACATCCTCTAGGAGGCCTTGCTCTCCCTTCCGAGTAATTATTTTATCTTGATTGACCGCCACACTGGTTGCCTAGTTGGTAGATATGAGATATGTAACTTTTCTCAAAAGTGTTAATGAGGTCTCTAGCAGCTTTTATAATGTGTACTCAAATTTAACTCATTTATATGAAAAAAATCATACTTGGATTACACCACCACCTTACTTTGTACTTAGTTGATTTATTTGATGAAAATTTGTTTGCTTATCAAAATTGCGAAATTGTCATTCTACAAAAGATTGTTTTCAATTAGATGGAAGTAATCAAATAGTGTTTTATTTATTAAAGTGTTAGGAAAGATGTTAGTTCTATTAGTCAAATGATTGTATTCTTTATGGAAATGTATTCTTGTTTTATGAGAACCAAGCTAGATAGGTTTTTGTATGTAAAGTTACCTTCCGGGACGGGTGCTGAATATGGAATCCTAGAGAGAATAGTTGTTTTTTCCAAACTATCTATTTTTGCTATGCATGGCATTATATTCGATCGAATAATGAATTGATTCATCCATTGAAATAAGATGGAATTCTTTTATTTATGCTCTGTACCATATCCTTGATTGATAATGTTTGTTTCTTACAAGAATTACAAAAATGAAAATGCTTGTATCATCTAGGCACGCACCAGATTTCATCTTGTCTTTGAATTCTCTTGTTAAAGCAATCTGTGTAGGGTCGAGTATTATTGATTGACCAAGAATTCTGGGGAAGCGTAAGCTTCAAGGTTGGGCAGAAAAAACGTCTGAATCTTGTTCTCGTCTTCATTCGATGGACTGAAAGGAAACGAATCAGATTGGAAATCGATGGATGTATCTCACTTTCTTTATGTTTGTTTAAAACTTAAGGCATTAGAAGACCTAAGTATGGTATAATGATATGTAATGAGAAATTTGCACCTTCCATTGTATATGAATATTTTATTTAACCCCTTGATATCTATGATTGTTATAGCAATTTATTAAACTTGTTTTATATTATGTATGAAATAGACTTATTAACTAATTTATGAGTTTATTTATGAATAAAGAGTAGATTGTCATATAGAGTAATTTACATCTTTACATTTTTTTTTCTCTTCCTTAGAATCACAAACATATATGGTTTTTTCATCATGTTTTTTTCTTCATCTGAATCATCATCTCAATTTTTCTTCTCCTCCTTACATTTCATTTCACCTTCAGGATAAGAAACACATACAGATAAATTTTTCATGTCTTTTAACATTTCATTCTCTTTTTTTCGTCTTCATTGAAATCATCATCCCAATCTTTCTTTTCTTTGTTAGATTTCATTTCACATTCTAGAACAGAGACACATACAAATAAAAATTGTGTTATAATTTTTCACTCTTTTTTTTCTCTTCCTCAGAATCATCTCAATCTTTCTTCTCCTCATTAGATTTCACTTCACCTTTAAGATCAATAATACATGCAGATACAATTTATAATTCTCCTTTCACTCTTTTTTTCTTTGTCTTCCTCATATTTATCATCTTAATCTTTTTTCTCCTTGTTAGATTTCGTTTCACCTTCAAGATCGAAAACACATGATACAATTTTCATTTCTTCTAACCTTTCATTCTCTTTTTCTTTCGTTTTCTTGGAAACATCAACCAAACTTTCTTCTCCTCGTCAACCTTCACGACCAAAAACACATGAAAATAAAATTTTCATGTCTCCTAACCTTTTACTCTTTTTGTTTTTCTTACTCAGATCACAAACATATAAATTTTTCATCATCTTTTTCTTCGTCTTTCTCATACTTTTCTTCTCTACAATGTTCTTTATTTTTTCTGCTCTAACATTATTACAAAATCTATCATTAAAGAAACACCATCAACAGAATCATCTTTGTATGCTACATTTACTCATACATAAAATGAAACATCATATTCATTCTTGAAACTAAATTTAAGATTTTAACATTCTTTTTTGTTACATCGTATTTCATTTTAGATCATATCATTCTATTACAAATTTGATGAGTTGTATATTTGTTTGTCAAATATTTTATTACATAATAAAAAAATAGAACTAAATTTTTTTATGAGTTGTACTACCTTGTTGACAATACTTGAAGTGGAACTTACAAAAATGTCTAAGAATAAGATCATCCAAGGATGTCAAAAAAAAATTCCTCCTCTCCTATTGTGAATTACTCTTTCTCTCTCGTTTTATGTCTTGTTGAATTTGCATCATTAATTCAATAAGACTTCTTCTTTCTGTAGGGTTTCATTTTGGCTCACTGTGGTAAAAATCTTTGAACAAATCATAACATGTTTTGTCCAATCATGTAAGAAAAAAGTAATAGTCAACTTAGTGTATTTTTTGAACAGAAAACAGAAATTGGGCACCATTTGCACAACACGGATAATTAGTTATCTTTTATGGGATAAGTAAAGATGGTTCCTATTGTTTTTTTTCTTTTATCTTTTGAAAGATTGTACCTTGTTCTTTTAATCGCTTGTTATTGATAACATCTTTATTCAATTGCACAATTGCATATATGATAGCACTCGCCTAATATTCTATAATCCAATGACACATGGATAAGTTGTATCAAAAGACACAAAAAAGAGATGCTTGATTTCTTTGTTGCATTTGTATATTAGCTTATTGATTTTGTTTGATCATTTTACTCATTGATCTTGTTTTAGTGTTGACTGTTCACTATAAGAGGTTTTCCAAACTTTTGAAAGAATATGCCTAAAATTGTGTTTTGTATATTTACTTCTGTATGAGTGCAATGCTAGAATATGTACAAAAAATAAAATTTACTTATATATATATATATATAAGTAAATTTTATTTTTTGTACATATTCTAGCATTGCACTCATACAGAAGTAAATATACAAAACACAATATATATATATATATATATATATATATATATATATATATATATGGTAAGTTTTGGTTAATGAAAAAGACCTGTATTTGAATAGAATTCGGTTTTGTAAAATTTAATGAATTGATACAATTCTTTAAGATAGATAAACTAAAGAAAATAAAGATTCCAAATCTAATTTATCTAAAGATTAAATATAAATATATTCGAATCAAGAAATAAACAGTAGCTTTATAAATTGAATATTTTTACAGATTTTTTTTCAATGAAATACTGAAATTAAGAGAAAGAAATATTGAAATAATTTAGATAGAAGCATTTGATTAGGCTCATGAAATTTTGAGCATTGAATTATAGGTGACTTTTCCTATATCCTCTTTGAACCCCAAAACATTATAGAAGCTTTGGGAATAAAGAGTGTATAGTCTCCAAAATATTTTGATTTAAGGATTATTAGTCTTGCTCTATACATCTTGAGTAATAATGAATTATGTCCATTTGAGAAATTGAGAGTGATCAATGAAATACAAATTCATAAAAAAGGAAATGTGGGTTTACTTAAAAAAATAAAGATGAAACTAAGGTATATAATTAAAATATGAGATCATTCACATAATCAATCATCACCTTTTAAAGACATCTAATCATCAATCATAAATTTTAGTTATCTACAAAATGACTTTAATTCTTATAGGAAACACCTATCTATGTCAAATTCTATTTCTAGTTTTAATGGATAAAAGTAAAATAGAGTGCACAAATTTACATCTTTTTCTATTATAGTATGTGGGGAAGGGAGCCAAATTGTTATACATTTATATAAAAAACCATCAGTTAAAAAATAAAACTAGGGTTGGGAAATCAAGTTCGACAACCGAAGGATCAAAGAGTTTATAAAGTGTCCATATAGAAATAAACATAAAAGTATTGAAATAGTAGATTAGAAAGAAGTAACAACAAAGATAACAAGAAACAAAAAGGGGCACTAAGATATGTAGCCCTATCCATCCAACATCTTGTCTAGGCCCACCTCCCATGGGAATAAGGTGTTGGTCTTCTTTACTTTGGCCCGCCCATCCTCAATCTTCACAAGAGCTTTCCCCTTATTCTTTTTCTCAATCTTGTTTTCCACTATCACAAACCTCAATCACACTTTTTTGTATTAGGTTTTTGTTGTCTAATCCATTCTCTATTTGTCTCACATACAAGACAATATTGAGAGGTTTCCAGACCTTCAACCCTATCATTTAAGTCCTCAATTTCCACTAACAACAACTGCCAATTGTGAGACTCCCTAATGCCACCACCAATATTTTGGTCCTCATCATCATCATCCCCATAACCCTTTAAACTATTTATCCCTTCAAGTGCTTAATAAAACTAAGTTTTCTAGAACTAGATTAAAGAGTTCTTCATGGTTTTCCTTGCTACTCTTAGATCCACCCTCATTAAACATAGAATCCTCAAATTGATCCCCAATCTTTTCATCAAGTGGGTTTTTTCTATGGCCTTAGCAATTTTAGTAGTATGGGTTAATTTAGCAAGCCTAACAAACCTACACTTCCTATAAAGGAAGTGGTTCTAACTTCTTTAGCTAGTTGACTATTGAAAATATCAATTGTAGTGGAAGAAGCAAAAGGGTTGTTTCTCCAAAGACTTGCTCATAGATTTGATCTTTTAGGGATGCTAGGATGGGGATACATTTGAAACGCTAAACATAGATTCTAATATCATTTTAGATCAAGTAGTAAAACCAAATATCATTTGAAAAAGTATTTCTATTCAATAAATATTAAAAAACATGTAACCTCCATGTATTGTTACAAAATGTAAACATCTCATTTAAAGAGATTGAGGCATTTTCATAACATGTTATTAAGAATTATCATAAAGTAAACAAAACAACTAGAGAATGAATATTTAAATGATAACACAATTTGGTGTAAATAAAAACTACTAAATTATAAAACATTTAGATAAATATGAAGACTTTTACATTTCAACTAAATATATAATGTAAAAAAAAATTATTTTCTTAGTCCAAATCTTTCCAAGTGCCCCAGGGTTTTTTGTTGTTACTTTTGACAGTGAAGCTAATATGAAGAAAATCTTATGTGACTATGTTTGGGGTTGGGAGAACAAATTGTTGCTTTTGTTGAAGCCCTGGACTCCGACATTCAATCTTGCTACAACATCTTTCAATAAAATTCTAATCTGGGTAAGATTCCCTTGCCTCCCGCTTCAGATCTGGATCAAATCTTGTTTGAAAGCTATTGGTAATTCCTTAGGAAATTTTATCAGTGTGGATGAGGATTCTCAAAACCTCTTACACTCAGCTTATGCACATATTTTCGTTGAGATGGATTCTATGAAAGATTTTCATGCTTAGTTTTCTCTGAAGTTGGACATTGAGAAATGGATCCAACAAGTGGATTATGAAGGTATTCCCTTCATATGCAGGTGGTGTTTTCAAACTAAGCACATGGCTAAGAGTTGCCCAAAGAAGAGAGTTTTTAGTCAAGCGACTTGGTGGAAAGATGAATCGAATACCTTTGATTCAGTGGGGAAAGAGGTGGAAAAAGTTTTTGAGGTGGCTTCTAAAGAGGTTCCCTCTTGGTTTGATCCTTCTTTGGCTCCCCAAGCCTCTAGAGGCTTGATTGATGGTGTAGGTTTGGTAGCAAAGATTTGTAAAGTGGATCCTAGGATTGTGTTTCTAAACTCTGCAAGGGATAGATCTGGGGATTTGTTGATAAATAGTCATGCTGAGAGTTCTAAAATAGTGAATATGACTTAGAATGTTGCAAATGATAGTGGTGGACATGGAAAATCAGCTGCTTCCTCAAAGGAACAATGTCAGAGCCATGATAGAATGTCATGCTTCTCTTCTCAGGAGATGCAAGGGTGGCAGAAGGAAGCTGAACGGCTAGAAGATGGTTGGCTGGTTGTGAAGGGTAAGAAATATAAAAAGACAAAAGTTGGATGGTGACATGACTTTGTGTTCTCATTCGAAAGGAAGGGCTCCCGACAAATGATGTCCCCTCATTTTTCGGTTTGAGGGGGTTTACATGAGTTTTTTTTTTGGTCTTTTGTCGGTTTCTGGTTTTTTTTGCTATCTTTTTTGCAACTTTTATTTTAGGTTGTGAGAGCCTTCTTTGAAAACCCATGTTTATGGTTATGGGAGCCAGTAAAACCCATGGTTTTCTGGTGATTTCAATTTTCTATCTTTTGAGAACTTTTTGTTAAAAGGTTCCAGATCCATTCAAAATTTGTTTGTATAGGGTTTTGGGTCCCTTCTAAACTTGCTTTTTCCTTGATAAAAAACACAATTATTTTTTTAAATAATTTAGAATTAAAAGTTCTCTTCCTTTTGAATTTTAACTATAGTTAGTCACACTTAATGACACATAAGACAATTCCAAACATAATAAGTAAAAAGTATTCTTAAAATTAAAATAAACATCTTCCTAGAATATGAAACACACAATAACATAATATTTCTCTATATAGGTTAAAATAACAACACTTTTGAATAATAAATAAAATATATTTATGTGTACATTAACAAAGAGTGTGGTTAAATAAAAATTATTGTTAACAATTACATTCAATGCTTCTTTTTTTTAAATGAGCTCTACAAGTAGTGGGTGAGAATCCCTTGGTTCAAATATTGTGGTGAATGTTCCTCTTAAGTCTCTAGTGCACCGTCGTGTGGTTCTTTTGAGTAAATTGTGCTAGTAGTTAGTGTTGGGTCGCATGTAGAAATTCATGTCAATAGTTTCGAGAAGGAAATTCCTAATAGTTATAAAGTGCTCGGTAGTCGAGAAGAGGTGTCCAGATAGACAAATGTTTGTGTGTCCTCCTAGCTAGACCTCCCTTGTCTTCTTTTGGATCTCAATGCAATGGAAGATTAAAAGTCAATAACCCCCAAGATAAGGTAAGAGAGTCATCTCCTTCTCTCAATGTGTTGAAAGTTACAAACTAATTGTTGCAATGGAAAGATCTTTTTAAAAGTAGTCAGTTCATTTCCACTGATGAGGTTGATATTCAACATTCCAAGGTTGGAATGACTATTAAAATCCTGGACCTATCCTTGAATCATTCTTTGGCCAAAATGAAGAATGCCTTGGGTGGTGAGTTTATGAGGAGAAATCTAGGCATTGTTGTAGTTTGTAAAAGGGCTTCTACTTATCAGGCTATCATAGGGAGCATTTTAGTATCAACTTTTCCTGAAGTGTTCTCTCTCAAACAAGTTTGCTTTTATATTCTTACTTTAGTCCTTGGTTCTTTACCAAGATGAGCCTTATCTAATGCAAATGGTGCCTGACTTTTGACCCTTCAATTCACCTTCATTCCTACTTGGTTTAAGTTACTGGGTCTCCTTGGATTTTTAGGATGAGTAGGTTATTATTGAGATCACCAATTCCTTTGGCTAGTTCCTTTCCATCAACTAGTCACTAAAGAGAGATCTAGATTGGTTTGTATTATTTATTTATTTTGGCATTAGACCTCATTGTACTTTGAGCACCGTTGGAGCTATAATATCATCTGTGTTCTTCAACTCAATTGTTAGAATTTGAAAACTCATTTTTTGTCAACTTTGCCCTTCAGCTAGTCACATGTGTGATGCCTATCCTAAAGTTGATCATCAGAAGGTGCTCTCTCCCTCAAATTTCATGCGTAAGGATTTACTTGCTAGTCCTCTACCTCCAAACATTTCTAAGTCTTCAAGCATGAACTTGGATTCGGACTTGATTCTACCTTTTGGCATGGATTTGGTTGTTGGTATTGGTCCCCTCCTAGTGCACACAACTATTTAGTGTGGATTCATTGAATGCAACTCTGCCTCCTCTAATTTCTTCATTTCCAGTCGAGTCCTTGGCAATTTCTATTATTGATTTGGACTCTAGGTGTTCCCCTTCACTTTTGGAGGTCTCAAATCCTCTTATTATGGATTCAATTTTGACTCCTTCCTTGATCATACAAAAGTTAGATTTTGATGCTTCTTGTCAATGAACACATTTCAAGTCATTTGCCTCTTTTGTTAATGATTCATCATGTCCACGCCCTCTTCAAAATTTTAGGTGATGGTGGATCTTATCACTCTAGTTGTATAATTAAAGTTCCACATAAAACAACTTCTACAAAAGTCTCCTTTATCTATGATTATTCTAGAAGGTCATGGGTTGCTTTTCTAAGAGAGAAATCAAAAGCTTTAGATAGATTTAAGATTTTAAAATCTATGGTTGAAAATGAAATGGATGCTAAGATCAAATACTTAAGGTCTAATAGAAGAGGTGAATTTATATCAAATAAGTTTGAAAGATTTTGTGAAGAGTATGGTATAAGGAGATATTTGTTTGCTACTAGGACAACATAGTAGAATGGGATTGTTAAACGGAAAAATAGGATAGTTCAAAAGATGGCTAGAACAATGTCGAAAGATTCTAATCTAACAGATGTTTATTAGAAGGAAACTATGTTTAGTGCAGTATATATTCTTAACAAATTGAAGGTGAGAGTTAATCATTCTAAGATGCCTTATGAGCTTTGGCATAAAAGACTTGCTACTATCAAGTATTTTTAAAACTTTAGAAGTAAATATCATATCATAAGAGATGAAGATGATCTTGGAAAGTTTGACTCAAGGGTTGATGAAGTAATCTTTCTTGGTTACTCAACAAGAAGAAAGGCTTACAAATGTTTCAACAAAGGACTCAAGAAGATTGTTCAAAGTGAAAATGTTAGGAGTAGATGAAGATTGGGATCAAACTGCATCTGTACATGAGGATTATGGATCTAATGTTTGTTCAACCACATTCAAGAGGAAGAAGAAAAGGAAGAATAACAAAAATAAATAGAGGAAAAGGAATTGGTAAAGACCCCCAAGACTCTGGCAAGATATGTTCAAAAGAATCTCTTTGAAGATTAGATTATTGGTGACAAGAATGAAGGAGTGCAAAGTAGGAGGAGACTTGCTAAGGAAATTGAATAGGTAAATATCATTCTTCTATCAGAATTTGAGACAAACTTTTTTCTTATGCATGCACAAATGAAGTATTGATGAAAGATATGAAAGAACTTGATCAAATTGAGAAGAACTAGACACCGAAGCTTGTTCCCAAGCCTATTGACAAGAATATAATTGGAACCAAATGGATGCTCAATAACAAATTGATTGAAGAAAAAGTGACAACGAACAAGGCTAGATTGGTGTGTAAGAGATATTCTTAAGTAGAAGGCCCTGATTTTAAGTAGACTTTTTCTCTAGTGGCTAGAATGGAGGCGATCGAAATGTTCTTCACTTTTCCTACTCACAAAAACTTAAAGGTATATCAAATGGATGCCAAGTCATATTTTTTGAATGGATATATAGAAGAATTCTACATAGGACAACCTAATGGATTTCAACTAGAAAAAGACCTAGACATGATATATAGAAGAATTCTACATAAGACAACCTAATGGATTTCAATTGAAAAAGTCTCTTTATAGTCCCAAGCAAGGAATGCTAGTTTGGATAGGTATCTATAACATCAAGGCTTGAAGAAAGGTACAACTGATAGAAATCTTTATTTGAAAATTAAAGATGGAATATTGTTGACAATAGTTATATATGTTGATGATATCATCTTTAGAGGAGAAGATAAGGCATGTAAAAGATTTGTAGAGGAAATGTATAAGGAATTTGAGATGCTAATGATTGGTGAGTTATCCTTCTTTCTTGGCATTCAAGTTGCTTAGTTATATAATGAAATCTTTATTTCTCGAGTAAAGTATTGTTAAGGAGATGTTAAAGAGTTTTGGTACATGGAGAATGCTAAATCAGTGAGTACCTCCATTTAAATTTTAGAAATGTACACTCTTGTAAACCTTGATAATAGCTTCAATGTTAAATATGAGACATAAAATAAACTTCTTAAAACATGCACTATATACAAGAAATGTATAAAGATTAAAATGACAAGTTATTAAATATATCTATCCCTCTAATGAACATTATCTTTAGATCCAATATATCTTGGATAGAGTTCTCACTACTGTACCATCTATGGTAGATTTTTATTATTCTTTCAAAAAGTAGTTGTGTATGCCTTTTATTTATTAAGAGGATACAATATTATTGTAAGCATTACAATGAACTAAAACCACATTACATCTCCAGTTGGGAAATATAAATGGTTGTCTATATTGTATTTGGAGTTTCACACAAGCCTTTTTAGTATGTATCTATCAAATTTATTAGTTATACATGAAAAAGTTAGTGATTAATGTTTGGTTTAAATTATTTTGTTAGTTAACAAATAGGTTATTGCTCAATTTCCTTATTGTGATGTGGGTACCATTATATAATCCATGATTTAATATTCTCAAGTTAATCACTTAGGTCTCGATGTTGTCATCTTATGATTGAGTAAAACTAGAGGGAAAAAAATAGATGGAGAATTAGAGAGAAAAGGTCAAAAAAATAAAATAAATAAACATAAAAAAAAAAAGGAAAAAAGAATGAAATGACTAAAAATAGAACATAGAGAAAGAAATAATGAGAGAAAGTCATAAAAGATATATAAATAGATGCACATTCCAATCCTCTTAAATTTGGTCAAATGCACCATGTTTTATTTAGAATATCTAAAAACAATGGTAAATGCACATTCCAAGATATATAAATAAATGCATCATTATTATTTCTAGGGAATATCTAAGAACAATGGTAAATGTACATGAGTAGGTTTATTTTTAAATTTAAAGCTCTTGATAGATTTAAATTAAAAACAATAAATTACTTTAGTTTCAATAAGAAAAAAAATCACTTAATAATAATGTATCATTAAAAATGGTTCAATATGAAAATAAGTTTTTTTTAGACATTTATACTATTTACTTTACAAAACCTCTTCAAATCCTATAATTTATTTTAATAACAAAGATTACAAAATATTCAAACTTGTTTGTTTCTTCCCATTTTAAATTGGTATAACTAAATTACCCCGCATTGAATCATATAAATTAAATACTAATTTACTAATACACTGACATTAATATAGTAATAGATTTCTAAAAGAAAAAACTCCTCAAACCTGACACTTTAAGCTGAGAATCTCCTCATTTAACTTTCCACTCAACTCCTAAGCTGCCGAACTAGAATCTTCAAGTCCACCATATATGCCTGCACTTTAAAAAGTAGTTTCAGCAACCAAGAAAATGCAAACAACTGTACTCTGTCCAAGGAGTATTTGTAACATACACCAGAATTCAAAGAATATTAAAGAAAAAAAAAAAAAAAACAACAACGAGGAAAACCATACAAATTTATATGTGCATATGGGACAGTTTTTTTACCTTAATTACAAACGAGAGCACAGGAGTAAAGTAAATTATTTCCATTAGTAGTTCTTTTGTGTGTACATTATCCTAAACAAGATTGAAAAAAATTAACACATTGATCGGTTCCCCTGTTCTGCACCAGGCATAATTTAAGGCTCACGATTTGTTCTTTTGCATCCCCACCTGGCGGTCATATTTTCTACAGTCGTTGCAGAAAAAAATAAAGAATCAAAGTTGCAGAAACACTTCTGGAACGACAAATTGCAAAATATAATGAAAGAAAATCATAAGCAAATTAAAAAAGGAACAAAAAGTAATATATGCTGATAGAAATATTTATTTGAAAATTAAGGATAGAATATTGTTGATAGCAGTTATATATGTTGATGATATCCTCTTTGGAGGATAAGATAAGACACGTAAGAGATTTGTAGAGGAAATGTATAAAGAATTTGAGATGCTAATGATTGGTGAGTTATCCATCTTTCTTGACATTCAAGTTGTTCAGTTATATAATGAAATCTTAATTTCTCAAATAAATTATGTTAAGTAAATTATGTTAAGGAGATGTTACAGAGATTTGGTATGGAGAATTCTAAACCAGTAAGTACCTCCACTTAAATTTTAGAAATATAAACTCTTGTAAACCTTGATAATAGCTTCAATATTAAATATGAGACACATAAAGTAAACTTCTTAACAACTAAAATTATACCTTATAAAATATCTCTATCCCTCTAAAGAACATTATGTTTAGATCCATCGCCAAATAAATGTGCTATGGGAATGAGTAGGCATCTATTAATCATGAATACTCTTAAGTAATATACTTTTGGATTGAAGTTATATATCTTGGATAGAGTTCTCACTATTCTACCTTTTTGGCAGATTTTTATTATTCTTTCAAAAAGTAGTTGTATATGCCTTTTAATTATTAAGAGGATACAATGTTATTGTAAGTATTACAATTAACTAAACCTACATTACATCCTTAGTTGGGAAATATAGATGGTTGAGCATATCATATTTGGGGTTTCACACAAGTCTTTTTAGGTCTTTTTAGTATGTATCTATCAAATTTATTAGTTCTACATGAAAAAGTTAGTGAATATTGTTTGGTTTAAATTATTTTGTTAGTTGACAAATAGGTTATTGTTCAATTTCTTTATTGTGATGTGGGTACCATTATATAATCCATGATTTAATATTCTGAAATTAATCACTTAGGTCTTGATGTTGTCATCTTATGATTGAGTAAAAATAGAGAGAAAAAATGGATGGAGAATTAGAGAGAAAAGGTCAAAAAAATTATTTAGAATTAGAGAGAAAAGGTCAAAAAAATATAAATAAACATAAATAAAAAAAGAAAAAAGAGAATGAAATGACTAAAAATAGAATATGGAGAAATAAATAATGAGAGAGAGTCATAAAAGATATATAAATAGATGCACATTCCAATCCTTCTAAAATTTGGTCAAATACACCATGTTTTGTTTGGATAGGTTTATTTTTAATTTTTAAAGCTCTTGATAGGTTTAAATTAAAAACAATAAACTAATTTAGTTTCAATAAGAAAAAAAATCATATAATGATAGACATTCGTGCTATTTACTTTGCAAAACCTCTTTGAACCCTATAATTTATTTTATTAACAAAGATTACAACAATATTCAAACTTGTTTTCCCCTTTCCATTTTAAATGGGTATAACTAATTTCCAATTTTTAAGACATTAAATCATATAAATTAAATACTACTTTACTAATACACTAACATTAGTATAGTAATAGAATTCTAAAAGAAAAAACTCCTCAAACCTGACACTTTAAGCTGAGAATCTCCTCATAGCTTTCCACTCAACTCCTAAGCTGCCGAACTAGAATCTTCAAGTCCACCATATATGCCTGCACTTTAAAAAGTAGTTTCAGCAACCAAGAAAATGCAAACAACTGTACTCTGTCCAAGGAGTATTTGTAAAATACACCAGAATTCAAAGAATATTAAAGAACAGAAAAAAAAGAAGGAAAACCATACAAATTTATGTGCAAATGGGACAGTTTTTTTCCCTTAATTACAGACACGAGCACAGGAGTAAAGTAAATTATTTCCGTCAGTAGTTATTTTGTGTGTACATTATCCTAAACAAGATTGAAAAAAATTAACACATTGATCGGTTCCCCTGTTCTGCACCAGGCATAATTTAAGGCTCTCGATTTGTTCTTCTGCATCCCCACCTGGCGGTCATATTTGCCACGGTCCTTTGCTTTAAAAACAGTGGCGCACGCGAAAAAAAATAAAGAACCAAAGTTGCAGAAACACTTCTGGAACGACAAATTGCAAATTATAATTAAGGAAAATCATCAGCAAATTAAAAAGCAACAAAAAGTCATATACCATCTGAAAGTTAATGATGCAGGCCAATATATTGAGGAAAAAGAAGAGAATAGGTAATCGTAAAACCCTAACAATCTGAAGAACGAATCGCAATATCCATAGGTTACAGGAAAACTTAAAATAGATTTCGAAGAACACATATTATAGAAAGAAGAATAGGCATAGCCATAACTTATAAAACGAAAAAATAAGCTTGTATCACAAATCAACTGAGAATAAAAAAGAATATAGTACGTTTGAGACAGAAAAAAACCCATATGCCCAGATACCTTTTACAACGAAGAATAAGAAGGTGCACTTCATACCTGATATGCACCGTCTGTCTCCTACTGCACCCTTGGAAGAGCGGGCTCCATCCTTTTCAAATCAGGTGCAGAAAAAAGAAAAATTTCAGTGAAATTGCCGCTGAAAATAGTCATCGCATTAAGGATTATGCTATTAAATTTACAGGGATGGACGAGAAAAGACAGAAATCTGTTTCAACCAAGATACAGTTGCATCGAAAACAATGAATAAAGATTTGCAAGGAAAGAAAAGGTCACCAATGGAACGGGTGAAGTCAGAGCGAAAGAAATGAGCTTCCACAGAGTCCCAAAGAGAACTGCCAGTCGCACTAATAAATCTGAGTACCCTGAAAGCAATCTGGGCAATGCACTGATTCCTGTCGACTAGCCCTCTATTTTCTGGCAGCCCCAGCAAAGAGGATCCTCGGCAAGAGAACGCTGACCGGGCAAATAGTTAATTTTTTTCAATCTTGTTTAGGATAATGGAGCATTTGTCCACTACTACTGACTCGAATTCCAAAAGCCTCGCAGCCGTGCTTGTCCTTTCTTCAGATTATCATGCTTGGCGTGAAGGACCTCAACAGGCCTTCAGCTGCACACGCAAAGGCAGCCTCCAAAAATGAAAAATAATAAAAGCAAAGGCAGTGAGAGGTACGTTTATAAGGATATGCAAATCTCATTCACACGCGCCAAGTAGCCGTTGGGTTGATGTGGACTACATTAAGGGAAAAAGCAAAAACAAAACCCCAAAAAAGGCTGTTCTAGACACCTCACATACGTTAATCCTATCCTTACATTTGCTACATTTATACATTAGGTACTAGCAATTGCAATTGGATGTGTGCACTTTTGTGTGCAATGGGTAACCATAAAAGATATGGAAGTTTAATCAATAATTTTATTTTCTATTTTTTATACATTTGTGTAATGCATAAGGCCATTTGGTGGGTCATTTTACAAATGGTGGAGAGAGAATATTGTGTGTTGAAATGATTAGTCTTTCAAAAAATGAGGCTTTTTTTTGGTTTCTATTGGATCTTATAATTGTTATGTTTCTCAAATCCAAAATAGACTTTGACAAGAAGTACAAAGTATAATAATACACATTACATAAAATATAGTATATAATAATAATTATATATATTATAATTTATACTTTTTCAATCAACACAACTCATTCACTTCTATTTTATTTCATCTTTCATTCTATTTAATTGCTCATTCCAAGTTATATGATTGAAGAAACAATTGTGATAAGATTACACTTAATACAATAATTAAATTCATTATGTATGATTTTTAACATTATAATTAATATATTTATTGATTTTTTCTTTAAATTATAAATAAATAAAATAAGAATTTATATTAACAATTACATTTATTGATATAATTATAAAATCTTTTATTTAAATATTATCTAGAAACTAAAAATAAAATTCATATTATATATTTCTTTAATAAGAAAAAGTATTCGTTCAAGAGGTTGAGCTTAACTGGTTAAAACATTGGGTTCTCTCTGTGGAGACCCAAGTTCAATTCCCAATAGGGACATTTGAAGTGGAATTCTAAGAGTCAGAGTTTTAAAGTTTACATGCTTTTATAAACACCTTAAAACAATGGTTTTTTTAACTTAAAAAATAAAATTTAAGAACTAAAAAATTGATGCATTTATATGCATGAATTTGAAGGTAAATAATGTTTCTATTAATAGTTCTATAGCACAATCATAGAGGAACATACAAGATAATGTTTATTGTTGGAATATGGTATAATGGTCACTGATTTTGTATTCTACATAATAGATTGGTGGAATGTGATAATATTGACATGTTTATTCAACCACGAAGACCTTCCAAATAATAACATTTATTAGATTATATGCAATAACATATTAGTGTATATATATATATATATATATATATATATATATATATATATATATATATATATATATATATATATATATATATTAGATATTATGTTTATGTTTATGTTTATATTTATATTGCATGTTATGTAATATACAAATAATATATTATAATTTATATTATTATTATATTTATATTTTCTATGCTTTGGAATGATATATTTTTATTTTAAAATAAATTAATTCAAATATATAAATATCACTTACCCCACTTAGCAAAAACAAATATAGGTCTATTTAATTTTATCTATTTGATTCTTAATAATAATCTGTGTTTATTATTTTGTATTTAATTGTTTTATCATTATTATTTTTTACTGAACAACAAATACAATTTGATAAATTGAACATATAAATTAATAGTATTTTTTAAAAAAAATTAAAGTTAAGATGGTTTGATGTTTTAATGTATAGAATGCTTAAATTTTGTTACATGATTATTTTGAAGATTCTATTGCAGGTGAAAAAAATCATAATTTAATATTTTAAAAATATTATAAAAAATAAATTTCATCTCAAATTAAATTTATTATTGAATTATTAAAAACAACTTTTTAAAATTTGATTTTATTTAATATATAAATATATTATTTTATTTTTCATCCCTATCTACCTATTGCCAAATATATAATTATCTCCTCACTTTGTATTTATAATAATATATAATTATCTATCATCTTATTTGTGTATATCTCAATACTTAGATATGAATATTCATCTTCCTACCATAAATAAAAGGGTATCTAAGTTCATGGTTAAATATCAAAAACTGTTTTATTAATATGTGACTTAACCTTATATAATTTTATAAAGTGAGATTATCTTTCTACCATAAATAAAAGAGTATTTAAAATCACGTGACTAAATAAACTGTTTTATTAGTATGAGACTTAACCTTATATAATTTTATAAGGTGAGAAAATGAAAAAAATTATAGTCAAATAAGATTGTTGTAGAGATGTAATGGAGAAAGGAAAAATGAGTATAAAAAAATTATATTTAAAATATGCAATAAATTTTAAAATTGATAAAATACCAAATTATCAAGAGGATGTAAACTTTGATGTGAATGGCTTTTAGCTGTCGTGGGTGAATAGTACTACAGGTGGAGTGACGGTATTAAATAGGAGTAAAAGTAGTAGATGTATCAGATTCGCACTCTGTCCAAATGCAATATTTTTGCTACAAACTATTATAAAAATGAAAAACTTTCATAAACAAGAAAAATGAAAAATACACCGAATGGTAACATTTTTATCGGATGTTTTGACAGCTGCAATGTGTAGCCTTAATAATCCCTAAAAACAAATTTTACACTGTAACAGAAAACAAAGCCAACGAAACCACAACGGTAATTTCTCTCATTTTACTTAATTTAATATACTAATGGGAGTTTTTTATTTATAGTTACCTTTCTTTACATTATAATTTACTAAATTAGTAGGTAATTTGCAATGTAATATCGTTATATCTCTAACACATTAATCTATCTGAATGTTTTCACAAACAATGTACAAACCTTGAACATATCTATAGGTGGGGTCTCACACTTTCCTTCCCTTATAAATAAAGGATGCATCTTGGAGGGTCCTTAAAGCTTCAATTTTTATGATTGTTGAAGGTAAGGCTTTGTTGAGAGTAGTTAGATATACAAAAACATTATTCTTGGAGGTACATTTTTGTTACAAATCCATTTTATCAATCACTCTTCGATTTGGGGATAATCAAAACAATGTGAACATTCACATCCAACTCTATATATATAAACCCTAAAAGGATCCACGTTTTATATGATGAAACCATTAGAATTACTCTATGAGATACAAATTTTGAAAAGAAAATTATTGAAAGAAAAGAAAAGTCCTTCCAAACTCTAGATCTACAACTATCTTCCACCTACCAAATCTAATAATTGCTAACTTTGGTCCCTTATTATGCTTCTTGAATAGCATGAACAACCAATATATCTACATTACTTTACATATGAAAAATCTATATAGAATTTGATGGATTTGTCACTACTAATATCTTAGGTATTGGGATTATATATGTCATACACCTTGCAAGTCCCAATGTTTGAAATGTGTATTTATTTGTTATCTATTTTTTTTCTTGTGAACTGAGTTTTGCCATTTATAACTTGGTCATTATACCATAGATATGTCTTTGTATGATCTATGAGAGTATGTAAAGCACTATGTCACGTAAGATGCATAAGAGCACTTGCAATATTGGAAGAGATTTTATAGTGCATGTAAGAGCATGATTATATGGAGTTAAAAACTAGAAAAGAATCTTGACCAACATTATGATAGTGTATGATGAATATCATAAATATGAGAGAATAATTCCAAAACAAGGCATCCAAGTTGGTTGGTAGGATAACATGCTATTATTTATATGATGCATGTAGGAGGAATATTTCATTATTAGCCGAAAGACTCATGACAAACCATATCTTTAGGCCCCCCCTCTCTCTCTTCCCCTTTATCTTTCTTATTATATAAATCTCTCTATCTCACTCCCTATATCTATCCCTCTCCCTTCCTCTCTTTGTATCACATACTCTTTCTATATATCTCTAAGTTTCTCTATCCTCTCTTTCTATATATCCATATCTCTCTCATACTTACACACACACACACACACACTCCCTATTTCTACCGCCCTATCACTATCTCTATATATCTGTCTCTCACTCTCTCTCTCATTTATCCCTCCCCAACCCTCTCTCCCTCTCTCTATTACTCATCTCTTATTACCTCCTTTATCTCTCACTCTTTCCCCCTCTATCTCTATCTTCCCATATCTTTATCTCCCTCTCTATCTATATATCATTATCTCCATCTCTTACTTAAATTTAATTGATCTCTCCTTCCATCTCTCCTTCATCTCTCATACTTTATCTATATGTCCATCTCTCTACCTTTCTATATATCACTTTATATATCTCTGTCTCCTCCTCTTTCATTATCTCCCTCCTTCTATCTCTATTTCCCCCTTTATGTATTCTCTAATTCCATCTCTCTCTCACCCCATCTATCTTTCCCAAGTTATATCTATCTATTCATCTTTCTTTTCTTCCCTATCTCTCTCTTTCTATCTCTCTACTCCTCTCTCCTCTTTTTATTTCTCTCCCTCTCTATCTATTTATATATATATCTATCTCCCTCTCTATCCCTCTTCCTTTGTCTATACCTCTCTCTTTCTCTATCACTTGTCTTGGTCACCTTCCTTCTCTATCTTTCCCCTTTTATCTCCATCCCCCTTTCCTTGTCCCTATATATCTATATCTCATCACATCTACCTATCTCTCATTCACTCTAGCTCTCCTACTCTATACATTTAACTCTCTCTCTCTCTCTCTCTCTCTCTCTCTCTCTCTCTCTCTCTCTCTCTCTCTCTCTCTCTCTCTCTCTCTCTCTCTCTCTCTCTCTCTCTCTCTCTATATATATATATATATATATATATATATATATGTTTTTCTAAACTGATCTCCCTATCTCCCCATCTCTCTTCCTATTCTTCTCTAGCTATGGTTATAGTTCCCCTTGAGCTTATATAACTTCCTTACTCCCAACCTATTTATTAAACCTTCTCTCATTATCTATGCCTCCCTCTCTCCTCTTATCTCTATCTTTTTTTATCCATATCTTTCTCTACCTCTATCTCTCTATCTCACTATATTAAACCCCCACTCTCTCTCCCCCTCCTCTCTCTCTCTCTCTCTCTCTCTCTCTCTCTCTCTCTCTCTCTCTCTCTCTCTCTCTCTCTCTCTCTCCATCTATCCCTCCCTCTCCCCATATCTATCTCTCTATTTTATCTCTCTCCCATTCTCTTCTCATATATCTCTAACTCTCTTTTTGTCTTCTAATATATCTCTATCTCTCACTCTTTCTCTCTACATATCTCTATCTCCCCTTATTTATCTCTCCCTCTTAATATCTATTCTTTTAATCCATAATTCTCTTTAGTTGTTTGTCTCTATATTTCTGTCTCCCTCCACCTCTCTCTCTATATCCTCTTATCTCTATCACTCTATCTCACTATCTACATCTTTATTTCTCTCCATCTTCCTCTATATCTCTCTATCTCTTATTCTCTATCTCTCCCTCTCTATCCTTACTCTTTATCTCTCCTCTTTTTCTAGTTGTATCCCTCTTCTTCTCTCAATCTATCTTCATCTTTCTATCCATCTTCCTCTCCCCCCTCTATCTCTAGATATCTCTTCATCTCCCTATCAATCTTCCCCTTCTTAGACCTCTATATCTATATCTCTTTCCTTTATCTCTTTAGCTCCATATTTCTTTTTCTCTCCCTCCCTCTATCTCTATCTCCTTATCTCTCTATCTTTCTATACCACTATATCTCTCTGCATCTATACCTTTTTTTATATCATTTCATATCTCTATCTATAACTATCCATTTCTTCCTCTCTCATTCTCTTACAAGCTCTCTCTCTCTCTCTCTCTCTCTCTCTCTCTCTCTCTCTCTCTCTCTCTCTCTCTCTCTCTCTCTCTCTCTCTCTCTCTCTCTACATATTTACCTCTTTTGTCACTACCTATCACTCTTTTCTCTATGTTTATCTCTCTTTCTCTCAATATTTATTCTCCCATCTCTCTCTTTCTCTCTCTATCCCAATCTATCCATCTCTCTCCCGCTACCTATTGCAAAAATAACTTGATATTATTGGTAATGGAGTTTAATTATCTTCCTAATTCGGAGATTTATTTAATCATGTTTAGATCCCGGTAAGTGTATGCATAGTTGATTTGAACTTATCACTTCTCCATTGATATATTTGATGCACATACAACATTACTTGCAAAATGGACTACCAATTGAACTTAGAACTGCATAAATAGATAAAAAAAATTTGCTAATTGACCTTGCCTAAGGTTTTTCAACTTAGTTCTACAAGTCATTCAGGTGTTTATTCTCCTTGGTAGTAAGCCTAAAATATTGCAAACATTATTTTTCATATTGTGAATTAGATTCTCACTGTGGTTTTTCGTTGTTTGGGTTTTCTAGGTAAATTTGGGGTTCATGTGTTGAGGGTTGATGCTTATGTACTGATGATTAATGTGTTATTGCTAAGTAAGCTCATGTTGTTTATTATTAATCTATTTTGACGTTTGGTGAGATGGCTAGAACTATGATGAAAGATACTAACATGGCTAATGTGCAATAGAAAGAAGTTGTGCATACTATTGTTTACATTCTTAACAGGGTTTAGATAAGAGTAAATCATATGAAGACACCTTATGAGTTGTGGTATGGAAGACCACCTACTATGAAATATTTTAAATATTTGGGAGTAAGTTCTAAATCAATAGAGATGAGAATAACCTTAGAAAGTTTGATACCAGAGTAGATGAAGAAATATTTTTGGGATATGCTACGAATAGAAAATCTTACAAGTGTTACAATAAGAGATTAAACAAGATAGTGGAGGGTAAAAATGTGAAAGTATGTGAGGTATATGATAAGATTGCCCCTCAACCTATTCAAGAGATCAAATTTGAGATTATTCCTATTGTTGTAGAAAAAAATAAAGATCTGGAAGGAAACAATGAAAAAAAATTAGATGAAATAGAAGAAGATAAAGAAGAATTGGAGCAACCAATCAATACCTCAAAATTTGTGCAGAGGAATCATTTAGAAGATCAAATAATCAAAGATAATAACAAAAAAGTTTAGACAAGAAGAAGTATTATAAAGGTAAATGAGCAATCTAATTGTTGTTTTCTTTCATTTATTAAACCTAAATCATATGAATAAGTGATCAAAGAAGAAAGTTAGGTAAAAGCAATGGAAGAATAATTGAATCAAATACAAAAGAATCAGACTTGGGAGCTAGTACCTAGACTGGTGGATAGAAATGTGATAGGAGCTAAGTGGGTGTCATAGAGCAAACCAAATGAACAAGGACAAGTCACAAGGAACAAGGCAAGATTGGTACATAAAATCTATTCTCAAGTAGAAGGTATTGATTTTGAAGAAATTTTTTCTCTAGTTACTAGGATGAAAGCTATTAAAATGTTTGTTTATTTTTCTACCTACAAGAACTTTGGAGTATATTAGATGGATATTAAGCTAGCATTTCTGAATGGAGAAATGAAAAAAGAAGTGTACATTGAACAACCGAATGGATTTAGATTGTCAGAAGATCTGAATATGGTTTGAAGATTAAATAATTTATTGTATGGACTCAAACAAGAACCTAGAGCATTGTATGCAACACTAAACAAATATTTGTTACAACAAAAGTTCAAGTAAAGAACTATAGATGACAATATTTGTTTTAAGGTTGAAGGCATTAAGTTGTTGATTGTTGTTGTTTTTGTTTATGCCATTATCTTTTGAGGAAGTGATGGCTTGTGTAAAAAATTTACAGAAGAGATGCATTAATAATTTGCGATGTCTATGTTTGGAGAGATGTCATTCTTTCTTGGTCTTAAGGTTACTTAGTTGGATAATGAAATCTTTATTTCTCAAGCTGAGTATGTTAAATAAGTTTGATATGGAGAATCGTAAACCTCCTCCTACTCCTTTAGCTATTGGATGTAAATTAGGCGAAGATGATATATCTCCAAATGTTGATTAGAAGAAGTACACATCCATGATTGGAAGACTGTTATACCTTATTGCTTCTAGACTAGATATTATGCAAGCTCTATGTTTAGTTGCAAGATTTCAAGCTAGTTCGAAGAAAACTCATGTTTGAGTAGTGAAGAAGATTTTTAGATATCTAAAAGGAACTCAAGACTTTGGTCTATGGTATGAGAAGGATGTATATTTCATGTTGAAAGCATATACAGATACTGATTGGGCTAGAAGTATTGATGACACAAAAAGTACTAGTGGTGGTGCATTCTTTTTGGGAGATAAATTGGTTTCATGGACAAGTAAGAAATAAGAATCTGTGTCATTACCCATTGAAGAAGTTAAATATATTGCTGCAACATCTTTCTATACTCAAGTTTTGTGGATGAAGTACACTCTTAAGGATACAAAAGTGGTATTTAATGAAGCTATTCTTATTATATGTGATAATACAAGTTCTATAAACATTTTAAAGAATAATTATGCATTCAAGAACTAAACATATCTAAATCTGATATCATTTCTTAAGAGAGAAGGTTGTAGGACAATGAAGTCAGATTGGAATACATTTCTACAACATAACAAGGAGCAAATATTTTTACCAAAGTTTTGGTAAAGGATACTTTTATGTATCTTAGGAATATAAGTTAGGGGTTATTGACCCTCATTTTTCTAACTAGATGCATTTTCAATGATGTATCTTTCTAGGGGGGACTTAGTGCTTATTCTTGTTTCCTGGATTGATGTTGTTGCTTCTGTCAAGGGGATAATCGGTGTGAGTTGGTCAGTATGGTTTGCAATGCCCTTTGTCATTGTTTTCAAAGGGGGAGAGAGTTTTTTGATATGGAAGAGAGTTGTGAGATTATTATGATCAAGTGATTTGTTTGTATTATCAAGAAAAGAATTGTATTGGTGTTGCCATCAATGTCGAAGGGAGAGATTGTTGGAGTTTGTTGGTAGCGTGAGCTTTTATGGTTGTCATTGATGCCAAAACCTAGTTATCTGGATGGATGTTGGTTTGGATATGGTCTTGATTATTACAAAATTATGTTTTCTATTGCAGTTAAATGTTTTTGGTGTTGGTTGTGTCATCCTATATTCAGGATGGTTTGGAAAGCTTTTGGTGCCCTCTGAATATGATGTTGATTGTTTTGCGGTTTAGTGGATCATATTATTTTTATTGAGATATGTGTTGGAAGATGTTTTGAGATGTTGTTTTGGGTCTCACCATGATGCCTGGAGATTTGCATTGAGTATTTTGCATCCAAAGAGGTTATGCGGCTGGCAGGTTGTTATTTTTATATACACATTACGTTCAGTAATGGCTTTGGAGTATGTGTTAGAATGTGTGAATTGTTGGATAGATCATGGAAGGATATATTGTTATATTTTTTGGTTCCGTATTTCTCTTGGAGTGGACTGAATCGAGTATTTTAGGTATGGGTGGTTAATTTTTCTTGATATTGCTTATTCTATTTTGGTCGACCCTTAATTAGGATTTCAATGTTGTATCTCATATTTAATATGTGCAGGGTATGTGGACAAAGATGGTGGCCAGAAAAGTGGACACCACCCAAAAAAAACATGGAAAAATAAGCAGCACGTACGCGGTTCTAAAATTTGAAATTCACACATACATGCTTAGGTTTGTTCTTCCTGAGCCTAGAGAAGGTAGCGCGTACACACTGCTTTTAGGAAAATGAGCGCGTATGCGCTACACCTAGGAAAATGAGCACATACGCGCTAATAATCCAAATATAACCACATATGTGGTGCTTGTTAAAAAAAGTTTCCAAAAAAAACTAGGTCTTATTTACTCGTGAATAGCGTGTTTTTCCTTCATTTTTTTTTCATTTCCTCTCCTAAACCACGAACGGGGTGCTAGATTTATCCTCCAAGCTATGGATCAAGGTTAGTTTTTGTTTATTTCTGTCTTTCTTTCCCATTTGTTCAATTTGTTTTACATTTTGAATTTAATTTCATTAATTTTGATTAGGTTTTTTTATTTTTTATTTCAAAAACCAGATTTTTCTAATCCACAACAAGAAAAACCAAATGCACCTCCTGAAAACCCACAAGAACACCCAAATACACCTCCTGAAAACCCACAAGAACACCCAAATGCACCTCCTGAAAACCCACAAGAACAACCAAATGCACCTCCTGAAAATACACAAGAACAACCCCCAATTCCTCCTTTTGACCGCACACCCAAAACATAGGAGCAATTAATTAACCAGTGAGGACAAAATATGTCTAAAATCAATATACTGATTGTTAAATTGAAAACTTCTTAACTTGAGCATCATCAATCCCTCGCCACTAGCCTAGAAATATTAGCTAGTGGTGCCATAGCTATTTCTACACAAATTACCAAATGGGGAAGCTTTAGAGATAGGTGTCGTCAATTCTATGTCGATGGGCTATCATACGATGGAGTAAAAAACAAAAATATTACTAAACAACAAATATGTGCCCTTTTCGTTGATCCCAAAACTGGTCAGTCATTACCTCTTAATGCAAAGAGGTTTCCCATACATTGGTGTACCAATGTGCAGATGAAGAATCTTTTTCGGTAGAGGTGGTGGATGGTCGTTGATAATCCACCTTGTATTAATTATGAGGTGCCATTATATTTTTTGAGAAAAGTATATTGTGAGTTTGTGCTCAATGTGCGCCCAAACTATTTTGACATGAGAGAGTTCCATGGTAGAGGTGGTGGCTCTGCTCAAGATAGACCTGGAGCCCATAAGCGATTACCTGTGGAGAGTCGCCACCCCCTAGCACCCAAACCCAAGGTGCATCAGGCTGTCCCAGTAGAGCTGAAAGAGTTGATGGAGCTATAGACTCTTCAGGCGACCACAACATTGACTGGTGCCATCATCCAACATGGGACGTCATTAGCACACCCTATTGTATTGGATGATGAGCCATTAGGTGGTGACAAAGAGCCCATCCAACATGTGTGTGCCAGTTTCTCAAGGATATGCTCGAGGATAGATGATGCAGCCAGTGCAGATGGATCCTCATCTCATCTATGCATGATTTGCGAGAGTAGATGTCAGCCCTGCACGACTCAGGATTTCGCGTTGACAGATGAGTTGATGGACATGGTGTTTGCCCATGAGTGAGAGACACAGGTGTGTTGATTTGAATTCATAGAATTTTATTTATTAGTCACTTTAAATTTGTAATTACTTAAATGAATTTTCATTTATACATCAATTTAAATTGAGACAAATAATATGCATTTCAGGATGTAGCAGCGGTATCCCATACTTCTCCCCCAGTTACTATAGCTACAACTTCAATGCCTAAGGTATAAATTTTGTAACATGTTAAAACAGAATAGTACACTTTGAATTCAAAAAAATACAAGATATACTAACTATATTTAATGCTTTGTCCAATTTTGGTTTGTAGGTGTTGACAAGGGACGAAATGTCCCAGATTGATGACATCACACTCTCAGCAATCGGATTTGGCCTACAAGGCTATACGACATCATATTTTGTATAACCCTTTTTATGTATTGTTTTGATGGAATATGCAAGTCATTTCATTTTAGATTTTTAAAATTATGTTTAATTTATTATATGTACTAATATCTCATGTTAATTTTGTTTTTTTAGGGTACCCCCTCCACGTCTAGGGCTCGTCCTAAGAAAAACATTTCCTCGAAGACGCCAAATCGTGGGAAGAAGGTAATTGAACAGATTTTTAGTTGTACAATTGTTTGAAAATGTTGAAATCAAGTATTAGTTGGGGTTTGTAGATTGATTAGTGTTTTTTGTCTATTTTACATGTACAGCGGCCATTGAGCTATGTGGATTTGTTGAATGCACCTGATTCGCCCGTGGATCAAGAGAGGGTGGAGGTATGTATCTCTACTTTATTTTCTTGATTTCATGATTATATGCATGCGTACATGTGAACTTATGATATATTATAATCAATTGTAGTGCTTTGGGAATTTGATATGAATCAATGGCAACCAATGGTCTACAAGACCATTTGTCATCCCACGCTTGTGATTCACATTCTTCCCACAAAGAATATATGCATGAAGAGAAAAAACATAGCATTTGTCTCATATAAATTACTAGTGAGCTTGAATTTAAACTCATAAATAAGTGCATGTCACTCGATCCTGCAATTGTACAACAATCTAGATAGTTTTCAATGTTAGATTCAGTGATCAACCAAAAATATCTACGAATCATTGACATACTTGGATTACCTGGACCCATCGTAGACTTACACCATCACACAATTCTTCCCTACTAGGGCTCTTTTCACACATGCTCCGACACCATCTTTCTCTCCCTTACCATGTTTAGCCTCAGTGAAACTCCAAAAATGTTGTACACTACTTGTCATATGCATCCTTGTCAACCAATAAAACATCCTTGCATTCTTGAATTGTGCAGTGCAATTATCTGACCATATTAAGTGTTAGTTGTATCAACCATTCAGTGGCACAAGATGCAATGTTACAGATAGTCCTTTCTTCCTGCTCCACCTTGGATCCTTCAGTATGACTGGAATTGCTTCAACATGGAAATTTTTTTTTCTTTCTTGGCATTCCTCTCACCTTCCAAGCTTTTCCTTCAGATCTCTGGTAGGCAGTCTTAGACAGAATCGAGAAAAAACTTGCCTACTGGATCACCAAGCCTCTCTCTTTGGCTAGTAAATTCCAAGTCTTTTCCAAAGTGCTGGCTGCCACCTATGTTTACTAATCTTCATGTTGGGCTCCTTCAAAGGCCTCTTACATGAAGTTGGAAAGACTTTTGCGGGCCTTTCTTTGGGCCTTAGAGTCTAACCATCATGGTTTTCACAGGGTTGCTTGGGAGTACTGTTGTCTCCCTAAGGAATCTGGAGGACTTAGCCTTATTTCCACCTAGAACCAAGGGCTAGCCTTATGTGCCAAATGGGTTTTCAAAGCCTTATCTGGAGATGAGGCCTAAAAAATTCTTCTCTAACATTGCATTTCTTCAGGCTTTCCTTCTAAAAGGCCAGCCTGGAAGGGGATAGGCTTGCAAACCTTGATCACCATGATAGATCCTGTTCAAATACATGGTTCTTTTGTGGTCAAAAGTATCTGGTGTTCTTGGAAATCTATCAAGCCTTGGTTGCAGTGGGCTGATGATGGATTTGGCATCATTATCCTCTGGGTCCTTACAATTAAATCTACCTACAATGCAATTGAGGTTGATTCAAGGAATCATTTCAATTGGAATATCATAGGAGTTAAATCCAGGGGATATCGGTGGACCGACAATGGCTTTCGAGATGTATTCTAATAAGAAGCAAACAATAGATTTCTAATATTTTTTTTTTATTTGAAAGAAGTATTCAAATTAGTAGAAATAAATAATAATAATTGAAATAGAAGCATGTGACTGGACTCGTGAAATTTTGAGCGCTAAATTATAGGTGATCTTTCTTAGGTCACTTTTGAATCCTAAAATATTATGGAAGATTTGGGAAATCAAGAGTGTATAGACTCCATTATGTTTTGATTCAAGGATTATTAGTCCTCATCTATAAATCTTGACTAATAATGAATTATGTCCCTTGGAGAATTAAGAGTGATCAATAAAATACAAGTTCACAAAAAAATATAAATTTTCTATAAAAGTTGCAACTAAATTAAAAACATTAACTTGTCAAAATCACAGAAATGAAACTAAGGTATATAAACAAAATATAAGATCATTCTAATAATCCTCTCAAAGACATTAAATCTATTGCTATTTCATATAAGAAACACCTATCTATGTCAGATTCTATTTTTTATTTTTGTCAATAATTGTGAAATTGAATGCATAAATTTAAATCAAGTAGTAAAACTAAATATGGTTTGAAAATATATTTCTATTCAACTAATATTAAAAATGTGTAACCTAGGTATTGCTATAAAATATAAGAATCTTATTTAAAGAAATTGAGGCATTTTTATAACATTTTTTTGTGAAAATAAAAAAATTACTATTATATCTAAAAATGTGTTTAGATCAATATGAATACTTGTACTTGAATTAAATATATAATGTAAAATAAAATTATTTTCATAGATAGTTTAGAATATAAAGTTTTCTTACTTTTGAACTTTAACTATAATTAGTCACACTTAATAACATGAGAAAATCGAAATAAATATCTCTTAAAAAATATAACACATGAATAGAAAATTTCTCTATATAGGTTGAAATAATACCATCTTTTAATAATAAATAAAATATAAGAATATAAATGAATAAAAGAAAGGTTAAATAGTTTATATTTTGATCAAAATAAGGAACATTATAGCATGGAGAAAATAA
Source organism: Cryptomeria japonica (assembly GCF_030272615.1). Classification (NCBI taxonomy): domain Eukaryota; kingdom Viridiplantae; phylum Streptophyta; class Pinopsida; order Cupressales; family Cupressaceae; genus Cryptomeria; species Cryptomeria japonica. Next base: position 473,282,949 of record NC_081412.1, read on the forward strand.
TATATAAAAGAGGTTTTTAATTTTTATCTTGTGAGATACCATGGGAACAACTTTAAAGCAATAAGTTTTCAAGGACCTTCGCCTACTTACAACAATTGTATTGCCATCGCCATTTGGCATTTCCTTTGGTTTTAGAGATGACTACAATGACTTACTTGTTGGTGTAGAGATTTTAAATGAAGATTCAAAAAGTAGCCTTAGCCTTAAACCAATAAAAGAAAATATACAAAGATAGAGATAAAGTAACAACATATCAGCATCAAGTAACAATTATTTGAGCTTTGCTAGGGTTTTAGTGGTTTGACCTCATTTCTTTCTTTGTTGCACTATGTTGGTTGGGAATGGTAGGGGGGCCTATAGGATTCCTCACTTCATGAGGTTTGTAGTCATGCGACATTTGTGGATTCTTTTGTACATAGTCAGAAAGTTGACTCTTCAGTTGAGGTGAATTTCATACCTCCATCCTTGTCCTAGTACCATCTTGAATCCTTTTACATGGATGAGGAACCTACCAGATTTGTTGATAAATTGTTAGGGGGATGTCCCCCTAAAATGGGTAAAAACCAAGAGCAACTAGTTTCTATGTTGGGTTGTATTGTGAAAGACCAAAAAGTTGAGGTTAATGATGTGCTACTCAATATGGCTATTGTTGGGCTTAGCCTCTCTCTTGTTGGTAAGTTTCTATATTTTTTACCTTCTATTGATCAGGTCAGGAAATGGGGTATTGCTAGGTGAAAACTTAAAGGTAGTGTATCGATTAATGCTATGGCAAAGGGTCTTTTCCTATTCAGTTTTGTTAACCAAGAAGATATGGTTATTATTCTCATGAAAGGCCTGTGGACTTATGGGAGTAATTTCTAAAACTTCTTATCATTATGCAAATGGAAACTTGGTCTAGACCCTTGGAAAGATTTGGAAATGGTGGTGCCTACTTGGATTCATCTTCTAGGGTTTCCCCTTGAGTATTGTAATTTGGGTGTGTTTAAAGGGATAGTTGATTCCTTTGGTAAATTCACTATTTTGGATAGGATCATGCAATCCAAATCTAGACTCTTGTTTGCAGACTGACGTGGAGTGGATCCTCATTAATATCTATGCTCCTAATACAAGATCCCATCGTGCTTCCCTGTGGTCTTCTCTGGCATCCTTTATTACCGGCTCTTCAGATGACTTGTAGATGTTGGCTGAAGATTTCAACACCCCTACATCCTTCTGAGAGGTCTGAGGGCCATGTTGAGATAAATGATGGAACGTTGAGAAAAATGATGGAACGTTGAGATAAATGGAACTCCCATGTTTCGTGTGGTTAAAAAATTGAAGTTTTTGAGAAACAAAGTGAAAGGCTAGAATAGATTCTCCTTTAGTAACAACTTTGAACAAAAACAAGTCTATTTCAGCTAAGTTGAAGGCCATGCACAATAAGATTGAATGTAATCTTGCATCTCAAGATGAATTCTTGGAGGATATTTTATTGAGGGAATAATGGTTCAAACTAAAAAAAAAAGAAGAGGTCTTCTAGAAATAGAAATCCATTATAGAGAATGAGGTGGAGATTGCTAAGTTTGTTGTTGCTTTCTTTGAAAATAAAAACAACATTGGTCAGGGTGGTTTTAGGGACCCTGATGGCATGGTAGAGGTTATTCTTGAGGTTATCACGGAGGAGGATCTGCACTTTCTTAATTCCAGAGTGTATTTTAAGGAGGTGAAGGAGGCTTATTTCTCCTTTGGAGGAATTCAACGATGTTGTTTGTATGGATGTCTTAAATGCTACTAAGGACTTCTTTAGGTTTGGTAAATTCCTTAAAGAAGTCAAATTTAACTTCATTTCTTTGATCCATATAAATGATAATGACACTTCTATTAAGTATTTTAGACATATTGGCCCATGTAATACCTTGTATTACATATTTTTTAAAGTCATTGTTAATAGGCTCAATAAAGTTCTAGATAAAATGATCTTTGCTAATCAGAAGGGCTTTGTCGAAGGGAAACATATTATGAATGTTTTTATTATGACCCATGAATTGGTCCATTCCGTGGAATATAGAAAAAAACCTAGCATGGATTTTAATTTGGACATTTCAAAAGCCTATGATAGCGTGTCAGAGAAATTCCTATTTGAAGTGCTTAAGAAGTTTGGTTTCAAAGATAAATTCCTAAGTATGATTGCAGAATGTGTTACTACTCTTATGTTCTCTATGATAAATGGCTAGTTTAAAGGATACTTCTCTTTTTGTCATGGGCATTGTCAAGGGGGCCCTCTCTCTCCCTACCTATTCATTATTGTGGCTAAACTCTTGGGGAGAAATATCCAGAGGTTCAAAGAGATAAGTAGATTAAAGGGTTTCAAAGTTGCTTCTCTTCAGAATCCTATCGCTCATCAATAGTTTGTGGAGACACTATAATATTTGGAGAAGAATATATCTCAATATCTAAAAGCTAGAAATAGATCCTTTATAATTCTGCCAAGATTTTTGGCGAGCACATGGGTATGTGCAGGATCATGGTGTGCCAAAACAGGCCCTTAAGTGGCAATGAAATTTCAGAAAAATTAGAGTTATGCAACTTGACATGAAAATTTGAATAAGTTGTGAACATTATTTTAAAAATATGTAAGAAGAGAATATATAGAAAATTGAATGTAGTTTCTAAGCTACTAGTTTTTTTTTGGAAAAAAAAAATCCTATTTGATGAAAATTTCAAATTTCAATGCAGTGGTACTAAAATTTCAGGAAAAAAAAAAAGAAGTAGATGTATGTCTGACCACCCTCATCACAATCAAATCTTAATATTTTTTATAATATTTATAATATAAGTATTAGACTCATGTCTGGATGTGACACATATTTTTTTAAATTTTTTTATGAATTAAATAATTATTTATGATTTTTTTACTACAGCTTTTCAGAAATTCAGAAACTCCTACGTCTGACCACCTTAACTTGGTCAAAACCTTATGAAATTTAATTTTTTTAAATTTTTCCCTATAGTAGACGAAGCATAGGATGTGACGCATGTTTTGGTTTCAAAAAATGTTATACCGTTTGAAAGTTATGAGTGTTTTTCAATCAGTATATCAATTAGGACTATTGTCAGAGTTCAATTAGAAAATAAATAATAATAATTTACTAAAGTCAAAATAAGACAAGCCTTATATTGTTGGAAAGCTGGGAACATCCTTAAAAAACCCTTTTCGTTTTATCAATTTTGGCTAAAAAAAAGTCGTCAGCCACCAGTGTAAAGTCTGGAAAACCAAGGAATACTGAAAAACACGTTTTTTTAGTTGACTTTCTAGGCTTGTAACTTCCAAGCCTAATACCAAAGCATTCCCGAGCCGAAATTTGAAATTTGAAAATTTGAGTACAAAAATCGGATATCGGATAAAATCGAATATCAGATTTTATCCAATATCTGATTTTTGTACAAAAATTTGTGGTCCCCGATGAATTTCCCTTTGCCGCCATTTATGAAGTAAACTGCCACACGACAGAAATCCAATATCCGATTAAATCGGATATCGGATTATGTGGCAGAAATCCGATATCTAACTAAATTGGATATCGGATTTTATTAGTCATATTTTAAAGAGGGAGAGGAGAGAGAGAGAGAGAGGAGAGAGAGAGAGAGAGAGAGAGAGAGAGAGAGAGAGAGAGAGAGAGAGAGAGAGAGAGAGAGAGAGAGAGAGAGGAGAGAGAGAGAGAGAGAGAGAGAGAGAGAGAGAGAGAGAGAGAGAGAGAGAGAGAGAGAGAGAGAGAGAGAGAGAGAGAGAGAGAGACCATATGACCCCTAATGACACAATTTGGTGTCTTAAGGGGACCTATGGTGTCGTTAGGGGTCATATTGTGTCTTACGACCCATAACTATGACCCCTAATGATAGTTATGTGATATGGTGTCCCATGAACCCTTATGACCTCTCAGGACACCATATGACCCCTAATGACACCATATTGGGTCGCTTTGGGTCATATTATGTCCTAAGGGGTCATATTGTGGTCTATGACCCCTTAGGACACCATATGACCCCTAACGACATGATTTGGTGTCTTAAGGGGTCCTATGGTGTCGTTAGGGGTCATATGGTGTCCGTAGGGGTCATATGGTGTCTTGGGACACCATAGGACCCCTTAGGACACAATATGACCCAAAGCGACCCAATATGGTGTCATTAGGGGTCATATGGTGTCCTAAGAGGTCATAAGGGTTCATGGGACACCATATGACCCCTATGGACACCATATGACCCCCTAACGACACATTCAGACCCCCTTAAGACACCGAATCAAGTCGTTAGGGGTCATATTGTGTCCTAAAGGGGTCCTATGGTGTCCCAAGACACCATATGAGCCCTATGGACACCATATGACCCCTAACGACACCATAGGACCCCTTAAGACACCAAGTCATGTCGTTAGGGGTCATATTGTGTCCTACGGGGTCGTAGGACACAATATGACCCCTAACGATACAATTTGGTACCTTAAGGGGTCTTATGGTGTCACAAGACACCATATGATCCCTAACGACACCATAGGACCCCTTAAGACACCAAATCATAACATTAGGGGTCATATTGTGTCTTACGAGGTCATAGGACACAATACGACCCCTAACGACATGATTTGGTGTCTTAAGAGGTTCGATGGTGTCGTTAGGGGTCATATGGTGTTCCATAGGGGTCATATGGTGTCCCATGAACCCTTATGACCTCTTAGGACACCATATTGGGTCGCTTTGGGTCATATTGTGTTGTTAGGGGTCATATTGTGTCTTAAGGGGTCCTATGGTGTCCCAAGACACCATATGACCCTTATGGACACCATATGACCCCTCTGGACACCATATGACCCCTAACGACACCATAGGACCCCTTAAGACACCAAATCATGTCGTTAGGGGTCATATTGTGTCCTATGACCCCGTACGACACAATATGATCCCTAACGATATTATTTGGTGTCTTAAGGGGTCCTATGGTGTCGTTAGGGGTCATATGGTGTCCATAGGGGTCATATGGTGTCTTGGGACACCATAGGACCCCTTAAGACACCATATGACCCCTAATGACACCATATTGGGTCGCTTTGGGTCATATTATGTCGTTAGGGGTCATATTGTGTCTTAAGGGGTCCCATGGTGTCCCAAGACACCATATGACCCCTATGGACACCATATGACCCCTAACGACACCATAGGACCCCTTAAGACACCATACGCAATATGACCCCTAACGACATGATTTGGTGTCTTAAGGGGTCCTATGGTGTCGTTAGGGGTCAATATGACCCAAAGCGACCCAATATGGTGTCATTAGGGGTCATATGGTGTCTTAAGGGGTCCTATGGTGTCCCAAGACACCATATGACCCCTATGGACACCGTATGACCCCTAACGACACCATAGGACCCCTTAAGACACCAAATCATGTCGTTAGGGGTCATATTGTGTCTTAACGATATGATTTGGTGTCTTAAGGGGTCCTATGGTGTCGTTAGGGGTCATATGGTGTCCATATGGGTCATATGGTGTCTCGGGACACCATAGGACCCCTTAAGACACCATATGACCCCCAATGACACCATATTGGGTCGCTTTGGGTCATATTGTGTCGTTAGGGGTCATATTATGTCTTAAGGGGTCCTATGGTGTCCCAAGACACTATATGACCCCTATGGACACCATATGACCCCTAACGACACCATAGGACCCCTTAAGACACCAAATCATATCGTTAGGGATCATATTGTGTCATACGGGACCCCTATGGACACCATATGACCCCTAACGACACCATAGGACCCCTTAAGACACCAAATCATATCGTTAGGGATCATATTGTGTCGTACGGGGTCGTACGACACAATATGATCCCTAACGATATGATTTGGTGTCTTAAGGGGTCCTATGGTGTCGTTAGGGGTCATATGGTGTCCATAGGGGTCATATAGTGTCTTGGGACACCATAGGACCCCTTACGACACAATATGGCCCCTAACGACACAATATGACCCAAAGCGACCCAATATGGTGTCATTAGGGGTCATATGGTGTCCTAAGAGGTCATAAGGGTTCATGGGACACCATATGACCTCTATGGACACCATATGACCCCTAATGACACCATATTGGTGTCCATAGGGGTCATATGGTGTCCCATGAATCCTTATGACCTCTTAGGACACCATATGACCCCTAATGACACCATATTGGGTTGCTTTGGGTCATATTGTGTTGTTAGAGGTCATATTATGTCTTAAGGGGTCCTATGGTGTCCCAAGACACCATATGACCCCTAATGACACCATAGGACCCTTAAGACACCAAATCATGTTGTTAGGGGTCATATTGTGTCTTACAGGGTCATAGGACACATATGACCCCTAACGACATGATTTGGTGTCTTAAGGGGTCTGATGGTGTCATTAGGGGTCATATGGTGTCCATAGGGGTCATATGGTGTCCCTAATATCTCTCCTCCTCCTCTCTCTCTCTCTCTCTCTCTCTCTGTCTCTCTGTCTCTCTGTCTGTCTGTCTGTCTGTCTGTCTGTCTGTCTGTCTGTCTGTCTGTCTGTCTGTCTCTCTCCCTCTCCTCGTCCTCTCTCTCTCTCTCTCTCTCTCTTTCTCTCTCTCTCTCTCTCTCTCTCTCTCTCTCTCTCTCTCTCTCTCTCTCTCTCTCTCTCTCTCTCTCTCTCTCTCTCTCTCTCTCTCTCTCTCTCTCTCTCTCTCTCTCTCTCTCTCTCTAAAATATGACCAATAAAATCCGATATCCGATTTAATTGGATATCGGATTTCTACCATGTGGCAGTTTTAGTTCATAAATGGCGGCAATGGGAATTTTTTTTTGGGGACCCACATATTTTTGTACTAAAATTGGATATCCGATAAAATCGGATATCAGATTTTATCGGATATCCGATTTTGGCACTAAAAACCAAAAAAAAAAGGGTTTGTGGGCCATTCTGTTGATTCTAAGGGCCGACAGTTTGGGTCCTATGTTTTCTGTCGACGATCACGGGGTTGCAGATAGCTAGAGACAAATTAGTGCTTTTGGGAGATTCTTAAAGTGAAAACTTACATTGTCAATCACGAAGGAGCATATGTGTGGAGGGAAATGGGGAGTAGTAGTCATTGGAAGTCTAAACGCAAAAGAAAACTTTCAAATGACCAAGTTGAAGTGTATAGAGAAAGAGATAGAGAATGTCATAGGAGGAGAAGACAAGGTATGTTAAATATTGCTAATGTTACTTCAACTGAAGAGGAAATTGAAATTGAAAATGAGCCACAAGTTATTGAAAATGAAAATGTAGATTTTGAAAGTGAAAATATTGAAAATTTTGAAAATGTTGAAAGTGATAATGAAAATGCTCAACATGTGGAAAATTTTGACATAGGAGGTGAAAATGTGGAAAACTTTAACATTGAAGGTGGAATTGCCTCACCAAGTGAACCATATGTAACACCTAATTACTTTAGAAATGAAGACCCTCTCATGGATGAAAGACAAATTCCAAATCCAAGACCTTCAAGAACCCCAAAATGGTTATTTGAAATCGATGAGAACATTATTGCGAATCTTGAAGGTAAGAGGTCAACAAGAACCGTTCGGTTGTGGGCTACAAAACTTTTCAACCAAAATTTTAGCAATAAGACATTGACTAAGAAATGCCAACTCTTTGTTCAATTGCTAAAGATGATAAAGATGAGACCATTGCTAAACAAATTGAAGATTCGTATGAACAAGAAGACGGAGAGAAATTCTATTATTGCAAAAAATCTATTTGATGCTCTCAATTCTATTGGAAAGAATACCAAAGAAAGAGATAAGAGAGCCACTCGAAGAGTGATTACAACCTCCTTAGTAAGCGATCAATTGAGGAAGACTCGTCAAATGAGACAAACTTGTGTTGATTTGATGAGCTTTACAATTTTTGTTATTAGAGAACACTATTTGATAATTTTTTATGATATAATTATCGCATAACCTTTATGCTCATGAAGGTATTTTTTGATGATATACAATAGTATCACCATTATGATTTTTGCGTCAACATAGTGGGTTCTGTTGATATAATTCGAAGGGATGTATTTTTATGGTATATGATCCACCTTTTCATTTATTATCATGCATTTCAGTTGAAGTGATTATCATAAATCTGTTATGTTCATCCATGCATTTTATGTGTAGACTAACAATTCTTAAAAATACAGGTTCATGCTAGATCATTCGTCGTTGATGAGACCCTCTCTTGGTGATGGTACATATTCCTTTATGCATTAATGAGATTAAATTGTGGGTCTTGTTGTATTTATTATGATGAAGATGATTCAAATGCATGTGACCAGGACACATCTGCAGTGGATCAAATTGTCATGACAGATGATCTATTGAATCAAACATTTGACAGATAGTTAGGTAAATAGGTTAATGCTGGGCCTTCAACATCAACACCTACTAGTCAAAGTGGTCATCGAACTTTCACTCAAGTAACCTTGTCTATTTTTATTCATTAATGGTTTATAAATAAAGTCAGTTAGATTTTGGCAATTGAATAACATTGTTTCATTTCAGATGTTGACATCAGATGCACCTAATATTCTCTCCACAATGGAGCATGGTGTTCTCTAGTAGTAGCATCTTTGATGCTTTTAACAGTAGTATGAGTTAGATTAGTAAATTTCTAATTTGATGCTTCCCACAGGGCTTTGCAACTTCAGATTGTGAGTGTGCCCCTGTTACAAATGAATTGTACTTTATCGACATAGATGGTCTATGATGGATTTTTTGTAAGACTATATGGTTTTATTACATATATTGTACTTTAATCGACATATAACAATATCCAAGTGGTGGTTGGCATGAGCTTGAATATGGTAAGTTGTATGCATCTTGAAGTTGAATATGATATGTTGTATACATCTTGAAGTTGAACTTTGATTAGACTTTGTCAGCATTTGATGAATCATAAATGTCATTTTATTATTAATCTTGTGAGTGTAAGGTGTAGGAATAAATATCAATTACTTTGAAAGTCATGGATGGTTTTCCTCATATGAATAACCAACGAATGGTTGTGCCTTATGAAGAAAAGCTGAACAGATAATAACTAATTGAGAACATCAATTCAAATCCATAATCTAGAGGATACTAATAACAAATCTTTGTATATTTTATTTTTTCTAATAATGAAACAGGTACAATTGTATTGAGATAAAATGAAGCTTTTCTCTCATATGAAGATGTCACATTAGCAAATTGGTCTTTATTATAATACACAAGACATAAGTAAAATCAAAATGCTCTCAAGGTACAATTTTGGACTTGAACCATATTGCATAAATCTCAAGGCTTCAACTTGATTATCATTAAAGGTTTCTGAGTGTTTACAAAATATCCCTTCATATCCCTTCATGGATGTCACATGCGTAGGGTATGACCCTGAGCATCGGATCAAGTGGGGGGGGGCAAAGCAGGAGCATGCGTAGGGTAATAATGCCTAACTAGAAATGTCGGAGCCGACGGTTCATCATCGCGACGAGCTGAACGAGAAATCGACCAGGCGACAACATTCCATTGAGTGAGACTGATGATTTTTTTGCCAACTGAAAAATTGTTGCCCTAATAAAACCGTAGGGCAACTTGAAATACCGAGATAGGATTTTGTAGGGACCCCTCTCGTGGCCCCATAGGTTCAAACGGATCATTTGTAGGTGCCACAGATTCCAAGTTAGGGCCTATCAAAGTTTGATAATTTTGAGCACTTAGGGCGCTCAAGGACGACGCCGGTTAGGGTATGATCCCGAGCGTTCGATCGAGTGGGGGGGGCAAAACAAGAGCATGCGTAGGGTAATAATGCCTAACTGGACATGTCAGAGTTGATGGTTCGTCATCGCGACGAGCTGAATGAGAAATCGACCAGGGTGACAACATTCCATTGAGTGAGACTGACGATTTTTTCACCAACCGAAAAATTGCTGCCCTAATAAAACCGTAGGGTAACTTGAAATACTGAGATAAGCTTTTGTAGGGACCCCTCTCGTGGCCCCGTAGGTTCAAACAGATCATTCGCAGGTGCCACAGATTCCGAGTTAGGGCCCGTCAAAGTTTGACAATTTTGAGCACTTAGGGCGCTCAAGGGACGACGCCGGTAGGGTATGACCCTGAGCGTTTGATCAAGTGGGGGGGTAAAACAGGAGCATGCATAGGGTAATAATGCCTAACTGGACATGTCGGAGCCAACGGTTCATCATCATGATGAGCTAAATGAGAAATCGACCAGGCGACAACATTCCATTGAGTGAGACTGACGATTTTTTCGCCAACCGAAAAATTACTGCCCTAATAAAACCATAGGGAAACTTGAAATATCGAGATAGGATTTTGTAGGGACCCCTCTCGTGGCCCCGTAGGTTCAAATGGATCGTTTGTAGGTGCCACAGATTTCAAGTTAGGGCCCATCAAAGTTTGACAATTTTGAGCACTTAGGGCACTCAAGGGATGACGCCGGTAGGGTATGACCCTGAGCGTTTGATCGAGTCGGGGGGAAAAAAAGGAGAATGCGTAGGGTAATTATACCTAACTAGACATGTCAGAGTTGACGGTTCATCATCGCGATGAGTTGAACGAGAAATTGGCCATGCGACAACATTCCATTGAGTGAGACTGACGATTTTTCACCAACCGAAAAATTGCTGCCCTAATAAAACCATAGGGAAAATTGAAAAAATGAGATAGGCTTTTGTAGGGACCCCTCTTGTGGCCCCGTAGGTTCAAACGGATCATTCATAGGTGCCACAGATTCCGAGTTAGGGCCCATCAAAGTTTGACAATTTTGAGCACTTAGGGCGCTCAAGGGACGACGCCGGTAGGGTATGACCCCGAGCGTTCGATCAAGTGGGGGGGCAAAATAGGAGCATGCGTAGGGTATTGTTCATTAAATCAATTGTATTGTTTATGAATTGTATTGTTCATTGAATGAATTTTATTGTATTATTTATTAAATGAATTGTATTGTTGATTAAATAAATTGTATTGTATTGTTCATTAAATGAATTATATTGTTTATTATAAAAACAACACTTACGATGAAATGAATTGTATTGTTCATTAAATAACCATTATTAACCATTGTTAATTATTGGAATGAAGATTAAAGATTTCCATGATAACACCACACATAGATGAGCAACAATTTATATGATCGAATATCAAATTCTATATATATAAAAATGTCAAATGATTACAAATGTATGTCCATACACAAATATGGCATAAACACCAACTGAAACAAAATGTATGTCTAAATACGTGAATGTATGTCCATATACAAAATATACATGCCAACTAGACATGTAAGCATCCCAAAACTATCTATAACATCCTAAGCTGCTGATGGATCATCAAAATCGATCCTCTTCACCACACTGGTCGGCTCTGAAGGATCCTGCACAAGAAAAACAAACCATGATTAATATTAGTTATATTATATAATTCACATTCGAAAAGTTAACATAAAAATGAACTATTTAATTGAACTATTCATGTTTACCTCATCTCCACGTTTTCTCTTCAGCTTTGCAGGACTCTTGATGTATGTCTTCGGTAGAGGAGGTATGTTTTGAATATTTTCATAAACAACCTACATATGTTTAGAAACATGACATTGATACAAGTTAGCATATAATTGTCACTGATAATAACAAATTATATCTACTAATCAAAAAATAAAATAAACACACATCTACTTGAGGCATCTCTTCTTCTTCTTCTTCAGGTATACTGGGTGTAGTCATCAAGGATGTGAAGCCAAGGATTCTCTGTATATATACACAACAAGTATATGAAACTATCAATCTATGTCTAGACATGTATAATCACTATAAGTTATTTAAACTATTCATTCAATCATATTTGCATTCAATTACCTTTCCCTTGTCTCCAATTGCACTACTAGATCCTAGATCACACTACACCGCACTTGTGCTGCTTGTGCCCTACAAGAGTAAAATAAGATATACATGCAAGTTACTACATAATCTAATTAATACAAATATAAATTATGACCATGTATGTACAATAAAATACAAACGACTAGGTGCAATAATATATGTACCGTCAAGCTATCAAGGCCAAATGAAATGGCCGACAAGGTGCCCTCCTGAATCTGTCTCAACTCATCCTTGGTCATCAACTGTTAAATAGACCATGTAAATAAAAATTAGTACTTAATATTATCTAATTTATAAATATTTCATTAAAATATAACATGAACTGTGAAAACACAAATCTTACCAATACATCATCAATGTATGATGACGGTGCCTCCTCGCCTCTAGCATGTGAGGACTCCCCAGGGTATCCTCCAGTCTGTGTAATAACCTCTGGTGCATCATGCATCTCATGCACCTCGTAATCTGCACTGTCCACAATAGGATCAATGAGCTATCCAACTAGACCCAAGCATACGTGCCCACACATGACACAACTATGGGGCACGCATATGTTTGGAGCTGAGGATGATGTGTCAGCACCACTCGATGCACCGCTACCATCAAAAGTAGGCTGAGCTACTGACGCAGCCTGAGAAACCAAAAGGCTACTCAAAGAGTGAATAGCCGATATGGTCCGTGAAGCCGCCTCACAAATGATATCAGGATGCTGAACTGCAGGTGGGGGATCAATAGGAGGAGGGGGGACATATGGGCCCTGGACTACTCTGACTGCCCCAGGTCTATTTTGGGGCATACCTAAACCTACACCTTGGAAAGGTTGGATGTCAAAGTAGTTCACATGTTTCTGTAAAAAAAACTCAGCATACAATTTTTTATGTAATAGAAGGGGCTATCAAGATTGTTGTTGGGTGGTTTGTCGAAAACCATCCACCAACGATCCCAAAATTTTTTCACAATCCCATCATTTGTGCACCATTTGATAGAAAGTTTTGTTTTTTTGGGATCTACAAGTTGACCAGTACGGGGATTGACAAACAATGAGGCGATTTCAGCTTTGGATATCTCAAGATCCTTGATATCCTTATACAACAAGCCATCTCCATATTTTTTCCTTCATAGAATCTCACCACAAAAGGGCGGCATCGTGCTCCTTAGTCATGGTTTCCATACTTTTTACGATCGACATGAGAGGATCAAACAATGGGTTTAGACGAGGGATCCTACGATATACTTCTGCAATCCCCCTCAATTCATTCAAATTTTGTGCAATCAAATCTTGAATTGAGGGGGGGTTTGGCAAATGAGGGTTTGGTTGTTGCAGTTGTGGTTGGTCACTATTTTCATTGTTATCTCCCATTTTTAACCTAATTGAATGTAAACAATTAAATTTAGTTAACAAATTTAAACAATTAGGTATTTGATTTTAAAAAAACCTAGTTTTCATGAAAAAAACCATATTTTCAATGAAAAATCAAATAAACATTCACAAAAAATACAAAAATGAATGAAAATGATTCAAAATGACAAAATTCTTACCTCTAAATCTATTTTTTAGCAATTTTTTGTCAAAAAATTGGATATCGGATGGAGCAGATATTGGATTTTGACAAATTCGCGCGACCCATGAGTTAAAAATGACTCACGGGACTGTCACTGTCTAAATATAAAAGTCTCAGAAAATCGGATATCCGATTTCAACAATTAAATTATTTTTAAATAACATATATAATATAATAATATATTATATAATATAACAATATATTATTATATTATATAATACATATTGTATTATATTATATATATTATAATATAATATAATATAATATTATATAATATAATATAATATAATATAATATAATATAATATAATATAATATTATATTATATTATATTATATTATATTATATATTATATAATATTGTACTATATTATATTATATTATATTATATTATATTATATTATATATAATATAATATAATATAATATAATATAATATTATATTATATATTATATAATATTGTATTATATTATATATTAATATTATATATAATATAATACAATATTATATTATATTATATATAATATAATACAATATTATATATAATATAATACAATATTATATAATATATAATATAATACAATATTATATTATATAATATAATATTATGTTATATTATATAATATAATATTATGTTATATTATATAATATAATATTATGTTATATTATATTATAATATAATATAATATAATATAATATAATATTGTATTATATTATAATATATAGTATAATACAATATTATATAATATATAATATATAATATAATTTAATATTATATTATATAATATAATATTGTATTATATTATATATAATATAATATTGTATTATATAATATGTATTATATAATACGTAACATATAATACATATTATATAATACTTAACATATAATATATTTTTTAAATTAAAATTACAAATAAAAATCGGATATCCGATTTTATCCGATATCTGATTTGCATAGGTAATTACCAGGCCAAGGTGTACTGACACCTAGGCAAAGCAAAAAGTCAACATGGATTTTCGCGTTTTTAGGCGAGTGAGGAAGGCTATTTTTTTCACATCGCCACTTTTTGGCCCCCCATGATCCTGCACTAACCCACATAAACTATGAGAAGAGAAAAAATTATTTTCTAAATGTCCTTTATGATTTGCAATCTAAAATCACAAGAATTTTAGCCTGCAATGTTGCTTCCTTTTCGGATTCCTATCTAGGCCTGCTTCTTATTTTAAAAAACCCCATAAATCTCTTTTAGAATGTAATTATTGAGAGGTTTCAAGAAAAGCGTTTAGGATGGAAAGGGAAACTCTTAATTTGGGCTGGGAAAGTCCAATTGGTGAAATCTTGTCTATATAACATCTTAGTCTACTACCTATCTCTTTGTGAGATGCCTGGATGTCTAACTGAAAAAATTTAAAAAATCTAAAAGTATTTCCTTTGGATAGGTATGGAAGAAAAAACACACATGTCCTTGGTTTCCTGGGATAAAGTTTGTAGCTCCAAAAAGGAGGGGGGACTTGAGATTACATAACTTAAACCTTTCAACAGGGTCGTAGTTTCTAATTTTGGATGGTAGTAGTTGAAAATATGAAATACTAGGCTAAAATCTTCAAAGTCGAATATCTAAACAATGCCAATAGTAGCATTCTTCTTCTTGATAACGAGTTTCCATTTGGACCTTGAATATGAAACAATATATCCAAACTTATGACTATTATATGGAAGGGAGGGAAAAAAACGGTTTGGAATGGACTTGACGCACTAGGTTTTGGGAAGATATATGGTTAAAAGATAAATATCTTGTTGATCTAAATCAATTCAATTTGGTAAAAAATGTCCTTATCCAATCTTGTGGCGCCCTTTTTCAAGGATCTATCATGGAAAGGAGACCAAATCAAATGGAAAAAATTTATGGATCAAGTTAGGAATAGTAAAAACATCTCTGATACCAGCAAGAGACAAATTATGCAGGAGGCTCAACATTTATGTTCTACCTTGGGTGATTTCTCCTTTGTTTCCCCGTCACAGAGAGGATGAATGGATTTTGTGTCATTATCCTTTCGTGCCTTCCAATTAAATCTACCTGCAATGCAATTGTGGCTGATTCAAGGGAGCATTTCAATTGGAATATCATTGGAGTTAAATCCACGAGATACCTAACCCCATTGACCCCATTGACCCCATTGACCCTATGCTAAATCCATGGGATACCTAACCCCATTGACCCTACATCTAATATTGGTTACTTTATTAATTTACTTTCCACAATATGAAATAAATATAATATAATATTTCCTAATACTACAATACAACTCATCAAGTGGCCTCAAGAATATTCTGAAGGAATCTCTTTATGTTATATGTCCATTCTCAACTGACATAATAAAAAAATAAATAAATATTATAATTACAAACATTATTATGCAACATGTACAACACCTATTTTCGCAACAATTTGGACTTTATTATGCTAGATCATTATAATCAACATTATCAATAGTATCAATACAACACAAACAATGTAAATATTTCACACCAAGAAGGTGGATATCCAAAAACCCACTCTAAACAATATTCATTTGTTCTTAACATCAATCTCTTCTTACTAGGAATACAAATTATGACAAAAACTTATTCAAATTTATAACAATCATTGCTTTTCATTATGCTAAACTGATGGTAAAAATAGTTAATAATATTACTAATCAATCATCTCTATACCACTACATATCAGACATGGCAAATGTTAGCATCACTATTGAATAAGAATAAGTATCTTCATCAATTCTCTCCATATAACTATAAAGGAGAATTCTAATATTAGTACTATGAAAAATGCCATTATAGTATGCTAGATATCCACACCAATAGGATGGACATCAAACATAAAATATTTGCTCAACTTACACTTGAGATCCTTCATAATCTGCAACAATCCTCTACAATATCAACATTGTCAAACATGTCACTATAGTACACTCAATATCAACACTAATAGGATGGACATCGAATATAAAACATCTGCTCTTACACTTGATATCCTTCACAATCGACAACAATCCTCTACAAAAGAACATCAACTACAAAGAGGTAGATGACAATAATCATAATAAACGCCTGCCATAATTACCCATATATTTGTCGAACCATCATACCATGTTCATATGATCAAGGACATCATGCAACCTCATCACTACTACATAAAGTAGTTTTCTATAGTTACTCTCTTCATTTGATTACCATTTCACCAATGAAACCACAACTTCTACCATAAATTAGGTACAATATATATGACAACATATATTGTTAGACATCAACTTGACATCAATGACAATACATATTTCCCACAATCCATCCATCTTCTTAGATCTAAGCATAGTTTTGAATTGAGTGCCAAAGAAAATCCCAAATATTCATCCTTCATAGCATGTAGAAAATTTTCCACTGAGTAACATTACCTTATAGCTATGAGATTTCCACAATCCTCATGCCCTCCCCTACCCAACATCTCTTTTTATTCTATATCAAATCTGCAACTCAATATCTTTCCTATCTTTGGAATTCTTTTCATCCTGATGATGAATCATAGAATGTGATTCAAAATGTTGATGGGAAAAAATACACACAATCGAATCCAAAAAATTTCATAAAAATATTACCTTGCTACTATTGCTGGTAGTGTTGTACTCTTATTGTCCTTGTAAAGGTAACAATGTATTTTTTGATAGCATCCTTCTCAAAAGTATAAGTGTCATTTCTTCCATCATTTATAGATTTCCCATAAAATTACCAAGGTCTACCCAAGTACACATGATACGCATCCATGGAGATGATATCACACATGAAGATATCCATATACCTTCCTATTTAAAACTCTACTAAGACTTGTTCATCTAGTAACAAATGATGTCCTTTTTGTAGTCAAGAAACCTTATAAGGGGTAGGATGTTTAGTTTTGTTCATGCCTAGTTCATTCACCATGTTCATAGCCACGATATTATCAATAATACCATTGTATTGGTTCCTAAATCTCATTTGGTGGATTCAAAAATACTCTTTTGAACAAAAAAGAGTCTAGTATCTTAGGTTGCTCATTATGATTAGATGGTGATCCAACACTCTCTTTATCTACTGGCACAATCTAATTGTTTTATTTAGGCCTTGTACATCCTTCTTTTAGAAACTCAAGAAACTCCAAAATTTTATTACTAGCATACTCGTTGCACTTAAAATATTTATTAGTGAAACCCCTTCCTCTTCCTTGATAATTTCCTCTTCCAAATAATATTCCTCCTCTATTTTGATAGCCTCATCTTTCTCGATTGACTAGTCCATTGGCACTGCTAGTCCCTTGATATTGTTGATGTTGCTGTCCTATACCTCTATAGCCTCTTCCTCTACATT
Organism: Cryptomeria japonica; assembly: GCF_030272615.1. Classification (NCBI taxonomy): domain Eukaryota; kingdom Viridiplantae; phylum Streptophyta; class Pinopsida; order Cupressales; family Cupressaceae; genus Cryptomeria; species Cryptomeria japonica. The sequence continues at coordinate 473,300,853 of NC_081412.1, forward strand.
TTAAATAATTATTTTTCTTCCTCATGAGCTTCTCTTTATCTTTAATACCAAATTAACAGGGTTCCTCAAGTGATCAAGGGCACCCTAAACTTACTTCATCTTGAAAACTATTTCTCAATCCATTAAGGTATCTTGCTACCTTCTTCATATCTTCTTCACTATGGCATAATCTAATCACTAGTTTGTAAAAATCTTCCATATATTCTTTAAATGACATCTCCTTTTCCTTCATATTTTTAGTCTTCTCAATAGATTTGTATGGTAATATGCTAGAAGGAACTCAGTGTATAGTTTATGAATTATCTTATCCCAAGAAGTGATCTTTTCTTTATTATTTTTCCTTTATAATAAACATAATCCCACTATATAGCAGTGTGGCCTTGGAGCCTTGTACATGCAAACTTAACTATTCTCTTTTGCAACTGCTTTGCATTGAAAGTACTTCTCAATATCATTGATCAAATTAAATAATTTCTCTCCATTGAGGCTTATTGAATAGGTATGAACCTCAATTATCAGTTTGGCTCCAACAACTATGGTTTCTTTGAGTACAATGTTTTTGAAATACCTTCCAACTTTGCCAGAGTATTATTAATTATTTAAGGATCCTCTTCTTCCTCAGTGTCACTAACATCATTCGCTACTATTCCTCTCCTTATGGTTGCTCCATGACATCTATTGTTACTGGCAAGTTCTTCAACAACTCCAAAATCCCTTCTTCATGTCTTCTTTTACCACCTCCTCTAGAACATCCTTTGTGCATTATTCATGGTGGCATTCTATCTGATTTCCACACTCCCAATTTATTGTAATTTTTATATAAAAATATGTTGGCAATCTATTGCAAAAAAATTAAAAACTATATTTGTCCATAATGGCAATAAGAATTCCATACTTTAACAGAGAAACATAGTGTAATAGTTCTTTATCAAACATGACACTGTCCATAAACCAAATGGACACAAAGAAGGATTTTATTTGTGAATAATATGATAAATTTATTACAAATCATCAACTACATGCCTTTCTCAAGTGACCCAAACAAGGCTAGAGACATCCCCTACTCGTCACTCCTGATTCCACCCAATCCAACACTAAATTGATGTCACTTCTTTCTAGCCAAGTCTTCTTCAAAGTTCCATGTTATATTTTTCTTTGTCAATCCAAGACTTATCTCTCTTTGAATTGTTGCCATTTTTTCCCCCAATTTCCCTAATTGCCACCAACATAAACTCCCAAGAAGGAACTAATTGAATAACAAGAGTCAACATGTCAACTAAGGAAGAGGAAAAAAAAACCAACTCAAAACACCTCTACAAATCAAAAATTTAATAATCTACCAAAACCAAACAAAGAAAACAAGAAAAAGAGGGCCAATGCCCTTGCATCAATTTTTCTTTCTATTAATTTTTTCTTTTTAATTATGAATCTACTTTTGAAATCCCCTTTGTTAAATTTTCCTATTATTGTCTTACATTATCTTGAGAATTTACTTTGTATTATAATCTTGCTTTACAATTTCTTATGCATTGCCATCTATTGTATCTCGCAAATCTGATTTGAATTGATTTTTTGTCTATCCTTTTCCCATTAATTACCTTTGGTTTTAACTACAATTTTTCTCTTTTGGCTATTCTTGTTTACTTGCCACTTCAATTTTTTGGTTGATAGATCAACCTTGTTTGTCTCCTTTGGTCTCTCTTTTTCTATGTTGCTGGAAATTTTATTTATGGTGTATTTCTTTTAAATTTTTATTCATCTTTGGCTCCTAATGGACCTTACATCTCTATTTGTATTCAAAATATTTTTTCCCTTCAACATTGAACTAATTCTTTCACTCTTTATTGTTTCTCTTGTTTGATTTTATCTCTTCTACTTATTTTTCTTCTTGTTTTATTTATCTTGTTTTTGTTGTTGCCATCATCAGTGCATATTGTATGATGGAGTATTATTTGTTTGCATCTCCTAGTGATTCTATCATTGTTTTATTTGCTAACTAGGATTGCTATTACTCTATACCGAGATATCTATATACTTCATAATAATTTCCTCATTAACTCTTGCATTTTTAGAGTTAACCATATTTTTACAACAAATGGATCACTCATATTTTTAACAACACTATATTTCTTTCCAAAAACTCTTTGAAAAGTAAGTGCTCAGACATTGTGGTTATAGAGGTTAAAATCAAGAATTGTAAAGTTAAAATTTGTAAAATTTATTTGTTTTATTTCTATAATTTTGTTTCAGAGTTTCACTTCATTATTTATTTATTAAATTGGCAATTGTTGGTTTTGTTGGATTAGTTCTTTATCATCTTTATATCAACAAGCATGGAATGCACCCATATTCATCGTAGACATGAACCTTCATAATATTGAAGTAATTTGAGCCCATTTGTCTTGGCAAGTCATGACCAAGACTGCAAAGGATCTTATTAAACCACTTCATACAATCATGGATCAAGAAACTTCCATTGGATTCCCTCTATTGTGTCACTCGATTGTGTCATGCCTAGCTTCGTGTCTGCCAATTAAGCCCTTCTTTCTATACTTCTCTCCTAGGGAAGGTCATAGACAGTTGTTACGTAAAATATGAATTTGTTTAAGGATTGTCTCAAAGTTTTTGAATTTGATTAGTTGATGAACTTTTTTGTCAATGTTAAATTGCAGTCATAGAAGATCTCCAAGACATGGCATACCAAAAATAAAGGATAGGATTGATTTTTGTTCACATACTTGTGTAGCAGACTTTTCACAAGGATAATTTTAATAAAGCATTGTATAATTAAGCATAAATTTAATGAAGCATTGCATAATTAAGTATAATTTCATTGAAGATTTATATAATTAAATATTAAAAGAGAATATGCAATTAGAATGAAAACAAAATCAAACAAGATTGACATACACCTAATGAAAGTAATGTGAACGAAGAGTGAGCAATGGTAGGTTGCATGTCACCATCCTAGTCTACTATTAACTTCAAATTTGAATAGGGCTGCTTGGATGTGGAGTTTCATTTACAACCACAATTACTAGACTTTAACTATTTCACTAATTGAAAATTTTTGGAATTTTTTTTTTGTAAATCAACAATATATTTCTTTTTAATAAAATTCAAGAGCTTTAGATTTAAAAAATAGGCCTATTACATAAAATAGGACAGTGCATAGAAACAGAACCACGAGTTTCCATAAAGCCACTCATCAAGTGGAGCCAAACGAGGTTATGCCAAAGAATATCTTTACGGGATCCATGAATGTACACAGTCAGGACACTTACAAATTGAAAAAGACCTTAAAAAGCATACTTAAATTTGGACGCCATTATAAACATATATGATAGACATGCATGTTCTACGATGTCATCATCATAAGATAAACAAGAGCTGAAATTTCAAATTGTTTGCTGATTTTAGCATTTCCCATCAAAAATGGGATTTCTACTTTGATCCTATGATAGGTCCCTATCATTTTAGACTCTGATGGGTAAGGTAGTACATTAGGGCGTTGCAATCCAAAGTTTAGCCTTGTGCTGAAATTCACCAACGGGCTTATCTGTTGTGTCTTTGTGAGTTCTAGCATGCTCCGAATGATACAGTGTTGCTTCTAGGACAAGTCACTTGATAGGATCATATACAAACATTAGATCAAAGGCTTAGAGATAAGCTACTGGAATTTATTGGTTTTCAGCAGTTGGTGTATGCAAGCTTCGTGTTTTTGATGGAGTCATGCGTGTGTAGTGTACATTCTCCTAGGAAAAGAGTTTAAGTTTAATATTTACTAGTTTTTGTAGCAAAATGATGGAAACTACCAGCAAGCTTATTGATGACTCTAATCAAGGGTTCAATTCAAAATACATAAGGATATTATTGGTCGTGCCTTCCTTCACTCCATTGGAATTCATTGTCATTGAATATAGGATTAGCAACAATTGCTTGGTTTATGTGAGAATGAACTTGGCTTGTGTCAACTCCTCATGAATTAAACTCAATAAAATGACTAAAACAAATGACCTAAACCCAAGTGCCTGAAATGAAAATATGGGACATTTAGATAGTAGGCATTGGTAAGTGCGTTCATTCAAAGCAATTAGGCTTTAAGACTGACAACTATCCAAACTAAGACTGAATTACTTTTGTAATGTACAATAAAAATGTGTAACCTAAGGGCTCTTTAAAACAACAAATTAAATAAAAGCATTTCTTGTAACCGAAGGGCTCTTTAAAACAACAAATTAAATAAAAGCATTTCTTGTAACCTAATGGCTCTTTAAAACAACAAATTAAATAAAAGCATTTCTTGTAACCTAAGGGCTCCGTAAAAGAACAAATTAATGAAAGCGAAGCATGATAAAATACTGTCTATTATTTCTTGGAACACTTATTACTCTTAAGTTTTAATGCAACTTCATTCATGTATGTAGCAAGATCCTCCAAATACTGACGATCCAGTTCATCTTACCTGATTTTATATTGAAATGACCTTTACAAAATGACATTACAGGTAGTACCCTAATTCATCCATTGTCGGAAGGTGGTCCTCCATTGGCCTGATTTTGTTTCTTTCTAAAAGACGTAAGTTTCTTGAATTCCAATGATTTTGAGGCTCTAGTAGAATAGAGGCTCTAAAAGACATAGGTTTGGAAAAAATAAACTACGAAATTGCTAAACATTAATCTACCTTATAATTTGAGGCTCTAGTAGAATAGAGGCGATATAATTTTGTAGATAATATACAGGCACACAACCTATCCCATCATAGCTTGTGTAGCATTTTCAAGACTCAAAACAGGTAAATAAATTATAGAAATCAGAAGATAAGGTGGTCCGGGCAGCATGAAAATCGGAAAACACAAAAACAATTGCAACTTATCCTGACCCGAATCACAAGTTTACAAATTATATATTTAACTTGTTTGCTCGAATATTCAATTTTGGAATGAAAGAGAACATATACATTTTATGTGCCTGGCAATGCTCAGGATGAGGCCAAGTCTGCTTCACTAGCCTGCTCGATAATAGCAGGGAGACCATCATGATATGCACGCGAACAACTTCTGTACATGCAGGGACACCTGTAAGCCATTTACTCAAATTCAAGGCAATCCATGAATATATAGAAGCTCGAAAGTTACCTTATTTAATTCTTGTCAGCCATACAAAAAATAACCCTACAACACACTGACAAGAGACAAGAATGCTGTGTTCTCTTCCTTTGTAACTCACATAGTACTCTGGAAATTTCTCACTAGCCCAATCATGTCACAAAAAAGTATTATTTATAAATGTTAATCTTAAAAAATTCACTATATACAATAAATATATAAAGAATATAAAGAAAAATTATGAACTTGGTGTAATGTCATGTCAATTTCCCGTTGAAAACTATTTCCAAGCCTTATCATTAGCCTTTTCCACGTAGAAGGCCTCGTCATCTGGTTTGGGCCAATTTTTTGAAGTAAAAAAATGCGACGACACTAGGCATCATTTCCAGATAATAATTTATCGTATATTTAACAAGGTCGTGATTATTTTTGAAAGGTCACCCAATGTTTTTATCTCGATTAAATCTCCCAAGAAGGAAGGAATTGTTGGTACGCCTGGCTGGATCAAAGATTATAAGAATGGCGTAGAAATTGAGATATGCACATTTGGCGTATTCCGATTGAAAGGTCACCCAATGTTTTTATCTCGATTAAATCTCCCAAGAAGGAAGGAATTGTTGGTACGGCTGGCTGGAACGAAGGTTATAAGAATGGCGTAGAAATTGAGATATGCACATTTGGCTTATTCCGATTGAATCATGCCAAACAGACGGCCAAGGCTGACAGATTCCACTCTAATTCCACTTATAAATTGGGTCTCCTTTCTCAGCTTACCTACACAAAATTTTTGTTCAAAAGATAAACAAAAATGGCAAAGAAATTTTTTTGCGTGGTGTTAATAGTAGCTTTGGCAGTAAGCATGTCAGGTATAGCTGAAGGACAGGCGAATCCTTGCGATATTTATGTTGAGTGCACAAGTGATGCTGACTGTCAGGTATACAACTATCCTGGTGAGGACCCCTTTATTTGCTACAATATTGGACAATGTGGTCCGGGAGTGGGACTTTGCGGTTAATCCCCGAGAGAGAGAGAGACGCACACTTCGTTTTCTCGTTTCTCAGGTTAATGTTATTATGTTTTGGGGGACTTTGCAGGAGAGAAACATTGCAGGAGAGAAACATTCATTTCTCTAGTTGAGCTTTCTCATCAAATAAATAAGTTATTATGTTTTACTTGTGTTTGGACATTATTATTATGTTATGTTCTTATATGGTAATGGTGAAATTTATATGTCTATAGGGATATTATATTGCAAATCTTTTAAGATGTGTGTTACTTGTGGTTTTGGTTTTGCCAAATACAATTGGAAAGATTATTTTTTGTGTTAAAAGTTGATTAACTCTTTTAAGAGAATTAAGTGTCTTTTACAGGATCTATTGTTTTCTTCTTTGATTCTACCTTCTTCTTTGAATTGAAAAATTCTTATTCAATTCTACAATTGAATATATATGATAGCCTCCACCCAATATTCTCTAATCTAATAACATGTGTAATTGGTATTGGAAGGGAGAGCAAAAGGATGTTGCATTTGTATATTGGTTTATTGATTTTGTTTGATCATTTTACTCTTTGATCTTCTTCACTATAAGATATTTCCAAAACTTTTGAAAGAATAAGCTTAAGTTGTGCTTTGGATATTTACTTTTATATGAGTGCAATCTAGAATGTGTACATAGACGTGCGAATCATTTTATTATTTTTTGAAAATTAATAAGTTAATTAAATGATTGTCTCACATGATTGGAAGAACACTTTTTTAATATTTTTGAATGAATATAATTATATAAATAAAATTTACTTAGACACAATAATAATGTTTTAAAATTTTTTCTAAGCTTTGATTAATAGAAAAGCCTTGCATTTGAATGTGATAGCTCTAGTTTATAAAATTTTATGAGTTGATCCAATTTTTTAAGACGGATAAATTGAAGAAAATAAAGATTCTAAATTTATCTAAAAGAGTTAAATTAACTCTATTCTAATATAAAAACAAATTGTAGCTTTCTCAATTAACTATTTTTATGAGTTTTGGTTTGAATGAAGTATTCAAATTGGGAGAAAGAAATATTGAAATAATTGAGATAGAATCATTTCATTGGACTCTTGGAATTTTGAGCACTGAATTATAGGTGATCCTTCCTAGGTCGCCTTTGAATCATAGAATATTATAGAAAACCTGGGAAAGCAAGAGAGTATAGACTCCATAATGTTTTGATTCAAAGATGATTAGTCTTAATCTACACATCTTGACTATGAATTATGTCCCTTAGAGAATTTGAGAGTGATCAATGAAATACAAATTCATAAAAGAAAATTTAATTTTACTAAAAAATTTGCAATTAAATAAAAAGCATTAACTTTTGGAAATCACAAAAATAAAAAAAGTATATAAGTAAAATATGAGATCATTCCAATAATCAGCCATCATCTATCAAAACACCAAATAATCAATCATAAATTTTGGTTATATAAAAACAATATTTATTCTTATAGAAAACACGTATCTATGTCAAATTCTATTTCTAATTTTTGTAGATAAGTGTAAAATTGAGTGCATAAATTTGCATTATTAAACTTGTTTTCTAATATATTTTTAGATCAAGTAGTAAAACTAAATATGGTTTGAAAAAGTATTTCTATTCAATCAATATTAAAAATATGCAACCTTTGCATATTGTTATAAAATATAAACATATCATTTAAAGAAATTGAGGTATTTTCATAACATTTTTTTGTGAAAAAAAAAGTACTGTATTAAAGAATGTTTAGATCAATATGAATGCTTTTGCAATTCAACTCAATATATAATATTAAATAAAATTGTTTTCTTAGATATCTTATAATATAAGTTCTTTTGTTTTTTCAATTTTAACTATAGTTAGTCACATTTAATAACATGAGAAAATCCTCTTTGGAAGGAGTGAAACAACAAAATATTTAGGGAAGATTCAATAAATAATAATACTCTATTCCAAGTGTTCAAACAAAAAATTAAAGAAAATATGAACGCTGCTTCCTTTGGGTTGTTGAATTTTTTTCCTAGTCCTCAAGAACTTAGAGCTAAACAAAATTGAGGGATTAACCAAAATTTGATGAAGATTAACTGAAATAACTTGATCCTAAAAAAGGAGTGAAAATGGTCTTCTTTGGAGGAAGGGTGGGTTAAATGGAATTTTGATGGTTGATATAAGGGAAATCCAAGGATCTCTAGAGCTGGGGGTGTATTTAGAAGCAACAAGGGATTCCTTATTGAAGGGTACAACATGAATCTTGGCAGAGGTTCCAATAATCATGCATAAGCTTATGTTACAAGAGCAAGGTCTTAGGAGACTTAGGGAGAAGAGTTATCAGAATATTATCCTCAAAGGGGATTGTTAGGGTTTCAAGCAGATCCGAAGCAAATATGAACTAACAATTATATGCAGATTTAAATACAAAAGATAAAGAAATAAAATAGGACACAGATAACACAGAGATTTAACGTGGTTCACCCAGAACAGGTTACGTCCACCATACACAGCCGTCCAATCTTTCTTATTATCCAGCAAAAATAGTACATCAACCTTACAATGCCTTAAGAATCCAAGCCGCTTATAACATGCGTTTTTAGGGCAACAAACAAAGTCGGCCTTTTTTAGGGTTTTATTACAATGTCGGTTTTCATCAACAAAAAACGGCGAGGATACGTGCTGAGTGTACAGTACTATGCTGATCAGTCGCCACATTTCAACAATCTCCCACTTGGAGACTGATACTACACGACACCACTATACATGCAACATCCGCTAGATAAAACACTAGGACTTGACTGGTATAAATTCCACAATTATCAATCAAGAAGACCAACAGAAACTGATGAAGAAATCAGCTTCTCCTGTGGAACTGCCTTTGTGAACATATCAGCAGGATTCTCACTTGTGTGAATCTTCTCAAGCCGTAACTGACCCCCCTCCAAAATAGTCCGGATGAAGTGGTACCTGAGCTGAATGTGCTTTGTCCTTGAATGAAAAGCAGAGTTCTTCGCAAGATGAATGACACTCTGGCTATCAGTATACAATGGGCTATCCTCTTGTGTCTGACCCAATTCCTTCAGAAAACATTGCAACCAAATCATCTCTTTGCTGACTTCTGTAGCAGCAACATACTTAGCTTCAGTGGTTGAAAGTGCAACAACCTTTTGCAGCCTAGAAATCCAACTGACTGCAGTTCCCCCTATAGTAAAAGCATACCCTGTAGTACTCCTCCGTGAATCAATATCACCCGCCAGATCAGAGTCAACAAATCCACTTAGAGTAGCATTAGATCCTTTGAAACATAATGCCTTCGTAGTAGTTCCTTTCAAATACCAAAGAATCCATTTCACAGCATTCCAATGTTCCATACCCGGATTACTCATAAACCTGCTCACAACTCCCACTGCATGTGCAATATCTGGCCTTGTGCATACCATTGCATACATCAGACTGCCAATAGCTGATGAATACGGGATGTTAGACATTTTATTAACCTCTTCCTGTGCCTTTGGGCACATCTCCTTAGTCAATTTGAAATGACTAGCCAAAGGTGTACTAACTGCTTTTGCATCCTGCATGTTAAATCTTTTCAACACCTTCTTTATATACTCACTTTGGGACAAATTCAAGGTTCTATTTTTCCTGTCCCGTGTAATCCTCATACCGAGAATTTGCTTAGCTGCACCCAAATCCTTCATAGCAAATGACCTGGCTAATTTCTTTTTAAGATCATTTATATGTTGCATGTTAGACCCAGCAATAAGCATGTCATCAACATAAAGCAACAGGATAATATAACTGCCATTATCAAATCTCTTAAAATATACACAATGATCAGAATGACATCTATGATAACCGTGTTCAGCCATGAAACTATCAAATTTTAAATACCATTGTCGGGGTGCTTGCTTTAGGCCATACAGACTTTTCTTCAACCTGCACACCAAGTTCTCCTTACCTTTGACCTCATATCCCTGTGTTTGCAACATGTAAATTTCCTCCTCCAAATCTCCATGGAGAAAAGCTGTTTTGACATCTAATTGTTCAAGATGTAAATCATCTATAGCCACAAGACTAAGTACAGTTCTAATTGAAGTCATTTTTACAACTAGAGAAAATATTTCATCATAATCTATGCTCTTTTTCTGTGCAAAACCTTTTACGACAAGTCTGGCCTTATATCTTCTCTGACCTCCTTCCTCCTCCTTCAGTCGATAAACCCATTTGTTAGGCAAGGCTCTTTTTTCTGCAGGTAAAGGAACTAAGTCCCAAGTCTTATTTTTCATTAGGGAGTCCATCTCCTCTTTCATGCCTAGCTGCCATTGTTGTTTAACATCCACTTGCATTGCTTCTTCATATTCTTCTGGTTCACTAGAATCTGTTAATAAAATAGAATACAAAGAAGGAGAAAATCTTTCAGGGGATCTACTTGTCCTCGTAGAACGTCTAACACTTGCAGGAGTTTGTGGGACAATCTGTTGTTGCTGAGCATCAGGTACCTGTGGCATTTCATTTTCAGGAATCTCATCCAACACCACATATTCTTGTTTGTCCTGTTCATGCTTCTTTTCCTGCATCTGTTCTTTATACATAACCTTCTCATTGAATATAACATCTCTACTTCTAATTATTTTCTTATTTTCAAAATCCCATAACCGATAGCCATATTCATCTATCCCATATCCAATGAAGGTACATTTCTGAAATTTAGCATCAAGCTTGGTTCTGTTTTCTTTATCAACATGGACAAAAGCTTCGCAACCAAAAGTTTTTAGAAAAGAATAATTTACCTTTTTACCAGTCCATGCCTCCTCTGGAATACCACCATCCAAAGGGGTTGAAGGTCCTCTATTTATCAAATAGACAGCAGTATGTACAACATCTGCCCAAAAATGTAAGGGCAATCCAGCATGCAATCTCATGCTCCTCGCATGTTCCATGATGGTTCTATTCATTCTCTCTGACACACCATTTTCCTATGGAGTTCCTGGAACTGTCTTCTGCTTTCGAATCCCATTTAAGGAACAATAATCTTCAAATGCTTTGCTGCAATACTCACCTCCATTATCCGATCTGAGACACTTCAACTTTTTTCCTGTCTCATTCTCAACCAAAGCTTTCCATTTCTTAAAAGTTTCAAAAACATCTGATTTTTGTTTTAGGAAATATACCCATGTTTTTCTGGTTGAGTCATCAATAAAAATAACATAATAACAAGAGCCACCAAGAGATGATACCTGAGCTGGTCCCCATACATCTGAATGTACAAGCTCTAACTTCTCACTCTTCTTCTCTTTCCCAACCTTGAGAAATCTGACTCTTTTCTGTTTACCATAAACACAGTTTTCACAGAACTCTAAATCAATCTTCTTTAGTCCTGGCAATAGATTTTTGGAGTGAAGGATTTTCATCCCTTTCTCACTCATGTGCCCAAGCCTATGGTGCCACATTATCGAATCTGTTCTTGCAACATTTATTGTTGTTGTCCCTGCAGTAACTTTATCTGTAGCAGCTAAGGTAGAGTAAGTGTTACCAGTACACAGATATAATGTGCCTACCTTCTCACCTTTAGCTACTACTAATGATCCTTTAGTGACCTTCCACATACTCTCTGAGAAGGTAACTATGCAACCTTCACTACCTAGTTGCCCTGCAAAAATTAAATTTCTTCTTAAATTAGGAACATGTCTTACCTCCTGCAGAAACCAGTCATTACCATTCTGCAACTTGATCTTTATCTTTCCTTTTCCAACAATTTGACAGGGCTCATCATCACCCAAATATAACTGTCCAAAATCACCTTGAACATAATCTAGAAAATATTTTCTATTGGGTGTAGCATGAAATGAAGCCCCAGAATATATTACCCAGGAATCATTAACATTATCCAAACATAAGATTAAAGCATCTTGTAAAGTATTACTTGCAATATTAGCTTCCTTACTGTCATTTTCATTTTTGTCTCCTTCTTTGTTTTTTCGAGACCAACAGTCTTTCTTTAGATGACCAGGCTTTCCGCAGTACCATCAATCTTTCTTTCCTCTAGATTGAGAGCATCCTTTCTTTGACTTCCCTCGTGACTTCTCATTCCTAGGGCCTTTTCCTCTTTCCTTTGATCTTCCTCTGTTCTCCACATTCAAAACACTACCCGATGATGTTGGAGTCTCACCTGTGCTTTTCCTTCGCATTTCCTCGCTTAGGATAACACCAACAATATCATCAAATACCAAAGTATTTTTACCAGAGATAGAGTTACTTACAGCCATAACCAAGCTATTCCAGCTTTCTGGCAAAGAACATAAAATCAAGAGAGCCCTAACCTCTTCTGCAAAGGTAATTTTTACCGAAGACAATTGACTGGTAATTGTATTAAATTCATTTAAGTGCTCCGCTACAGATCCTCCCTCACTCATTTTCAAATTAAACAAACACTTCATAAGAAATACCTTATTCGAAGTCGAGGGTTTCTCATACAGCTTAGCCAATGTTGCCATCAAATCTACAGTAGTTTTTGCTTCTGTTATATTGAATGCTACAGACGCCGCACGGCACAATCGAATGGATCCTAGTGCCTTTCTATCTAAAATGTCCCACTCTTCATCTGATATTGTGGTCGGTTTCTTTGCCTTTCCTTCCAATGGACGCCACAAATCCTTTTGATACAGGTAATCCTCCATCTGCATTTTCCATAACTGATAATTCTGGCCGTTAAACTTTTCGACCTTGAATTTGGAATCCTCCATTGCTCCCACTCAAATCTGAAAGTCCTGCCAATTTACAGAAAACCTCGCTCTGATACCAATTGTTAGGGTTTCAAGCAGATCCGAAGCAAATATGAACTAACAATTATTTGCAGATTTAAATACAAAAGATAAAGAAATAAAATAGGACACAGATAACACAGAGATTTAACGTGGTTCACCCAGAACAGGTTACGTCCACCATACACAGCCGTCCAATCTTTCTTATTATCCAGCAAAAATAGTACATCAACCTTACAATGCCTTAAGCATCCGAGCCGCTTATAACATGCGTTTTTAGGGCAACAAACAAAGTCGGCCTTTTTTAGGGTTTTATTACAATGTCGGTTTTCATCAACAAAAACGGCAAATTTTTTTTTTCTCAGGGGCTGCCGCCCTCGAACCCCTGCCCGGGGCCTGGCCCGGCCCCGGACCCCGGCGAGGATACGTGCTGAGTGTACAGTACTATGCTGATTAGTCGCCACATTTCAACAGGGATTCCACATTGATTGTGAATTTCTTAAATTGAAAAGTGGGATGCCCATGGGAAATTAGAAGCTTAATTGAAGACAACAAGGATTTGATTAGGAACTTCCCTCAATCTAAATTTTAAAATATTTTTAGAGAAGGTAATAGGACAACTAATGGAATGGTTAATTATGGCCCTAGGTATGAGACATGGACCTTCCTATTGTTTCCCCACTATCCTCCTATTCTAAAAGATGTTCTCTCTATGAAAAGGGGATAAATGTACCTAAAGGATGCTAATTCTTTTGCTAATAGTACTTACCTTGCTAATCAAAAAGGATATTAGAAGAAAGGGGGCAAAAAGGCCCTCATCTGTCTTATTTTCAAATTCAAATTTGGCTAAAGTACATTATGTTGATGTGGCTTCTTGATCATGGGCAAGGTTGCATGTTAATTATGATTCTTCTTGGCATAGAGGAAGTTAATGTTTTAAAATATATGAAATTTATGAATAAGCCTTTCTTTTATATTGCCATGATTGCTACAAGTGGTGATAGGATTTGTGGGGATGACATCACCTTGCTTTTGTATTTCCATAAGGTTGGTTATGGTCACTTAACATGTGCAAATTGGACCGCTAGGGTCAATTTTTTAGCCATCCTAAGCCTTAAATGCACTTCATTATTTCCTTTCTACTTTGTAGAAATCTTCATGGGCCTAATTTTATTTTTGTCTACTTGTCTCTCTTGATTGTTGTTGCATTTAAGATTGCAATGGGGGGTGTTATGAAATGCTCTAGACACGAGGGTTATAATGAGTTAAAATAAAATGAAGTGTGGGACCTCTTTGATATGGTGGGGATGACCCCTTATTCCTTTTCCATTAAAGATTATAATAGGTCCTTGTCGCCAGAATTTTTCCTCATGGAAAAAGGTGACGGTTACTATGGGCAACATCAAATTGACTGTTGCCCCTAAACTCATAGCGGAAGCCACTAGATTAAAATGCAAAAGACAATAAGTGGAAAATAATATTTTGAGGACATGCAAAAGATATGTCAATAAATTAATTGAAAAAGGGGAAAGGACGATGATGTTGTAGAAAGACTATGATCGCTCCATGCTGTTGGCCCTGTATGCTATGATGAGTTTTTATGTAATGAAGTATTTTTACCTTGGAAGGGTGTTATTCTACTATTCATGGCTATCGCTTTCGAATTTTAATTCATATAGGGGAAGAGTACCAATAGCTGAAATAGTTCCAATAACCGTCACCTTAATACCATGTTGACCCCCCAAAACATAAATTTTTTTTTGTCAGTACATAAATAAAAAAATACCAGTAAATATTTATTTTAACACCAATACATGTTCACAAATGAATTAGTAGTTGAAAACCAACAAGTAAAAAAAAAAAAGTACTGGTACATTTCCTATTTTAATACAAAACATCTTGCACAAATAATAAACATTTTTATTTTTTTAAAAAACTTAATGTTTACATTTGCCACTTTATGCAAGTGGCTTAAGAGTACAAATGTACTCCAATTACAATTACATATGCACAGCTATTGGTGCATTACATGACATAAAAACAATCAATTGTAAACTTCTTAGACACTCAAGTGTATATCCTTCCAAATATCACTTCACAGCTTCATGCATTAAATGGATCTGCATTTGGTACCTGCATTTGCAACAACTAGTGTAAGGCTCCCCAATGTCCAAGAATTTGCATAAAATCCAATTTAAAAAACCAAGTTTCATTTAAAGCAGGGAAGAAAATTGAACAATTCAAAGCAATGGAGGACTGCAGATTTAATATGACATGCCCGACTGTTTCCCACAAAAATTCAAATTTGAAAATAGCTAACTACCACAATCGAATGCATTGCACATTCAAATTATATTATAAGACATAATTTTCCGTTTCACTTTCACTACAATCCAATTCATTGCATATTCCTGAGCTCTGCAAATACCCTCTACACATTCCTTACTTGAGGGCGCACATTCAGGTTGGTACACAAAAAGTAACTAAATTCCCTACGTTCAATGAATACTGTTAACTAAATGTTATAAATCTTTCAATTCAAATGATATTATTTTCAATAAACTAGCATTTCTTTCAATATAGTCACTTTAAATAATATAAACTAGCATTTCTTTCAATATAGTCACTGTAAATAATATAAACTAGCATTTCTTTCAATATAGTCACTGTAAATAATATTAATAGCCATATTGGATGTCCAATGATGGTTTACCTCCTCCGTAGCTGCATAATGCTTTATCTATTGATGATTTCTTTGTATGTAGTTTACAATTTCATTTCAAACCAACTAAATATCTTTTCATTTTCTTTGAAACCCCTTCATTATTTATCATTTCCTTTTATGGGTGTGTTGTTAAATGGTGTCTCTCTGTTTATGATGCCAAAATCATTACAGTGAATGCGAAAAAAATTGGTTATTGTTCATAATTGTTCGAAACCCCTTCATTATTTATCATTACAAAAATGTGTATGCCTGATACTATTACTTACAGTGACTATATATATATATATATATATATATATATATATATATATATATATATATATATATATATATATATATATATATATATATATATATATATATATATATATATATATATATATATATATATATATATATATATATATATATATATATATATATATAGACACACACACACACACACAGAGATATATATACACCAGGCCAGACAACTTTTATTGCAGAGTTTAAAATGGGTGGTCAAAAAATATGTTGAACACACATAACATCCTTCCCACGGACACGTTATGGGCCCATGTTGCACGAACTCCAGCTATCTTTTTTGCCCTCAAAACATAGGGAAATGATGATTTTTTGTGGCATTTTTATTGTTTGCTCTGCCTTCAATTTGTTAATATACTCACTGTAAATAATTATATTAGGCATATCATGCAGTACTTCCATTAAATTTCATATAAGAAATAAAACAACATCATTCAACCATTTACTCATTTGAGAAATGAATCTGCATCTTCGTACTATATCAACAATAACCACTTTTTAATCACATCACAGTTACATCTTCCACTTATGCATCTCGTGCTTGTATCTTTTCTCCTTGTTATATAATGTTTGAAGTTCTGTACCTATGTCTCTGTGTATCTACACACACACACACACACACACACACACACACACACACACACACACACACACACACACACACACACACACACACACACACACACACACACACACACACATCACAGTTACATACTAAACTCCTGCATGGCTTTTTTGAGTTCTCTGGCTATATGGTTATTGTTTATATTTTCATGCATACAAAAATAGAGACACAATACCATTTTTTTTGGTTTCCCTTGATGTTCAATGATGAGTTACAAAAATAGATTTGTTTTCCATCATTTATCTCACTGGCATTGAGGGTTTCATTTCAATGATCTATCTCTCTCTATATATTTATACAGTAGCATTTTTTTGGTTGTTGAAAGATGTTCAATGATGAGTTACAGAAATAGATTTTTTTTCCATCATTTATCTCAATGGCATTGAGGGTTTCATTTCAATGATTTGTCTCTCTCTATATATTTATACGGTAGCATTTTTTTTGTTGTTGAAAGATGTTCAATGATGAGTTACAGAAATAGATTTGTTTTCCATCATTTATCTCAATGGCATTGAGGGTTTCATTTAAATGATCTGGCTCTCTCTATATATTTATACGGTGGCATTTTTTTGGTTGTTGAAAGATGTTCAATGATGAGTTACAGAAATAGATTTGTTTTCTATCATTTATCTCAATGGCATTGAGGGTTTCATTTCAATGATCTGTCTCTCTCTATATATTTATACAATAGTATTTTTTGTTGTTGTTGAAAGATGTTCAATGATGAGTTACAGAAATAGATTTGTTTTTCATTATTTATCTCAATGGCATTGATGGTTTCATTTCAATGTTCTGTCTCTCTATTTATATTTATACGGTAGTTTTTTTTTTGTTGTTGAAAGATGTTCAATGATGAGTTACAGAAATAGATTTTTTTTCTTCATTTATCTCAATGGAATTGAGGGTTTCATTTCAATGATCTGTTTCTCTATATATATTTATATGGTAGCATTTTTTGTTGTTGTTGAAAGATGTTCAATGATGAGTTACAGAAATAGATTTGTTTTTCCATCATTTATCTCAATGGCATTGAGGGTTTCATTTCAATGATTTGTCTCTCTCTATATATTTATACGGTAGCATTTTTTTTGTTGTTGAAAGATGTTCAATGATGAGTTACAGAAATAGATTTGTTTTCCATCATTTATCTCAATGGCATTGAGGGTTTCATTTAAATGATCTGGCTCTCTCTATATATTTATACGGTGGCATTTTTTTGGTTGTTGAAAGATGTTCAATGATGAGTTACAGAAATAGATTTGTTTTCTATCATTTATCTCAATGGCATTGAGGGTTTCATTTCAATGATCTGTCTCTCTCTATATATTTATACAATAGTATTTTTTGTTGTTGTTGAAAGATGTTCAATGATGAGTTACAGAAATAGATTTGTTTTTCATTATTTATCTCAATGGCATTGATGGTTTCATTTCAATGTTCTGTCTCTCTATTTATATTTATACGGTAGTTTTTTTTTTGTTGTTGAAAGATGTTCAATGATGAGTTACAGAAATAGATTTTTTTTCTTCATTTATCTCAATGGAATTGAGGGTTTCATTTCAATGATCTGTTTCTCTATATATATTTATATGGTAGCATTTTTTGTTGTTGTTGAAAGATGTTCAATGATGAGTTACAGAAATAGATTTGTTTTTAATCATTTATCTCAATGGTATTGAGGGTTTCATTTTAATGATCTCTCTCTGTATATATATTTATACTGTACCATTTTTTTTTTGTTGAAAGATGTTCAATGATGTAATTGTTCACTATCTAATTCAATATCAACAATATCTAATTTTCAATCACATCGCAGTTACATACTGAACTCTTGCATGGATTTTTTGAGTTCTCTGGCTATATGGTTATTGTCTATATTTTCATGCATACAAAAATAGAGACACAGGACCATTTTATTTTGTTCAATGATGAGTTACACAAATAGATTTATTTTTCATCATTTATTTCAACGACATTAAGGGTTTCATGGAAATGATCTTTTGCAGGTTCACTGAACATAATGGCACGAGGTAGAAAGGGAAACAGGTCTGTTAGATGTCGAACAGTTAGAGTCACTCGTGGGGTGCACTTCCCTGCTGAAGATAATTTTGTCCAAAATGAAGACCCACTGACTCCTGCTGTAGATGACCACTCACCTAACAATGCAAATGATGTGGATACTGCTGCTGTACATGACCATCCTATTGCAAATTTTAATCGTATTCCACAAACACCACAAGTAGAGGTGGCCTCAAAGGATCCTAAACCAAAATGGAGCATATCTGACATGAAAAAGGCAATTTCATGCATAGAAGACAGGCACATGTCTCTTAGAGGCACATCAATCAAATATGGTATCCCCATTGCTTCTTTGAGGGCATGGCTAATGGGAACCACAACTACGACTGTGAGTGGTCCACACACCATTTTATCAGCAGAGGAGGAGGATGCAGCTGTTCAATAGTGCAAAGACATGGCTGAAATTGGTCACAGTCTCCAAATCAGTCAACTTCAATCAACTGTTGCACAAATTACTGAGAATAGGCCTAATCCATTAAAAAACGGGATGCTAGGGAGGTCATGGTGGGTAGGTATTAGACGAAGGCACACTGATCTGACAATAACAACAACAGAAGGAGTGGACTCTGATAGGGCTATTATGCTTCAACCTTCTATTGTTGCCTCTTTCTATGACAACTTGGAGTTAATGTACAACCTCAATCACTATGGTAGTAGTCAGATTTGGAATTGTGATGAGACTGGTGTGCAAGTTGGGAGGAATTGTGGAATGAGAGTGATAGCCAAATTGGGGCAGAGGTGTGTACCACACCTAATTTCCAAGAGTAGAGAGTGGATCACTATTTTGGCATGTGTTAGTGCATGTGGTTTCAGGATTCCTGGATTTTATTTGTTCAAATCTAAGAGGCATATCCGAAACTACATAGAAAACTATGAGCCAGGAGCATTCATGGCAGTCCAAGAACATGCATGGATGACAAAGGAGCTATTCTTACATTGGTTGGAACATTTTGCATGTTCAGTCCCTGGTGGAGTTTCACCCTCACATAGGGCCCTACTGATCTTCAACAGTCATGGCAGCCATGTAGGCTTCAAGACAATTGAAGAAGCAAGGCGGATAGGTATTGATTTGGTGACCCTTCCGGCTCATACAAGCCACAAACTGCAGCCACTTGATGTCTCTTTATTCTCACCTTTGAAAAATTATTTCAAACAGCAAAGGAGTATATGGATGTCTAAGTTCCCACAAATTGAAATTGGAAGGGAAGGGTTGGCAACTCTTGCAAGCAAGGCCTTTGCCCAAGCATTGACACCGACCAATATAATCAGTGGCTTCCGTAGGATAGGGATTTGGCAACTTAACCGAAATGCATTACAGAATGATATGAGACCAAGTGAGGCATTTGAGGTTGGAACAGAACATGATGCTGCTTCAAGGGATGAATAACCAGAGTATATGACAGTGGAAGCGTGCTTGCGATTGGCAGGTTTTAATGAGGAACAAATTCAAGATTTTGTAGAGCTCCATAGTGGAACACAAGCAATGATTGAGGGTACAAGTTTGACACCAAAAAATGCCGAAGCAGGTCTGCCCCCACAAACTAGCCAACCAAATGAGGGTTTAAAAAATACATCAATAGGCATGTCTTTGCCAACACAAGCTGACATACCAGAGTGGACCCAAGATGCAACCAACTGTGATGATGAAACGCTTTCCATGCCTAGTCTACCAGAAATTGATCCAGCAGATATCATTCATTACTTCACCAATTCAGTCAACTGGGAGCAGCAAGATGGTGTTGATGGTGAAGACGAAGTTCACATAAGTGAAGATGAACTTGAGTTTGTACCATTCACACAAGAGGATGGGCAGCAACAACCAAGGTAAATCTACCAATTCTTAAGACTTCCAGTGCAGAGAATGAACCAATCTTCAGGTGGAGGTAAGAAAAGGGTTCTATGTCTTAGCAGCCAGTCACAGATCTTGACATCTGATGAGTACATTCAAAGGGAAAAAGATAAAGAGATTGAAAGGAAAAGAGAAGAGGAATTGGCAGAGCGAAAGAAAGAGCAGATGAGACAGAGGAAGGCACAACATGAAGCAGAAGCGATAGAAAAGGAGGCTATGAGGGTGGAAAAATAGGCCAAAAATTTGTAGGATTCCCAAGACAAGTTCATTCAAAGACAAGACAAGGCAAAGAAAGATGTAGAAGCAAAGCTTGAGAAGGAGAGGATGAAAGTTGAAAAGGTAGCCAAGCGTGCAAAGAGGACAAAAGATGTTGCCATAGTCGCAGAACCTCTACCCATCCGACAACCAATTCTCATGGAAATGATGAACCTCTTGTCCCCAGCCTTTGCAGCTATTAATACTATGTAGGTTGGGACTGCACCTAGACCCTTAGACACCGTGCAACTTTCTTTAGGTGTAAACCAGGGATTCCTTGCTCAAATAGCAAGTTGCTTACAAACCCCTCACAGCGAAGAAAACAATTTTGGTGGGCCAGACCCTAGTAGGCCACAGTCCGTTGGGGTTGGATTTGTCACACCTCCTCCATTTAATACCCAAATGGAGAATTGATATAACCATGATGTGATTAATACCCAAATGGAGAGCAGATTTTGAGTTTCGATATAACTTTGATGTAATTATAGAATGACATACTGCCATATTTTGTAATGTGTTTAGAACTCCATTGTTTTCAGATATATCAGATGGATATTCCAATGAATTGATGGTGTTGTTGTAAATCTGATATGTTTGTTTCCTGTGATGTGATATTTATCATATATCAGTTGAATTGATCTCGTATATTTCTCACTATCAAAAAGGGCCACATAAGTGTTCAAATTACTCACTATCAAAAAGGCCATATCAAGTGGCATTTGATTATTCACATGCCACTGATTTGTCCTCTTTTGATAGTGAGAAATTTGAACACTTATAAATATTCAAGTTGCAGTCATCATATTATAAGTATTCAAATTGCAGTCATCATATATAAATTGCAGTGTGTAATATGTCTACTAGGTCATTGCCTCGAAATGATAAAAGGAAGTGTCCCATTTGTAAAAAGGTACTAGACAAAGAACTATTTTCTACTGCCTTAAAAGATATCTTGTTAGCTGCCAAGTTATCATTCTTGGTAGTATCTAACAAGACATCTTGTCAGGAAATATAAGACAATTCTTTGTCTGGTTCTTTTCCTCAAATAGGGCACTTCCATTTGATCATTGAAACACAAACAATTCAGAAATTGAAACAAATTGGAACACAAACAATTCAGAAAGTGAGGAATTTAAACAAATTGAAACACAAACGATAGGGCACTTCCTTTTTCTACTGCACTAGGTGAGGAATTTAAACAAATTGAAACACAAACAATTCAAAAATTGAAACATTAACAAATAAGAAATTGCATTGTCTACTAGATCATTTCCAAAGTACAGATCAAAAAAAGAGAAGATTGAAACATATGAACTAAGTGAGGAATTTAAACAAATTAAAAAAAAAAAAATTCTGAATTTGAAACATAAACAAATTAGAAATTGCATTGTCTACTAGATCATTGCGAAAGTACAATTCCAACAAAGAGAAGATTGAAACATATGAACTAAGTGAAAAATTAAAACAAATTGAAACACAAACAATTTAGAAATTGAAACATAAACTATTCACAAATTGCATTGTCTACTAGATCATTGCCAAAGTAAAGTCATATGGACTTTACCTGAGAGGCATGCTTGTTGTCTTTGACATAGTGAGTCCTATATCATTGCCTGCCATAACAATCACAACAAAATGCAAAACAAACTAAGGTGTTTCTAAGAAACACATTTAATAAGAAATGCATAACTACCTAAGATATCTACACAAATTAATATAAAATGTAAGCATTAAAGGTATAATCTCCAAAGAATTGAAGTGTGTTAATAAACACATTTACATTGATATGATAATCTTCCACAAGTATGGTTCTTCCCTCGATGCTCTAGCACGCCTGCAAAAAACAACAATATTCGAGGGTAGCGCAACGTTGTAACAACAAATCATCCATACATTATTGAATGCATAAGTACATACATATACATATCCAGCTACATATATATGCACATGTACATAGAATTGCACATATACATACATATGCATATGTATAACATGCATACATATTGCAAAGAAATAGTTACCTAAGGAATGTGCAAAGGGAATTTGCGGAACTCAGAAATATGTAATGAATTGGATTGTAATCAAAGTGACATGGAAAATTTTGTCTTATAATATAACTTGAATGTGCAATGCATTCAATTATGGTAGCTACCAATTTTCAAATTTGAATTTTTGTGGGAAACATTCGTTCATGTCATATTGAATATGTAGACCTCCATTGCTTCGAATTGTTCAGTTTTATTCTACACACACACACACACATGTATATGTGTGTGTATGTGTGTATGGACAATAACCATACATGTATGTGTGTATGTGTGGATGACAAACAGTAAGAGAGCATTGAAATGAAACTGTAAACCACATACAAAGAAATCGTCAATATACAAAGCATAATGCAGCTACGAAGGAGCATAAACCATCATTGGACATCCACCATGACTGTTAATATTATTTACAGTGGCTATATTGAAATAAATGTTGGTTTACTAAAAACTGTATAATTTAAATTGAAAGATTTATAACATTTAACATTGACTGTAGAAGGAATTTACTTATTCAATGTGTACCAATCTGAATGACCACCCTTGAATAAGGAAACTGTTGTTGATTACAACAAGTTCAGTGGCTATATGGTTATTGTCCATATACATATAAAAATATATATAGACAATAACCATATAGCCAGAGAACTCACATAAACCATCGTTATAGAATATATTATGCTATTGTGTGTTTCTTCATGTATACATATACATGTATATATATATATACATGTATATATATATATATACATGTATATATATATATATATACATGTATATATATATATATGTATATATATACATGTATATATATACATATACATGTATATATATACATATACATATACATGTATATGTACATACATGTAGACATGTATATATATATACATATATATGTATATGTGTGTATATATATGTATGTGTATACATATATATGGACAATAATCATATAGGCAGAGAACTTGAAAGTGTATATAACAAGGAGACAAACTATAAGCATGAGATGCAGGAACAAAATATGTAACTGTGATGTGATTGAAAACTGGATATTGCTGATGTTCTATTAGATAGTGAACAATTCCATCATTGAACATGATTTTCAAAAAATAAATGGTACCGTATAAATAAGTAAAGAGAGATATATCATTGAAATGAAACCCTCAATGCCATTGAGAGAAATGATGAAAAACAAATCTACTTCTGTAACTCATCATTTAACATCTTTCAACAAAATAAAATGGTATTGTGTCTCTATTTGTGTATACATGATAATATAGACAGTAACCATATAGCCGGAGAACTCAAAAAAGCCATGCAGGAGTTGTAAGTATGTAACTGTGATGTGTGTCTATATATATATATATATATATATATATATAGGTACAAAACTTGAAACATTATATAACATTAACCATATAGCCAGAGAACTCAAAAGAGCCATGCAGGAGTTATAAGTATGTAACTGTGCTATGCGCGCGCACATGTGTGTGTGTGTGTATATATATGTGTGTGTGTGTGTGTGTGTGTGTGTGTGTGTGTATACACACACACACACACAGACATAGGTACAAAACTTGAAACATTATATAACAAGGAGAGAAACTAGAAGCATGAGATAGTGAACTCTGATGTGATTGAAAATTGGATATTGTTGATATTCTACAAGATAGAGAACAATTACATCATCAAACATCTTTCAACAAAAAAAAAAATGCTACTGTATAAATATATATACAGACAGAGATCATTGAAATTAACCCCTCAATGCCATTGAGATAAATGATGAAAAACAAATCTATTTCTGTAACTCATCATTAAACATCTTTGAACAAAATAAAATGTTATTGTGTCTCTATTTTTGTATGCATGATAATATAGACAATAACCATATAGCTGAAAACAAAATGAGTAAATGGCTGAATGATGTTATTGTATTTCTCATATGAAATTTAATGGAAGTACTACATGGTATGCCTGATAATATTATTTATAGTGAATATATTAACAAATTGAAGGCAGAGCAAACAATGAAAATGCCACAAAAATCTTCATTTCCCTAAGTTTTTAGGGCGAAAGGATAGTGGGAGTTCATGCCACGTGTACACACCCACACACACACACACACATATGTGTGTGTGTGTGTATAGATGTATATCTATATATATGTAATGAAAAATAATGAAGGGGTTTCGAATAATTATGAACAATAATCAATCTTTTTTGCATTCTCTGTAATGATTCCGGCATTATAAACAGAGAGACACCATTTAACTGCGCACCCATAAAATGAAATGATAAGTAATGAAGGGGTTTCGATTAATTATGAACAATAATCATTTTTTTTTGCATTCACTGTAAGGATTTCGACATTATAAATAGAGAGACACCATTTAACAACACACACATTAACCATTTAATAGGACACACACACACACACAAGCATATATATATATATATATATATATATATATATATATATATATATATATATATATATATATATATATATATATATATGCGTGTGTGTATATATGTAATGGTAAATAATAAAGGGGTTTTTGAACAATTATGAACAATAGTCCATTTTTTTTTTCTCATTCATTGTAATGATTTCAACAGTATAAACAAAGAGACAACATTTAACAATGCAACCATAAAAGAAAATGATAAATAATGAAGGGGTTTCAAGAAGTTATGAAAAATAATAAATTATTTTCGCATTCACTGTAATGATTTTGGCATTATAAATAGAGAGACAACGTTTAACAACACAATCATAAAAGAAAAATGATAAATAATGAAGGGGTTTCAAACAATTATGAACAATTGTCAATTATTTTCACATTCACTGTAATGATTTCGACATTATAAACAGAGATACACCATTTAACAACGCACCCATACAAGGAAATGATAAATAATGAAGGGGTTTCAAACAATTATGAACAATAGTCAATTATTTTTCGCATTCACAGAAATGATTTCAGCATTATAAACAGAGGCACACCATTTAACATCTCACCCATAAAAAGAAATGATAAATAATGAAGAGTTTCAAACAATTATTTATAATAATCAATTATTTTCGCATGCACTATAATAATTTTGGCATTATAAATAGAGAGACACCATTTAACAATGCACCCATACAAGGAAATGATAAATAATGAAGGGGTTTCGAACAATTATGAACTATAATCAATTATTTTCGCATTCACTGTACTAATTTCTGTATTACAAACAAAGACACATCATTTAACAACGCACCCATAAAAAGAAATGATAAAAAATGAAGGGGTTTCGAACAATTATAAACAACAATTAATTATTTTCGCAGTCACTGTAATGATTTTGGCATTATAAATAGAGAGACACCATTTATGAAAAATAATCAATAATTTTCGCAGCCACTGTAATGATTTCGGCATTATAATTAGAGAGACACCATTTAACAGCCCACCCATAAAAGGAAACGATAAATAATGAAGGGGTTTCAAACTATTATGAATAATAATCAATTTTTTTCACATTCACTGTAATGATTTCGACATTATAAACAGAGAGACACCATTTAACAACATACCCATAAAAGAAAAAGATAAATAATGAAGGGGTTTCGAACAATTATAAACAATAATCAAACCTTTTTGCATTCACTGTAATGATTTCGGCATTATAAACAAAGAGACACCATTTAACAGTGCACCCATAAAAGAAAATGATAAATAATGAAGAGGTTTCAAACTATTATGAATAATAATCAATTTTTTTTCGCAATAACTGTAATGATTTTAGCATTATAAACAGGGAAACACCATTTAATAGCGCAACAAAAAAATGAAATGAAAAATAATGAAGGGGTTTCGAAGTAAATGAAGAGATATGCATTAACAGAGCATACAAAAAAATCATCAATAGACAAAGCATAATGCAGCTGCGAAGGAGCGAAACCATCATTGGACATCCAATATGCAATATGGATGAGTTATCATTACTTGGGAGCCAAGGTTGCGGAGGAGGCCGCCGGAGGCCGAGATTGCGGAGGAGGCTGTCGAAGGCAGAGGTTGTAGAGGAGGCCGAGGCTGCGGAGGAGGCCGCCGATGGAAACAATTTTCCTAACTTGCGAGTGCAAATGTTAGGTAAACAATTTATTTCCCTAAGTTTTTAGGGCAAAAAAGATAGTGGGAGTTTGTGCCACATGGGGCCACCATACCTCCGCGGGAAGGGGGTTATGGGTGGTCAACATGTTTTTTGACCACCCATTTTAAACTTGTTTACATTTATCATTATTTTTAATTATATGCATGTCATAATTTTTTTAGGTTAATTATTTTTTATAAAAAGGTGAAAAATATATTAGCTTTTAGGTATTTTACAAATGGATAATGGTGTTTTGGTGTGCGAGTATTGGCACAAAAGAGGTCAGGTATCGGTCGACACTTTGAAATGACCACTTTTTGACCTTTCGATGCATAACGACCCATAGAGATTGGATCATTACTACCCAGAAGCCAGATCAATAGGTTTAAGAAGTTAAGTTGCATACGAAGACAACCCAAAAAAAAAAATCAAAATTCGATATATCATTTAGGATCTGTGGGTGCGCGAAGTTAGATATGATGTCTACTGGTGCTCTTCCCCTATGCTATGGTGAAAAAATTAACCTATCATTTTATTTCTTCTCATATTTGTTTGCTAGTATTTTTAAAGGGGCCTCCCTCCCTTTACATAAAGGGTTACTTTATTCCCTTTATCAATTTTCCTTTGACTATTCTCCTCATCATAATAATATTTTAATCTACCCTGAAATCCCTAGTGATATTAAGGAATCCCCTCGCAGTTCAGTTCATATTGAACTTATTAAATCCAAACTACTGCCTCCTAAACATAGTAATCTTGCCCCTAACATAAACAACAAAAATCTAAAAAAACCCTATAAATGCTCTGGAGGTTGTGCTTATTGATAATGGCTCGAATAAATGGAAAGCCTCTACTCCCAATCCCAACCCTTCCATGGCTAGGAAAACTAACAAAGGATCCATGAAGAAAAGGATCACTATAGACTTAGATGAGTCAGACTTTGATGATGAGGAGGAGGCTAAGCATGAAGTTGAAAAACAAGATATTAGCTCAGGTGAGAGACACTCTATGTGTATAATTGCTAAAGACAATAGAAGAAAAAATTTCACTAAGGAGGAAGCCCTTATTTTTTATGAGGTTTATGCTCCAAAAGAGGATATGGACCTTTCTTCTGAGAATTCCGAGGATGAGGACTTTCTAACATTGAGGAGTTGTAGGATGACTCTGATGAAAATTCAGAAGCCACTATTGAGCCTAAGGATGAAGAAGAGAGGCTAGTTCAAAGAACCTCATCCCCTTTTTATATTGGTGAGGAAGATATAAGGCCAATGCATCAGGATCATCCTCGTGTGAATAATGAAGATATAATTGCCAACCTAAAGGGTCAAATTATAGATTTACAGGTTCACGTAATGAACCTGGAAACCAGAGCAGAGGAGTGCTGAAAGAAAAAAATCTAGATTCGTAGGGATATCACTTAACTCTATGTCATTACATCTATGGAATTATGAGAATAACTTCTATGGTATTTGTCTTGGGGTAGAGCGAGATATGGAGGAGAGCCAAGAAAGAGAAAGACATGGGTCACCTTTAGGAGGAGGATTAGATTGATGAAGTTCTGGACCAAGGCACTTGGTAGGACCATATGAGGAGGCTCGCAAGGAGCTAGAAGATTCTCAAAAGTAATAATGCAGAGGTTCATGATGGGATGCTAGGTGATCTGCCTTTTTTTCTTTTTTCTTTTTTAAAGTTTACTGGCATTGATGGCTCTCATAGTGTTAGTAGCCTATTATGGCTTAGTTTTATAATTATAGGATCTCTAAGTTTAATTTTTTGAACAATAAGTTTAATGAGGCCTACATGTTGCCTAAGACTATGGTTTTATTTTGATAATGGTACTATTAATAGTGTTAATTTGGGCTTTAATCCTCATGATACTATGACTATATTTTATTAGATTTTATTGTTTGTTGAACACAATGTACCACTGAGAGGGGGGTGAATCAGTGGTTCCTAAAATCTTTTCTTTTTAAACCAAGCTTGGAATATCGGTTATCAAATTAAACACTAAACCAACAAACAGGTAAGATAAGAGAGGATATCAAAAGAGATAAACACACAAATGCATAACCCACAACACCAAATGTATGAGGAAAACCCTATATGGTAAAAACCCAGGTGAGAAATGCTGCTGGAGTCTACTACTCTAATCTAGCCTCACAATGAAACAATCAGATTACAATAATTTAGGCCACCAACCCAAGGAGCACTAATGCTAGCAAGAATCTCTCAAAAGAGTAGCACCTTGTTTAACAGGAAGATAAAATATGTTTTATTGGGCTTCCACCCTTGTTCACACCCTACTCTTGTCCAATATCAAGTCAATTAATCAGACTCCTTTGGAGTGCTACCTATCAATTTGTTTGCTCCTATTACTCACAAGCATAACTGGGATTCACTAGAGTAAATCCAACCTTCAAGTTGCCAAATCTCTAACATACACTTGTAGTGGTCTTAGGGGATGTTGAGAAGGTCTTTCAATTCCATTTACATGGTTTTTTGCTTTTTTCTCTCTCCATTTTCCCACCGCTTCCTCCTTTTCCTATTTTCTAGGCCTAGTAGCCCTAAGAGCCTGTATTAGCCCTACCTTCACGGTTTTTGAGCAATTGTTTATAAAATTCCCAAAAGACCTTCCAAAATCCTCAGTGATCTGAATACCCTTTTGGACAAACTTTTAGGTTCAGTAGGTTAGGCTGTCTGCAACGTTTGTACAAGTACGGACCCCAAAATGGCTCTTTTTGAGGGTTTAAGGGTTATTAGTCTTCTCCAACAAGGTTTCTTGGTTTCTACACCCTGCCATACCTCCCTGCCTCTACTGAGACTCCATTAAGCTTCTTTCTTTCATGCCAAACATTTGGCACATCCACATCTTATCTTCCTTGCAAGCAATGACAAAAATGACAATCATATCCCTACCCGGGCTATGACAAAGCTCACCTAGGATGTGATGGAAAATATCATCCAAGAAACCTCAAGGACATTCAAAATAATATATACATTATTCATAGGTTCCATGACTTGAATCCCAAGGGACATTGAACAAACACAATGGGATGTCAAGTTGGAACCATGTCTAGGGTCTTCAACCCTTGCTCAGACCGAGAGCAGTGTAGTAGGAGAAAATTTATAGTCAAACACTAAACTTGCACTAAGAAAGTATAAAACCACTTCCTGAGCACCACAACAACATTCACTAAACCACCATGAAAGGACAGTACCAAGATCAGATCATCTGGTATGGACTGCTATAACCAAATTTTCAAATCTTAAGTGTTTCAATGCCATTTACATGGTTCTTTTTTTTTCTCTCCATTTTCCCATCGCTTCCTCCTTTTCCTATTTTCTAGGCCTAGTAGCCCTAACAGACCTTATTAGCCCTACCTTCACGGTTTTTGTGCAATTTCTCAGAAAAATCCCAAAAGACCTTACAAAAGCCTTAGTGTTCTAAATACCCTTTTGGACAAACTTTTAGGTTTAGTAGGTTAGGTTGTCTGCAACGTCCATACAAGTACAAACCCCGAAATAACTCTTTTTGATTGTTTAAGGGTTATTAGTCTTCTCCAACAAGGTTTCTTGGTTTCTACACCCTTTTATACCTCCTTTATTATACAAAGACTCCATTAATCTTCTTTCTTTCATGCCAAATACTTGGCATATAAACATCTTATCTTCCCTGCAAGCAATGACAAAAATGACAGCCATTTCCTTACTCTGGCTATGGCAGAGCTCGCCTAGGATATGATGGCAAATGGCTTCCAAGCACCCTCCAGGATATTAAAAGGTATATATATTATTCACAGGTTCCGTGAATTGAATCCCAAGGACCATTGAACAAACACAATGGGATCTCAAGTTGGAACCATGTCTAGGGTCTTAAACCCTTGCTCAGACCAAGAGCAGTGTAGTAGGAGAAAATTTATAATCAAACACTAAACCTACACTAAGAAAGTATAAAACCACTTCCTAAGCACCATAAAAAAATACACTAAACCACCATGAAAGGATAGTAGCAAGATCGGATCATCTGGTACAAACTGCAATAACCAAATTTTCTAATCTTAAGCAAAAACCAGGAAAATTGCTTTCAAACTTTATTCAAAATCTGATCATAAAACATCAAACCCATTTAAAATCATGGAAAAATCATTTTATATGCCTCCTTTCTCATAACCAACCTCCCATTGGTTTCCTAACCATGGATGTGATCAATTTTAAAATGTTGCTCAAAAAGTTGCAAAAAGTTGTCAAGCAACAATGACAACTTTTGCTCCAGTTTGCATTTTTGCAACTTATGCATTTCTTTTCATTCTAAACCCCCTAGGATGATTTCATAACATCAAAATAACATGACCAAATTCCTAATTAGGCCTTACAAAGAGTTTTATGCTATAATGCAAACTAATGCCATTTTTGGCTTACAAGGACACATTGGCCAAAACTGAGAAATGGTAACAAACACTCTTCAAATCACTCCAAAATACACTTGTGGACCTATGAACAATCCATTATTACTTCATTGATCCCAAACATGATAAATCATTCCAAATTTTTGAAAATTCCCCAATAAAACTAGGTAAAATTAGGTGCTCCTGCACCAACTAACCCCTACTAATTTAGGGCACCAACCCAAGGAGCACCAACCCCTGCACCAAGATCCAACTCGGTGTTATATAATGAAATATAATTTTGATATAGTGATAGAACCCAGTTACAAATGAGTTCTGCAACGCTTGATCAATGGATTTCTTCTAGTTAACAAACTCCTCTTCTTCACTAGTTCTCACACTATCAGTTAGCAGATTTCTCTATCTGATCACTCACGGGTTACTCCCAACCTTTCTTCTCTCTCTCTCTCTCTCTCAGCCTCACACTTCACAGTGTCACTCTTGGATGCCTTCCTAACCAATCACTCCTCACCAGTACGATTGACTATTAGAACTACAATAATTTGCCGGTTATTTTGTCTATACCAGTTAGACCCTCTTACTGGTTATGTGCTTAAACACACTCTGACTCTCTGAGAAATATCTCTAAGGTAGATTATCTTTCTTTCTTATACTCTCTTTTCCTTAACCTCACATCAAGCATAAACTGATTTCAGTCTCGAGCTGACATATTTATCTTTTAGGGTTCCCACCAAAGCAACATTCAAATGGTGTTGTGTTAGGTTTAACCTTCACCAACTTGATTCGTATTAGATTTGATCAGATCTTCTTTTCTAGAATGATGAACTGCATGTCGTCGATCAGTACCACCAACACCTCAATTTTTGATTTGCGTTTTTTTATTTTAGGATGTCTATGACATGCTTTTCTGTGTGTAGTACCCATACTCGTTTGAACTTATTAGACTCATATTTTATTATTGTTTGTTTTGAGTGGATACATTACCATGATGTGTTATTCAGATTTTTATGACATTATTTCATGCTTTATCTGGATATGAGATGAGTAATTTATTTGCAGTATTTTAGTACTTGTGATTTATGGCATTTTATGGATTATTGCTATGTACTGACATTTTACTTTATCTATGCAATATGTAATTATATGTTGTGTGTCTATGAGTCTATTGGATGCAAGGGGACGATTTTCCTTCACTCATTTTGGTGAGACAGGGAACGTCGCGATTCTCCTTCATCGGCGTGTATGCCTTGTTTTCTATATTGTATATATATGCACGTGTGGTTCGGTGATGTAGGATATTGCAGGTACAAGTACCGGGTAGGTACGGGGTATCATCTCCATCTGGCTTCACAAGTCTGAGTGTGCCTTATATTTTCTGATGGAAGTAGAGGAGATAGTAGTTGACCCTATTTTACTCATTTACACTCGTGTGAGTGTCGTCAGTTGGTCGTCCAGTCAGTTAGTTCAGCCTTTGTATTTTGTTGTTTGATCTTTTTATGAGTATTTGCTTGAGATTTGTTCAATTTGTGTGTTTTAGTGGATTTGATTTAATTAATTAAAGTTTATGGAGTTATCTCATAGTTGATTTATGTATGCATTGAGATTATAAATTTAATTAATTAAAAGAAGTTATTAAATTAAGTTGCAAACTGCATGATACTAGAAATATATTTTATTTAAATTTTCATGGAAAAATAAATTAGATTAGTTGCATTTATTGTTTCCTAGAATTTTAAATAAATAAAAGAATAAATAAATGAATAAATGAATAAAAGAATTAATTAGAATTGAAGTATTGCTTTAATTTCTCTATTTAGAAAATTAATTAGAGTTGCATGAGAAAAGAAAAGAAAGAAAAATTATTTTTAATTATTGCATGTTAACTTATCCTTGATTAGAATATTAGAAAAGAAAAGAAAATTGCTTTTATTCTAAATTTAGCTTTTTGGAGAAAAAGATATTCAACCTAGAATTTTAGTTTTAAAAGGGGAATAGGTCATTTTTTAGGATACACAGGAAACAGGTCAGGGATTTAGGTGAAGAAATTTATTTGGAAGCTTGTTGAAGGATTGGTTCTCTTCTACAAATTTCTTCCAGGAAAGCTATACCAGGTTGGGTGGCTTCTTTTGATTGTTTCTTTTTAAGTAAATATTTCTATTTCTTCTATTTTTCTGAATGATGTGTGTGTAAATTATTTGTCAGATCCAAAACCCTCTTCTGGTTGATTCATATTCTTGATTTAAAATTCATGCCTGAAGTTAATTTCTAGTTTATGGGAAGAAGTTAATTTTGAGAAAATTAGGAATATTAT
Source organism: Cryptomeria japonica (assembly GCF_030272615.1). Taxonomy (NCBI): domain Eukaryota; kingdom Viridiplantae; phylum Streptophyta; class Pinopsida; order Cupressales; family Cupressaceae; genus Cryptomeria; species Cryptomeria japonica. The sequence continues at coordinate 473,334,473 of NC_081412.1, forward strand.
TATGGAAAATTTGTCAAGATTTTTATGGTGCATGGAAATTGCAAGATTTGAGAGAAATGGTATTTACCAGAGAAATTATTCTCTCTTGTTTGCTTTTATTCCTATATTGGTCATGATGGCCTTTTAATTATATCTCTGTGAAATTGTTATGTACTTAAGAAATAAATTTAATTATTAATTAAATTTATTGGATTAATTAAGTTTTGGGAAATATCATTTTTACGATATTATATAATTTAAATTTCCTTGAAATAAATTGTATTGGATATAAAATTTAGATGGAAATAAATTTTATTAAAAATAACATTTAATATAAATTAGGATTTTGAATTTAAAAAAAAACAAAAAAAACAACTTCGTTAGTTACTATCAGCGGTAGTACCTGCTACCGCAGGGTAACAGTGCTACCGACAATAGCAGTACTACCTATGGTAGTACCTGCAACCGTGCGGTAGCAGTGCTACCGGGGGTAGTACTTGTTACCCACGGGAGCATGGGTAATTTAAAATTTGCTTTCCCTAGATATTTCGTGCAACCCGAAATACAATGTTTTAGATTTTCACGCAGAGTATTGATTTAATTTATTAAATATATGATATATGTATATGTGTGTGTGTGTGTGTGTGTGTGTGTGTGTGTGTGTGTAATCATAGATAATTTATTTTAGATATTATCTTATTTGGTATTATTATTTAATACTGTGGAAATTAAATTATGAGTTGATAAATATATATTCTGTAATATAATTACAAGTGAATTATTTATAGGTATTCATATAATTATATTATATAAATATAATTTAATTTATAGTATAATTGTATTTTATGAATGTAATTAATTATAGTTTCGGTGTTTTCAGAAAAGCTTGTAAATTTAGAGATTTTATATTTATGCTTGAAAACATTAGGAGATTAATGTTTGTGTGATTGATTTAAAATCTTATTGGGCAAATGACAACATTGATTGATTTGTATTAAAATAGCTATGTTTTCTTATCTTCTGCAAATTCCTTATTTGCAAGTTATTTATGCTTTTGGTTGCTGTAAAGAAAGATTGCTTGTATTAGGGTCTTGTGTAAATGTTGTTTGCAGTCAAGCTTAATTTCGTTGCAATTTTGGTTGAGTTATCATTATGTCCTATGTTATTATATCTCCATGGTCAGGTGTTGTTGTATAACCTTATTGATGTGAGCCATTGTGTGTTTTGTCCAAATGGTCAATCTTGGGTTAGTGATTATGTATCCTTCACTTGTGGTTTGAAAGGATTAGTTATGGTTGTCTGTTTTTCCATAGAGTTCCTATAGAGAGACCTTTCCTATTAGTGTCCTATGAGAGAGAGTGGCTTTCGAGCGGGGGCCGTGCCCGAAGTGGATGACAGGATAACCCGTCGAAAGTCAGTTAAGAAGTGATAACCTAATAATTGATTAGGGGGTGGGTAGAATAAATATTTATTAAGATATTGTATGTCGTGCATAGGTGTAGTGCTTGTACAGGGCTCATAATGTGACGAGAAGGCCTGGAATGGCAAACTTACCACCTTGTCTTCACGAAAGGATTGGTAGGGTCCGCATGAGACTTAGTTGGAGCCGGAAGCCGGTAGAGGTTACCAGGACAGAGAGCCAGGACCTAGGAGGCCTACCATGTTAACCATCAAGCTATGCGATGACACTCTCTCCTTAAAGTCACTAGTGTTTTGTGAGTTGAGTCATATGGATGTTTGTGGAGTATTGTATTTCTTTTGTACTTGTCTTACTTTGCTTGCTTGAGGGTTTTCTACTATCTCCTAGCACGGTGGGGTGGTTCCATTTCGGGATCACATGGTCGGGTGGTAGTGCCGCTTCCCATCGGATGTTCTGGATTGTATCTTTAGGTGAGGAAAGGCTTCGCTGGCGTTTCTTGGTTTGTGGCTCATGTACCAGCTCTTGTGGTCATTGTATCAGACTTTTATGTAACCTTGATATTGTAACTTTTGGGTTCCATGGTATTATTGGAAGCCATGTATTTATGGATATTGTAACGTTATGTCAGTGGAATGTATGTTAATTCAGTTGCTTTGATCTTATGTATAAATGATTTATGAAAAATTGAATATATTGGTATACTTTTTTTTTTCATTATGGAATTTAGATGTATGTATGGTTTTGAACTTAAGCATTTACTTTATGTAATTAAATGGACAATTGGATTAACCATGGTGTTAATATAATCTACGATTAATCTTCGTTGGTAACCCTTATGAAATCATGTGTTAGTCTTCCGCTGTGTTATTAGATGTGAAATGGTTATAATTAATGCACTTAATCTAAAATAAAATAAAATTATTTCACCCTTTAGTTGCCTAGTTGTGTTGTTTTCCTTTAGGGTTCCTCGCGGGGCATTACATTTGGTATCAAAGCCCAAGTTTCAACACTGGGTACTCTGGGTTTGTAGTGTGCCTTTCAGTTGACCACCTTGCTTAGGTCTTAATGTTTGTATCTCTCTTGTTGTATCCTTGCTGTAGATCTGAACCATTTTCTTTTATGGTACCAAGTCATGGCTAGGAAAGCTAGAGGAGATGGCCATACGGGTGGTCACAAAGGAAGCAGAGGTGGAGGACAGGGCCGTGGTTCTAACCATCACAGTCCTTCACCACCACCCACTCATGTGAGTGTTGATCTAGAATAGTCTGTTCATTAGGAGCCGCAAAAGTTTGTTCATCAGTATTCTCAACATGCAGGAGAGTAGGTTCCCAAAAGGGAAGAGCTGAGACAGATGTTTTAGGAGGTTTTGGCTAGGTTAGGCCAAAGGCTTGAGTTTAAGCGGCCTATTCATGCTCAGGTTGAGGAGCCGCTTTAGCAGGTTCCAGAGGAGAGAGAGAGGGAGAGATCACCTAGGAGGAGGGAGATTCTAGCTGTCCGAGATCCACCTTCCTTGGGTCACATAAAGGACTTGATGAGGTCCAATCCTCCTTACTTTGATGGTATGGGTACCGGTTTCGAGGCAGAGACCTGGCTCATCGGTTTGGACTGGTGTTTCGCTATATTTCCATACAATAGCAACACCAAGGTGAGATGTACTATTATGCGTCTCAATAATTTTGCTTCAATCTGGTGGAGATTAGAGGAGGAGATCAGTTTATGCATTAACACCATTACATGGGAGCTATTTCTGGAGAGATTCAGGGCATGATTTATCTCACCCCAGTGAAGGCAAACTTGAGTAGATGAGTTTTATGCCTTGCATCAGTATGGGATGATAGTAGACCAGTATGAGCATAGGTTCTATGAGCTCAAACAGTATCCCGAGATTGGTAATGACGAAGCTATGCTTGTCCAACATTTCTTGAGAGGTTTGAATGACCGGTTTAGTGCAGGAGTGAGAGTGTTTGAGCCACCTTCAGTTGAGATAGCCATGGCAAAAGCCAGATTGGTTGAGCTGAACCTTAGCCGTGCACTTGGTGGTCAGATAGGTGTGCAGATAGGGAGTGCACCTTCCAGTGGGAATAGAGCTCAGGGAAATCAGTCTCAGTCAGCTGCACCATTTAGGACCCCTCAGACACCCACTAAGGGTGGACAACAACAACAACAATCGTCAAAACCAAAATAGTTCCAGGGCCAGCAAGGTGGCAACTCTCAATATAAGAAGAACAAGAACTGGTAGAAGGGCAAACCGGGCCCTATAGGGAAGTCCTCGCAGAATGCATCACACACCCCTAGTCAGGGAAGTTTCCAACAGTCTAGTGGGCCAACAGGTAATAGAGGAGCTTGTTTCTCTTATGGACAGTTTGGTCACAGAGTCGCGCAATGCCCTCAACATTTACACAATATAGGTAGTCAGAGGCCAACAACATCTGAACCTACAATGGAAGATGTAGGGAGATCCCATAGAGTGTTTGCAATGGTAGATGACCGCCAAGCTGATCATCAGGGTACAATCATTGAGGCATCAGGTATGTTGTATGGAATCCCTATCTCTGTACTTTTTGATTTTGGTGCTTCAGATTCTTTCATTTCTTCATCCATTATGGAGCGGTGCAGACTTACGTCTGCTAAGTAGGCAGATAGGTGGCAAGTAGAGTTGGCTACAGGTGTCCGTGTTTTTGTAGATGCTTTCATTCCCAGTTGTAAGTTGGACCTAGGAACCATAGTTACCTCTGTTGACCTTCGAGTTATTCCTTTGGGTTCTTATGGAGTTTTAATGGGGATGGATTGGCTATCATGTCACAGTGCTCTTGTGGATTATCGCAAGAAGATAATGGAGTGTTTAGATGACCTTGGCAGATAAGTGGAGATTGTTGGAGTCCAGAGGCTGATATCTCTATGTATGATCTCCGCTATGCAACTTAAGCGGTGCATGCATAGAGGGTGTTAGCTTTTTGTAGTTTCTCTTGAGAATGTGGATGAGTCAGAGAGTCGATAAATCACTCTTGATAGTCACCCTATTCTAGGGGAGTATGCTGATGTGTTTCCATTGGATATTCTTGGTATGCCTCCAAAGTGAGACATAGACTTTTGTGTCGATTTGGTTCCTGGTGCAGAACCTATTTTGAGAGCTCCATATTGGATGACTACTCAGGAGTTGAGTGAGTTGAAGTTACAAATAGAAGAATTGTTGGCCAAGGGATTCATTCGTCCTAGTGTTTCCCCTTGGGGTGTGCCTATTATCTTCATTAAGAAGAAAGATGGTTCTCTTTGATTATGCATTGATTACCGATAGCTGAATAAGGAAACCATCTAGAATAGATATCCATTGCCTCGTATAGATGACCTTTTTTATCAGGTTAAGGGAGCCAAGGTATTCTCTAAGATTGATTTGAAGTCTGGATACCATCAGTTATGCATTCAACATTGAGACATTCATAAGATAGTGTTTCATACTCGTTATGGTCACTATGAGTTCATAGTGGTGCCATTTGGGTTGACAAATGCGCCTTCAGTTTCCATGAGCTTAATAAATGGGTTTTTTCACACCTACCTTGATCATTTCATCATTGTATTTTTGGATGACATTCTAATTTATTCTAGATCTATGGAGGAGCATGAGGGTCACTTACGTCAGGTATTGCAGTGCTTGAGTGAGAATCAACTTTATGCCAATTTGGCGAAGTGTGACTTCTTCCAGACTGAGGTGAACTATCTTGGTCATGTGGTTTTGGGAGAAGGTATATCTATGGATCCTTCAAAGATCCAAGCCATTGTTGATTGGCCAGCGCCGACTAACATTTCAGAAGTTAGGAGTTTTATGGGTTTGGTTGGATATTATCGTCGCTTTGTTGAAGGTTTTTCCCGAATAGGACACCTGATTACTTCTCTTCAGAGAAAGGGGAAGAAGTTTGTTTGGTCAGAATAGTGTGAAGCATCTTTTAGGACCTTGAAGGAACTCCTTGTCAGTGCTTCAATTTTGGTAGTTCCTAATCCATCTAGAGATTTTATGGTATGCACAGATGCCTCTTTGGAAGGTATAGGTGCAGTACTTATGCAGGATGGATGTGTGGTTGCTTATGAGTCTCGCAAACTCAAGAACCACGAGTTAAAATATCCAGTTCACAATTTAGAGTTGGTAGCAGTAGTTCATGCTTTGGTTAGATGGTAGGATTTTCTGTTAGCGAGTCGGTTTGAGTTGCATAGTGATCACCGCAGTCTGTATTATATATTCATGCAACCAAACTTGAATTCTCGACAGTGGAGATGGATGGAATTCTTCTGTGAGTATGATTTTAAGGTTCGTTATATTCAGGAGAAAGAGAACGTAGTGGCAAATGCTTTGAGTCATAGGCGGCATGAAGTTTCAGCATTGTCCCTTGGAGTAGGCTTGAGAGAGAGAATTCTAGGAGTTCTTCCTCAGGATACTTGGTATCTAGATGTTAGAATGGTGATAGATTTTGGAAGGCCTTTAGAGGATATATTTTCTGGATATAACCTTGAAGCAGATGGAATTCTTCGTCACCATGGACAGATCTATGTACATCCTTTGGAGGGTCTTCATGTTTTGATCATGACTGAGGTCCATCATGCACCTTATTCAGCACAGCTAGGTGTCAAAAAGATGCATGCAGATCTTAGACAGATTTATCATTGGGCTGGTATGAAGCATGACATTGCTGATTTTGTGTCGAGGTTCTTAGAGTGTCAGCGGGTAAAGGTAGAGCATCAGCACCCAACAGGGCTTTTACAACCTAATTTGGTACCGGATTGGAAATGGGATATCATTTCCATGGATTTCATTGTTGGATTGCCCGTCTCTTTGTGTTGTCATGATGCTATCATGGTCATAGTTGATAGATTGACTAAGGTTGCTCATTTTGTTCCTATTTGATCTTCCTATACGACCGCGGTGGTGGCATGAGTCTTCTTGGAAGATGTAGTGAGATTGAGTGGGAATCCAAGGCAGATCATATATGATAGAGATCTTGTCTTTACCTCAGCATTGTGGACCTCACTTCAGCATGCTTTGGGGACTCAATTGAATTTTAGTTTAGCTTATCACCCAGAGACAGATGGTCAAAAAGAGAGAGTGAATCAGGTATTAGAGGACATGCTTCGCATGTATGTGATGGACCAACAGTCGCGTTGGGAGGACTATATCTATCTAGTGGAGTTTTCTTATAACAATGGATATCATAGCTCCATAGGTATGTCCCCCTTTCAGGAATTGTATGGTCGTCCTTGCCACACTCCTTTGAGTTGGGATTGGCTAGAGGACAGGGTGCTTATAGGACTAGATATTCTTTGGGAGATGGAGCAATAGGTAGAGCGGATTCGTGAGCATTTGGTAGATGCACAGGATAGGTAGAAGAAGTATGTAGATTCTCATAGGGTAGATCATCAGTTTTTTATTGGCGACTGTGTGTTCTTGAGAGTGCATCCGCATAAGAGTCTGATCCATTATGGAAAGGGTTCTAAGTTGGTGCCTCGGTTTGTTGGGCCTTTTGAGATCCTTGAGAGAATAGGACCTGTTGCCTACTGTCTTGCCTTACCACCGAGTCTATCTCGCATCCACGATGTCTTTACTATTTCAGTTCTTTGACCTTATCATCTTGATGTGACACATGTTCTTGATTGGAACTCTTTGCAGGTTGAGGACAGGTGGCTTTCCATGGAGCCCGTGCACATTCTTCAGCATCGGGATTTGATCCTTAGGGGTCGCACCATCGACCAGGTAAGGGTCCTATGGGACCCAAATAATGAGACCTCGATGACCTAGGAGGATGCAATGAAGATGAGAGAGCTGCATTCTTATTTGTTTTAGGCTTCTAGGAGTAAGCCTAGTTTTGGGGGAGAGAATGTAGTACCCCTACTCGTTTGAACCTATTAGACTCATATTTTATTATTGTTTGTTTTCAGTGGATACATTACCATGACGTGTAATTCATATTTTTTATGACATTATTTCATGCTTTATCTAGATATGAGATGAGTAAATTATTTGCAGTATTTCAGTACTTGTGATTTATGGCATTTTATGGATTATTGCTATGTACTGACATTTTACTTTATCTATGCAATGTGTAATTATATGTTGTGTGTTTGCGAGTGTATTGGATGCAAGGGGATGATTTTCCTTCACTCATTTCAGTGAGACAGGGAACGTCGCGATTCTCCTTCATCAGTGTGTATGCCATGTTTTCTATATTGTATATATATGCACGTGTGGTTCGGTGATGCAGGATATTGCAGGTACAAGTACCGGGTATGTATGGGGTATCGTCTTCACCTGGCTTCACAAGTTTGAGCGTGCCTTATATTTTTTGATGGAAGTGGAGGAGATAGTAGTTGACCCTATTTTTCTAATTTACACTCGTGTGAGTGTCGTCAGTTGGTCATCCAGTCAGTTAGTTTGGCCTTCGTATTTTGTTGTTTGATCTTTTTATGAGTATTTGCTTGAGATTTGTTCAGTCTGTGTGTTTTAGTGGATTTGATTTAATTAATTAAAGTTTATGGAGTTATCTCATAGTTGATTTATGTATGCATTGAGATTATAAATTTAATTAATTAAAAGAAGTTATTAAATTAAGTTGCAAGTTGCATGATATTAGAAATATATTTTATTTAACTTTTAGTGGAAAAATAAATTAGATTAGTTGCATTTATTGTTTCCTAAAATTTTAAACAAATAAATGAATAAAAGAATTAATTAGAATTGAAGTCTTGCTTTAATTTCTTTATTTAGAAAATTAATTAGAGTTGCATGAGAAAAGAAAAGAAAGAAAAATGATTTTGAATTATTGCATGTTAACTTATCCTTTATTAGAATATTAGAAAAGAAAAGAAAATTGCTTTATTCTAAATTTAGCTTTTTGGAGAAAAAGATATTCAACCTAGAATTTTAGTTTAAAAAGGGGAATACGTCATTTTTTAGGATACATGGGAAACAGGACAGGGATTTAGGTGAAGAAATTTATTTGGAAGCTTGTTGAAGGATTGGTTCTCTTCTACAAATTTCTTCCAGGAAAGCTATACCAGGTTGGGTGGCTTCTTTTGATTGTTTGTTTTCAATAAAATATTTCTATTTCTTCTATTTTTCTGAATGATGTGTGTGTAAATTATTTGTTAGATCCAAAACCCTCTTCTAGTTGATTCATGTTCTTGATTTAAAATTCATGCCTGAAGTTAATTTCTAGTTTATGGGAAGAAGTTAATTTTGAGAAAATTAGGAAAATTATTATGGAAAATTTGTCAAGATTTTTATGGTGCATGGAAATTGCAAGATTTGAGAGAAATTGTATTTACCAGAGAAATTATTCTCTCTTGTTTGCTTTTATTCTGATATTGGTCATGACAGTCTTTTAATTGCATCTCTGTGAAATTGTTATTTACTTAAGAAATAAATGTAATTATTAATTAAATTTATTGGATTAATTAAGTTTTGGGAAAAATCATTTTTACCATATTATATTATTTAAATTTCCATGAAATAAATTGTATTGGATATAAAATTTAGATGGAAATAAATTTTTATTAAAAATAACATTTAATATAAATTAGGTTTTTGAATTTAAAAAAAAACAAAAAAAAACAACTTCGGTAGTTACTACCGGCGGTAGTACCTGCTACCGTGCAGTAGCAGTGCTACCGAGGGTAGTACTTGTTACCCACGGTAGCATGGGTAATTTAAAATTTGCTTTCCCTAGATATTTCGTGCAGCTCAAAATACAATGTTTTGGATTTTCGCGTAGAGTATTAAATTAATTTATAAAATATATGATATATATATATATATAATCATAGATAATTTATTTTGGATATTATGTTATTTGGTATTATTATTTAATATTGTGGAAATTAAATTCTGAGTTGATAAATATATATTCTGTAATATAATTATAAGTGAATTATTTATAGGTATTCATATAATTATATTATATGAATATAATTTAATTTATAGTTATAATTGTATTTTATGAATGTAATTAATTATAGTTTGGGTGTTTTCAGAAAAGATTTTAAATTTAGAGATTTTATATTTATGCTTGAAAACATTAGGAGATTAATGTTTGTGTGATTGATTTAAAATCTTATTGGATAAATGACAACATTGATTGATTTGTATTAAAATAGTTGTGTTTTCTTATCTTCTAGAAATTCCTTATTTGCAAGTTATTTATGCTTTTGGCTATTGTAAAGAAAGATTGCCTGTATTAGGGTCTTGTGTAAATGTTGTTTGCAGTCAAGCTTAATTCCGTTGCAATTCTGGTTGAGTTATCATTATGTCCTATGTTATTATATCTCCATGGTCAGGTGTTGTTGTATAACCTTATTGATGTGAGCCATTGTGTGTTTTGTCCAAATGGTCAATCTTGGGTTAGTGATTATGTATCGTTCACCTGTAGTTGGACAGGATTAGTTATGGCTGTCTGTTTCGCCATAGAGTTCTCGTAGAGACACCTTTCCTGTTAGTGTCCTATGAGAGAGAGTGGCTTTCGAGGCGGGGCCGTGCTCGAAGTGGATGACAGGATAACCCGTCGAAAGTAAGTAAAGAAGTGATAACCTAATAATTGATTAGGTTGTGGGTAGAGTAAATATTAATTAAGATAATGTACCTCGTGCATAGGTGTAGTGCTTGTATAGGGCTCATAATGTTACGAGAAGGTTTGGAATGGCAAAATTACCACCTTGTCTTCATGAAAGGATTGGTAGGGTCCGCATGGGACTTAGTTGGAGCCGGAAGTCGGGAGAGGTTACCAGGACAGAGAGCCGGGACCTAGGAGGCCTACCATGGTAACCATCAAGCTATGCGATGACACTCTCTCCTTAGAGTCACTAGTGTTTTGTGAGTTGAGTCACATGGATGTTTGCGGAGTCTTGTAGTTCTTTTGTATTTGTATTACTTTGCTTGCTTGAGGGTTTTCTACTATCTCCTAGCACGGTGGGGTGGTTCTATTTCGAGATTACATGTTTGGGTTGTAATGCCACTTCCCATCAGATGTTCTGGATTATATCTTCAGGTGAGGAAAGGCTTCACTGGCATTTCTTGGTTCGTGGTTCATGTACCAACTCTTGTTCGTGATCATTGTTCAGTTGAGATCTTGTGGTCATTGTATCAGACTTTTATGTAACCTTGATATTGTAACTTTTGGGTTCCGTGGTATTATTGGAAGCTATGTATTTATGGATATTATAATGTTATGTCAGTGGAATATATGTTAATTCAGTTGCATTGATCTTATATATAAATGATTTATGAAAAATTGAATGTATTGGTATACTTGTTTTTTTTCATTATGGAATTTAGATGTATGTGTAGTTTTGAACTTAAGAATTTACTTTATCTAATTAAATGGACAATCGGATTAACCATGGTGTTAATATAATCTATGATTAATCTTCATTGGTAACCCTTAGGAAATCATGTGTTTGTCTTCCGTTGTGTTATTAGACGTGCAATGGTTATAATTAATGCACTTGATCTAAAAAAAATAAAAAATTATTTCACCCTTTAGTTGCCTAGTTGTGTTGTTTTCCTTTAAGGTTCCTGGTGGGGCATTACACTGTGTTTCTCTGTCAAACGCTATTAATGCCTCAGTTGTTTCCTTCGACAAGCGGGTACAACAATTGGATCTTCTTGTAGGGTCAGTTCAATCATCTTGCCACCTTGTCTTCCTCAAGCCACAACATTCTGCCATCCTCCCATGATTTGTGAGTTCTTCATTAAAGTCTACTTGCTTGCTGACTGCTACGTAAATGAATACTTGACTGACCTTAGTGTGATCGCCACCTAGTTTTCAGCTGTCATCCTTGTCGACATCCACCTATTCTCAGTTTTATATGCCAGTTTGGCATCCTTCACCGACCAAGATTGACTACCGATTCAACTCACCTTACCAGTATAACCTAACTTCATGGGTGGGTCTTCATACTTTCTGATCTCTTCTCTATAAATGGATCAACTTGGTCTTCCATCAAGCATTATAGTCCAACTACTCTGTCCATTTACCGGCAGCATTAAACTTCTCTATGTATACTGGTTCACATCCTTCAGTTCTTCTTTTTCTTGCTTGCTTTGCCTTGGCGGTTGTCCTGCTTTACCGGTAGATGATGCATCTCATGTGTACCTGTAACCTATATTCTATCTTCTTACCCACATATGGATTGACATCATCATATCTTACTTCTCCCATACCAGTCACCACTTCTTACTCACCGGTGACCATGCCAAATCAATTAACATCAATGACAACCTAATGCCAAATATACCAATAATATCCCCAGGCTTTCGCATTGATGTCAACTCACTGCAAGACTTCACATCAGTATATTTATCCCCCTTTGACACAATGACAAAGGGTCAGGGTACTTAATTCTCCCCCCTTTGATTCATGCTTATCTCCTTCTTAGTCAAATATTCGCTTAATGATTACAATCGATATTGAGACATACAACACTGAACTTTCCCTTGGGTCAGCATGTGGTGCAAGAGATATAGATGCTGCTATGAACTCCTCCTAAACCATATAACTACTTGTAAACTTAAGTGCATGAGGTAGGTGACACAACTCCCAACTTGTGTCTTAAGTACTCAAAAGTGCTTACCAACAATGGTTTGGTGGAGATGTCTGCCACTTGTTCTCCTGTAGGGACATATTCCATCTTTACTTCTTGTCCTTCAACCTTCTCTCAAAGAAAATGATACTTTATGGCTATATGCTTTATCCTTGAATGCATCACCAGGTTCTTTGATATATTGATGGCACTTGAATTATCGCATCGGATGAGAATAGGATCAAAGATGTCCACATGTTTGTCCTTGAGGCTTTGCTTCATCCAAAGCAACTAAGAGAAGCATGTAGCAACAATAATGTATTCTACTTTATTAGTTGATAGGGAGACTTAATCCTGCTTCTTGCTGTGCCATGAGACCAACCATTCACCTAGGAAAAATGCACCACCACTTGTTCTCTTCCGGTTATCAATGCAACCAGCCCAATTAGTATCATTATATGCTTTCAAGATGAATTCCCCTTGTTTAGGGTACCACAATCCATAACTGAGTTCCCCTTGCAGGTACCTAAAAATTCTGCTTATGACATTCATATGTGACAACTTAGGTTTTGCTTGAAATCTAGCCACCATGCACACCACCTACACTATATTCGGTCTAAAAGCAGTAAGATACAATAAGCTGCCTATCATGGATCTATACAATGTTTGATCCACCACCCGTGATTCATCATTCTTGCTTAATTTTTTTCCGGTCACCACGGGGGTACTCACCGATTTGCATTCCTCCATTTGAAACTTCTTTAGCATGTCCTTTACATACTTGGTTTGTGAGATAAAGATTCCCTTATCTAGCTATGATATCTGCAAACTAAGGATGTATGTCAATTCTCCAGGCATTTACATCTCAAATTTTGACTGCATTTGATCAACAAAATCTTTGAAAAGAGTGTCCTTCTTGCCTCCAAAAATAATGTCATCTACATACACAATAACAATGACCAGGTGATTTCCATCTGCCTTGATGTATAGATTGCTACCAGCACTCCCCTTTTTGAATCGTTCCTCCTTCAGATATTGATCTAGCCTTGAAAACCATGTTATAGGAGTCTTCTTTAAACCATACACGGCTTTCTTCAATCGACACACAAAGGTTTCATCATCATGTAACAAAAACCCTTCTTGTTTCTCCATGTACACTTCTTCTAAATTTCCATTTAGGAAGGCAGATTTCACATCCATTTGATATACCTTATAACGATTGTAGGCAGAAAAGGCTAGAAACATTCTATTTGCTTCTAATCTAGCCACCAACACAAATGTTTCTTCAAAATCAATGCCCTCTACTTGAGAGTAACCCTTGCACACAAGTCTAGCTTTATGCGTAACAATTTTACCTTCTTCATTCATCTTATTTCGGTAGACCCATTTGGTGCCAATGATATTCTTGTCTTCCGGTCTAGGGACTAATTCCCAAGTCTTGTTTTTCTCAATCTGCTGCAACTCTTCTTCCATGGCATCTATCCCTTTCTAACTTTTGCTGGCCTCATTGAATGTTTTTTGTTTTACTTTAGTCATAAGGCAAAAATTGACTTGTTCATCATTCCGGGCAAGTCTTCTCCTAATCTTTAAACTGTCACTTTTGTTACCTAAAATCTACTCTTTCGGGTGGTTTATCTGCACATACCAGTTAGGAACTGTAGCGTCCTAAAATTGCGACACTTGCAATTTCGACTGCATTTGGGTCTTCACGATGGCGGCACAATGATGAACCTGAATGGAGACCCCGAAACCTATTTACGACACCAAAAACTGCATTTTCTGCACCTTGGCCTGATCCCTCCTTGCACCCTGCTGTCCCGGGAGGTGGGACCATGGCGCCCTGCGCCCTGGTCCCTGGCCCTATTTTGGGCCCGACCTCTTTTGGGCATCGGGTCTTTAAGTTTGCAATTCGGGAAATAATGTTTCCTGGTCGGCCTAAGGTCAGAAAAATCAGTCTATCAGCCCTAATTGACAAGTATATAAACTACATTTCCTCTTCCAAAAAAGGGGAGGAAGACATATGTGTGCAAAAGGCGGAAGCGATATTCAAACATTCAAGCATTCAAGCATTCCTTCAAACAATTGAGCATTCTAAGTCTCCATTCAAGGCTAGGTGTTGCATTCAAGACAAGGATTCAACCATTGAAGAGGAGATCACATACAACATACAACATACTACATACATTACACCTTCGCATATAAGAATACAAACATTCTTACAACAAGGTATCAGTACTTGTTTACATTACAAACATTTACATTTACAACATTCTCATTTCTTGGTTAATTCCAAAACCGGGGTTTGACCTAAAGGCAAACCCCTAATCCCTAACCCCCCAATCATCCTCTCTTTTCTGTGTGTAGGTTGCAGGTACGCGGCTGTAATTGAAGATCTTGAATCCTTGTGCAGAGACGAACAGATCCCCCTTCGTTTCGCGGATTTTTCGGAGGACCGTGTGCACGCCGGGCGCCATCGTCCCATCAACTTTCGCTCAAATTTGCAGGACAACACCGTCTCGACATTTTACTGCTAATTCGAGGTCCGCAGCTTCATCCCATATCCCTATCTCTGTTTATAAGTGAATCTTTCCTACTTTACATGCATTCCTAGTTCAATCATTCTATCTACATTCTTTACAAAAGAGGGTATCCTTGATGTCACAACTCTTGAAACTCATTTAGAATCCAATCTTGCATTGCATGGGATTGGATTTTGTGGGTTTCAACCGCTCTTTTGAATGTAAAGTCTCCCCTAAGTGAAAACCATCAACCCTAGTGACTCTCCCTTCTCTCTCCTTGGAGCTGGGGAGGGGAGAACAACTAGGGTTCGATTTTTCCGCTTTACAGGAACCTTTTTGGATGCCTCTTTTGGTTCATTGTCTAATTGAGCTTCTTCACCTTCATCACTTGCATCATCATATCGGTTTAGCTGTGCTTGTCTTCTTTTATGCATATCGTCATCAACTCTTATATACACACTCTTGATGTCTCTTCTTAGCCTTTTATTGTAGCACTTATAGGCCTTACTGTTAGTTGAGTAACCATGGAGGATTCCTTCATCACTTATGGAATCAAAACTACCTAAACCATCCATATCTCTCTTGATTAAACACTTTCTTCCTAATACCTTGAAGTACTTGACTGATGATTTCTAATCATACCACAACTCATAAAGTGTCTATCGACTGTTTGTTCTTAGTTGAACCCGGTTCAAGGTAAATGCATCAAAATTAACTACTTCCAATACATGTTTGACAAACTTTCCTCATTTAACATGCTTCTAGCCATCACCATGACTATCCTATTCTTACTTTCTACCACACCATTTTGTTGTGTCCTGGGGCCTGATTATTACCTTCTGATTCCATGTCTTTCACAATAATCTTCAAACTCATTTGATGTGAACTCTCCACCCCGGTCTGATCTTAGGCATTTCAGTTTGCACCCACTTTCCTTCTCTACCATCTTCCTAAAGATCTTGAATTTGTCAAATGCTTGTGATTTATCTTGTAGGAAAGTGACCCATTTCATTCTTGAATAGTCATCAATGAAGAGCATAAAATATCTTTCACTGGCAAGAGCTCTTGTCCTAGTCAGACCACACAGATCTGTATGTACAATTTCAAGTGGTCTTGAGGTGTTGTGTTCTTTTGTCTTGAAGCTCACTTTAGTTTGCTTCCCTTTCACACATTCATCACAAAATGTGCTCACCGGTTTGATAATTGGTGGTATATTTCTTACATACCCCTTTTTACTTATTGCAACTAGATCATCAAAATTTATGTTTCCTAATCTTTTGTGCCACAACTAGCTTTCATCCACTTATCCCAACATACATTGGGATTCAAAACATTCTTTCAAATTTTATAGATTACCATATGTCCTCTTTCCTTTGGCTACAATCTTATCGATACTCTCATTTTTTATCTGGCAGCCGGCAGAATCAAAGGTGAGTTTATAACCTTTGTCAAACATCTGAGTCACACTTAGAAAATTGTGCTTCAGGCCTTCCACATAATACACATCATGCGCTTTCAGTTTGCCGTCAATGTTTAGACTACCTTTTCCCTTTATTTTGATGGATGAGTTGTCTCCAAATCTCACTGAACCACCATTTCAATCTTCAAGCTTTATAAATTTCTTTTTATCACCGGTCATGTGGTTGGAACAACCACTTTCTCCAACCCATATATTTCTTCTTTCATCATGTAGGGAAGTCTTCACTATCAGACTGGATTATGCTTCGTCATTTTCTTTGTTAATCCAAACTGTTTGAGTTTCCTTCTTCTTATCAGCTGCAACTTTATGCTTCGATTTGGCTACTGGTTTCTGACTAGGATTTGTCCTCTTCTGTTTGATTTTCCTATTCTTGCACATCTTTTCTATATGTCCAAACTCTTTACAATTATAGAATTTCACATTTACATTGGAAGATGAATCTTTGTAACTATTGCAAGACACCTGTTTACTCTTCCTACATTCAATACTCTTATGACCAAATCCATTGCACTAATAACAAACAACATTCATATCCCAGAGTGATTAAATGGATTTATAATTTCATAACTCATAGTGGGATTATTGGTTATTCTACAATAAGCTAACCTATGTCCAAATTTATTATACCGGTAATAGTAACCATGAAAGTTTATAACATACCAGTTAGGTTGTCTTGGTCTTGCAAATGTCTATCTCACCAGGGGTATTCCTTTCATGCTGCTAACTCTCATGAATCCTCCATGATCAACTCTTGCATTTTTCCTAAGATCTGTACTCCTGTACATTGAGTGTGGCCTTCAGTTCATTGATTGTGCATACTGGTTTGTGTGGCGGTTTCTAATAGCTTCTGCATAAGTCTCTTTATCAACATCCTTGCTTACTGTGAATGTGTTCTTGTCTTCACCTTCACTAGAAGTAAACTGAATCTCCTTACTGGAGGTGTCTTCACTGTTTTATATTTGTCCTTCTTCAAATCCTAAGCCAGCGGTATCTTTAGATTGCTTGTGTTTGGTCAACATCTTGTCTAAGGCTTCTGTGCTACCCTCATTTTTGCTCCTCATTTTCAGTTCATCCTTATTCTCTTCAAGCTCTTTTTTGAGCTTCACTATTTCTGCTTCCAGATCTTGATGCTCCATTTCGTTCCTCATCAGATCAGAGGATGTAAGTTCACATATCCTCTTGGCTTCTTCCAAGAGGAGTTTCAAGTCAGATATAACTTGATTGGACTCATCTAGGGATTGCTTCAAGAGACCTTGTTCTTTTGCTGCAGAAAGCTTGACCTTCTTGAGTTCTACTCTTGTCTTACTTAACTCCTCTAGAGCACTTATGAGCTCACCTTCTAGATCCACTTTGGCTTCAATGTCTTCTTATTCCTCATCTTCACTAATTGGTTCATCTAGAGTCATAAAGAGATTAATTTTTCACTCATTTTCATGGGAATCATCTTCTGATGCACTTTCTTCATCTATGGCTTCATTCTTAATAGTATATAAGCTATTATGCTTCTGATAGCTTCTTCTTCCTTTCCAGTAGACATTCCTTTCTTTGTCTTTATCGACAGATCTACCAAAACTTCTTTTCTCATCTCCACCGGTTTTATTATAAGGACATTTTGTAGCAAAGTGTCCAACTTTACCATAATTGAAGCATTTGAGCAGTAACTTTCCTCTATACTGGTCAGATCCTCTCTTGAGATTTCTGACAAATTTTTCTACCTCTGCATCCAATTCTTCACCAGATTCTTTATGATCAACCTTCTAGATCCACTTCGGCTTCAATGTCTTATTCTTCGTCATCTTTACCACCCGGTTCATCTAGAGCCATAAAGAAATTAATTTCTCTTTCTTTTTCATGGAACTCATCTTCTGATGCACTTTCTTCATCTGTGGCATCATCCTTAATAGTATATAAGCTATTATGCTTCCGGTTGCTTCTTCTTCCTTGCCGGTAGACACTCCTTTCTTTGTATTTACCGATAGATCTTCCAAAACTTCTTTTCTCATCTCCACCGGTTTCATTATAAGGATATTTTGTAGCAAAGTGTCCAACTTTACCACAATTGAAGCATTTGAGTGGTAACTTTCCTTTATACTTGTTGGATCCTCTCTTGAGATTTCTAACAAAGCTTGCTACCTCTGCATCTGAGTCTTCACTAGATCCTTTATGAGCAACCTCTTGCTTGCCCTTTTTGGTGGAGTTGAACACTACCTATTTCCTTGAAGTTGTTTCATAGGTTGTTCTTATTTCATAAGCTATTAGAGAGCCAAATAGTTCATCTATTGTGAAGGTCTTCAGATCCTTGACTTCCTCTATGGTAGAAACCTTAGTATCATACTTAGATGTGAGAGATCTAAGTACCTTCTTGACAATAATCTCATCAATAATTTCTTCTCCAAGTCCTCTGATGGTGTTCACAGTTTCATCTACTCTGTGAAGGTATTCTGCAATATTTTCTTCATCTTTCATCTTGATGCCTTCAAGCCAACCTCTTAGTGATTGTAGCTTGGCCTCTTTAACTTTGACATCTGCTTCAAATAATCTCTGCAATTTAACCCAAGTCTCCTTGGTGGATGCACAGTGCATGACCTTGACAAACTCATTATCAGACAACCCACTAAAGATAGCATGTTTATCCTTTGCATTATTTTCACACTCCTTAGCATTCAGATTGGTGGGAGGAACACTAGGGACAATATACCCATTCTTGACAAACATCCACACATACAAACCAAGAGAGGAAATATAGGTCTCCATTCTTCTACTCCAGAAGGCATAGCTAGATCCATCAAACATGGGGTTTTTTGAGGAGGCCGACTCATTTCTTGCCTTTGTGTTTTTTCACTAGAATCTACCCAAGGTACAAAAATCTTTAATCAACCTAGAACTTAAGCTCTGATACCAATTTTTGAACACAATGTACCACTGAGAGGGGGGTGAATCAGTGGTTCCTAAAATCTTTTCTTTTTAAACCAAGCTTGGAATACCGGTTATCAACCTAAACACTAAACCAACAAACTGGTAAGATAAGAGTGTATATCAAAAGAGATAAACACACAAATGCATAACCCACAACACCAGATGTTTGAGGAAAACCCTATATGGGAAAACCTTAGTGAGAAATGCTGTCAGAGTCTACTGCTCCAATCCAGCCTCAAAATGAAACAATCAGATTACAACAATTTAGGGTACCAACCCAAGGAGTAGCAACCCCTACTGATTTAGGGAATCAACCCAAGGAGCACCAACCCCTGCACCAAGCTCCAACTCGATGTTATATAATGAAATACAATTTTGATACAGTGGTAGCACCTGGTTGCAAATGAGTTCTACAATGCCTGATCAATGGATTTCTATCAGTTAACAAACTCTTCTTCTTCACTGGTTCTCACACTGCCGGTTATCATATTTCTCTCTTTGATCAATCACCGGTTACTCCCAGCCTTTCTTCTCTCTCTCTCTCTCTCAGCCTCACACTTCATAGTGTCACTCTTAGATGCCTTCCTAACCAATCACCCCTCACCAGTACGCTTGACTGTTAGAACTACAACAGTTTGCCAGTTACTTTGTCTCTATCGGTTAGACCCTCTTAATGGTTACTTGCTTACACACACTCTAACTCTCTGATAAATAACTCTAAGGTAGATTATCTTTATTTCTCGGACTCTCTTTTCCTCAACCTCACATCAAGCATCAATTGATTTTAGTCTCGAGCTCACATATTTATCTTTTAGGGTTCCCACCAAAGCAACATTCAAATGATGTCGTGTTAGGTTTAACCTTCACCAACTCGATCTGTATTATATTTGATCAGATCTACTTTTCTAGAATGATGAACTGCATGTCATCGATCAAAACCACCAACACCTCAGTTTTTGATGTATATTTTCTATTTTAGGATGTCTATGACATGCTTTTCTGTATTTCTCTATCAAATGCCATTAATGGCTCCACTATTTCCATCAACAAGCAGGTACAATGATCATCTCTTCTTGCAGGGTCAATTCAATCATCTTTCCACCTTATCTTCATCAAGGCACAATATTCTGCCATCCTCCCATGCTTTGTGGGTTCTTCCCTAAAGTGGACCTTCTTGCTGACTATTACGTTGATGAATACTTCATTGACCTTAGTGCGACTTCCACTTGGTTTCCACCTGCCATCCTTGTTGACATTCACCTATGCTCGGTTTTCTATGTCAGTTTGGCATCCTTCACTGACCAAGATTGACTACAGGTTCAAATCACCTTACTGGTATAACTTAACTTCATCAGTGGGCCTTCATACTTGCTGACCTCTTCTCTATCAGTGGATCAACTTGGCCTTCCATCAAACATGGTTGTCCAACTACTCTGTCCATTTACCGGCAACATTAAACTTCTCTATGTATACTGGTTCACATCCTTTAGTTCTTCTTTTGCTTGCTTTCTTTTCCTTGCCAGTGGTCCTACTTTATCGATAGATGATGCATCTCATGTGTACTGGTAACCTACCTTCTATCTGCTTACCCACATATGGATTGAAATCATCATGTTTTACTTCTCCCATATCGGTCACCACTTCTTACTAACCAGTGACCATGCCAAATCAATTGACATCAATGCCAACCTAATGCCAAAAATACCAACAATCTCCCCCTTTGGCATTGATGTCAACTCACTGCAAGAATTCACATCGGTAGATTTATCCCCCTTTGACACAATGATAAAGGTTCAAGGTACTTCATTCTTCCCCCTTTGATTCATACTTATCTCCCCCTTAGTCAAATCTTTGCTTAGTAATTATAGTTGGTACTGAGACATAAAACCCTGAACTTTCCCTAGGGTCGGCATGTGGTTAAAGAGGTATAGATGCTTCTATAAACTCCCCCTGAACCATATAAATCCTTACAAACTTAAGTGCATGAGGCAGGTGACACAACTCCCAACTTGTGTCTTAAGTACTCAAAATTTTTTACCGATAATGGTTTGGTGAAGATGTATGCCACTTGTTCTCCTATAGGGACATATTCCATCTTTACTTCCTATCATTCACTCTTCTCTTAGAGAAAATGATACTTGATGGCTATATGCTTTGTCCTTGAATGCATCATCGGGTTCTTTGATATATTGATGTTACTTGAATTATCACATCAGATGAGAATAGGATCAGAGATGTCCACATGTATGTCCTTGAGGGTTTTCTTCATCCAAAGCACCTGAGAGAAGCATGTAGCAACAACAATGTATTCTACTTCAATAGTTGATAGGGAGACTGGATATTGCTTCTCTCTATGCCATGAGACCAACCGGTCACCTAGGAAGAATGTACCACCACTTATGCTCATTCGATCATCAATAGAACCTGCCCAATCAGTATCAATATATGCTTCCAAGATGAATTCCCCTTGTTTAGGGTACCATAATCCATAACTGAGTGTCTCTTGCAGGTACCTTAATTTTATGGTTATGACATTCATATGTGACTGCTTAGGTGTTTCTTGAAATCTAGCCACCATGTACTCGACCTGGACTATATCTTGTCTAGAAGAAGTAAGATAGTATAAGCTGCCTATCCTAGATCTATACAATGTTTGATCCACCATCGATAATTCATCATTCTTTCTTAATTTGTTTCCAGTCATCATCAGGGTACTCACTGGTTTGCAGTCCTCCATTTGAAACTTCTTTAGCATGTCCTTTACATATTGGTTTGTGAGATAAATATTCCCTTATCTAGTTGTGATATTTGCAAACCAAGGAAGTATGTCAATTCTCCAAGCATTGACATCTCAAATTTTGACTGCATCTGATCAATAAAACTTTACAAAGAGTGTCCTTGTTGCCTCTAAAAATGATGTCATCTACATACACAACCACAATGATCAAGTGATTTACATCTGCCTTGATGTATAGATTGGTGTCAACACTCCCCTTTTTCAATCCTTTCTACTTCAGATACTAATCTAGTCTTGAATACCATGCTCTAGGAGCCTGCTTTAAACCATACATAGATTTCTTCAATCGACACACAAAGGTTTCATTATCATGTAACAAAAACCCTTTTGATTGCTCCATGTACACTTCTTCTTCCAAATTTACATTTAGGAAGGTCGATTTCACATCCATTTGATATACCTTATAACCCTTGTAGGCAAAAAAGGCTAGAAACATTCTAATTGCTTCTAATCTAGCCAACAGTGAAAATGTTTCTTCAAAATCAATGCCCTCTACTTGAGAGTAACCCTTGCAAACAAGTCTATCTTTTTGCCTAACAATTTTACCTTCTTCATTCATCTTATTCCGATAGACCCATTTGGTGCCAATGATTCTTGTCTTTTGGTCTAGGGACTAATTCCCAAGTCTTATTCTTCTCAATATGCTGCAACTTTTCTTCCATCACATCCATCTATTTCTGACTTTTGCGGGCCTCATTGAATGTTTTAGGTTCTACTTCAATCATAACGCATAAATTGATTTGTTCATCATTTTGGACAAGTCTTCTCCTAGTTTGCACACTGTCACTTTTGTTACCTTAAATCAGCTTTTCTGGGTGGTTTATTTGCACATACCGGTTAGGGACCTTTTTGGATGCTTCTTCTGGTTCATTGTGTGATTGAGCTTCTTCACCTTCATCACCAGAATCATCATACCGGTTTACCTGTGCTTGTCTTCCTTTATGCATATCCTCATCAACTCTTACATGCACATTCTTAATGACTCGTGTTAGCCTTTTGTTGTAGCACTTATATTCCTTATTGCTAGTTGAGTAACTGAGGAAGATTCCTTCATCACTTCTGGAATCAAAACAACCTAAACCATCCATATCTCTCTTGAAAAAATACTTACTTCCAAAAACCTTTATGTACTTGACTGATGATTTCCAGTTATAGTACAACTCATAAGGTGTCAATTTGTTGTTTATTCTTAGTTGAACTCAGATCAAGGTATATGCAACAGTATAAATCACTTCCTTCCAATACATGTACGACAAACTTGCCTCATTTAACATGGTTCTAGCCATCTCCTTGACTATCCTATTCTTCCCTTCTACCACACCATTTTGTTGTGGTTTCTTCGGGGATGAATATTGCCTTCTGATTCCATGTCTTTTATAGTAATCTTCAAACTCATTTGATGTGAACTCTCCACCCTGGTCTGATCTTAGGCATTTCAGTTTGCACCCACTTTCCTTCTCTACCATCTTCCTAAAGATCTTGAATCTATCAAATGCTTGTGATTTATCTTGTAGGAAAGTGACCCATGTCATTCTTGAATAGTCATCAATGAAGAGCATAAAATATCTTTCGTCGGCAAGAGATCTTGTCCTAGTCGGACCACACAGATCTCTATGTACAATTTCAAGCGGTCTTTAGGTTTTGTGTTCTTTTGTCTTGAAGCTCAATTTAGTCTTCTTCCCTTTCACACAATCATCACAAAATGTGCTCATTGGTTTGATAATTAGTGGTATATTTCTTACATACCCCTTTTTACTTACTACAACTAGATCATCAAAATTTATGTGGCCTAATCTTCTGTGCCACAAAAAACTTTCATCCACTTGTCCCAACATACATTGGGATTCAAAAAATTCTTTTAGATTGTATACATTATCATCTTTCCTCTTGCCTTTGGCTACAATCTGACCGATACTCTTGTTTTTTATCTTACAACCGGTAGAATCAAAGGTGAATTTATAACCTTTGTCACACATCTGACTCACACTCAACAAATTTTGCTTTAGGACTTCCACAAAATATACATCATGTGCTTTGATTTTTCCATCAATGTTTAGATTACCTTTTCCCTTTATTTTGATGGATGAGCTGTCTCCAAATCTCACTGAACCATCATTCCAATCTTCAAGCTTGATAAATTTATTTTTATCACCAATCATGTGGTCGGAACAACCACTGTCTACAACCCATAGATTTCCTCTTTCGGCATGTTGGGCAGTCTGCATTATCTGACTTGATTCTGCTTTGTCCTTCTCTTTCTCAACCCAAACCAGTTGAGTTTCCTTCTTCTTATCAGCTGCAACTTTGTGCTCTAATTTGGCTACTGGTTCCTGATCAGGATTTGTCCTCTTCGGTTTGATTTTCCTTTTCTTGCACAAATTTTCTATATGTGAAAACTCTTAACAGTTATAGTATTTCACATTTACATTGAAAAATGAATCTTTGTAACTATTGTAGGACGCTACTTTACTCTTCCTACATTATAAACTCTTATGACTAAATCCATTGCACTGATAACGATCAACATTCATATCCCAGAGTGCATTAAATGGATTTCTACTTTGATAACTCATAGTGGGATTATTGATTAATCTACAATAAGCTAACCTATGTCCAAATTTGTTACATCGATAATAGTAACCATGAAAGTTTGAAACATACCATTTAGGTTGCGTTGGTCCTTTAAATGTCTATCTCACTAGGGGTCTTCCTTTCATTCTGCTAACTCTCGTGAATTCTTCATGATCAACTCTTGCATTTCTCTTAAGATCTGCATTCTGGTACATTGAGTGTGGCCTCCAGTTCATTGATTATGTGTACTAGTTTGTTTGGCGGTTTCTAAAAGCTTTTGCATAAGTCTTTTTATCGGTATCCTTTCTTACTACGAATGTCTTCTTCTCTTCACCTTCACTAGAAGAAGTAAACTGTATCTCCTTACCGGACGTGTCTTCACTGTTTGAACTTTGTCCTTCTTCAAATCCTTAGCCACCGATATCTTTAGATTTCTTCTATTTGCTCAACATCTTGTCTAAGGATTTTGTGCTACCCTCATATTTGCTCCTCATTTTCAGTTCATCCTTACTCTCTTCAAGTTCTTTTCTGAGTTTCACTATTTTTGCTTCTTGATCTTGATGCTCCTTTTCCATCTTCATCAGATTAGAGGATGTAACTTCACATATCCTCTTGGCTTCTTTCAACTGGAGTTTCAAGTCAGATATAACGTGATTGGACTCATCTAGGGATTGCTTCAAGAGACCTTGTTCTTCTGTTATAGAAAGCGTGACCTTCTTAAGTTCTATTCTTGTCTTCTTAACTCCTCAGGAGCACTTATGAGCTCACCTTCTAGATCCACTTTGGCTTCAATATCTTCTTCTACCTCATCTTCACTAACTGGTTCATCTAGAGCCATAGAGATATTAATTTTTCTTTCATTTTCATGGCAATCATCTTCTGATGCACTTTCTTCATCTGTGGCATCATTGTTAATAGTATATAAGCTATTATGCTTCCGATAGCTTCTTCTTCCTTGCCGGTAGACATTCCTTTCTTTGTCTTTACCGACAGATCTACCAAAACTTCTTTTCTCATCTCCACCAGTTTCATTATAAGGACATTTTACAGCAAAGTGTCCAACTTTACCATAGTTGAAGCATTTGAGTGGTAACTTTCCTCTATACTTGTCGGATCCTCTTTTGAGATTTCTGACAGTTTTCTACCTTTGCATCTGAGTCTTCACTGGATCCTTACTGATCAACCTCTTCACCCTTTTTGGTGGAGTTGAATGCTTCTTCTTTCCTTGCAGACAGGATATAGATGGGGTACTTCGATTGCTGAGATTTTGAATAGACCCCTTATTGGTAAGTTTTTTTGAACTTTTCACCAGATTCCTAGTCTCTATACTCGTATTTACAATCCACATTTTGATTCTCAATCTGCGTAAGTTTTCCCCTTTATAGATTAACTTCCCCTCTATTATGTTGGAGTATATATATTTGGAATTGATTGAGATTTTGGCTAATCAAATGGGGATTTTTCTTAAACACAATCTTAGGCCTTTTGAACACACTTATCTTCCCATTCAAATGTGTTTGCTTTTAGATATACAAAAAAAACTTCCCCTAAGTCTCTTTTTATATAGTCAAAGTTTGGAGTATGTTCTCAAAAGATAGCCATTTAGACTCCACAACAGGTTATCGGTTACGGTGTTCATAGTTTGGGTTATTTTACTTCCGACTGTAAGTCATCTTGTGAGGGAGAAAGTATAGTGTGTCAGGATCCAGAGTCAAATGCTCTTCTTTGCTCAAAAATCCCAAGAATGGAGGTGGTTCCGGTAGCCCCTATTTTAGTTTTATCTTTTTCTCATAGTGGTAGCCTTATTAAAGCCTGCAAGGTCATATTTTCTCTTTAATAGATTCTATTTTGGACCAACTTATTTGTTAGTCATCACTTGAGATAGGAGTCAAATGTTTTATTGGGCAGATTACATCAATAATTTAAATCGTTCAGATTTCAGTATTTGTAGTCGAGGATTAATGAAGGTTGCGGTAATAATAATTTGGGCCATGGTTTTGATCTTACTTCTTCAACACCATTAGTATCCCTTACTTTGAGTGAGAATGTGGTGGGGCATTCCCATCCTTGCACTAAGCATTTCTACAGTTACCGAAAAATGGTTATCCTACATAATCAGAGGATGATAAATTATCTTCTTTTGGATGACCTCAAAGCACCTTTTCTGGTAGGTGCTTTCAATCATATTGTATGTGACAGTCTTTTTAAAACTTTTTGTCAAATAATAGAGGAGGCTGTAATCAAGTGTTAGCAGAAGAATTTTACTCTACTAAACCTTCCTCACATGTTCCCAAACCATCTTTGATCAATATGATAACTGTGAATGGTTATGAAACACCTAATAAACCCCTTTTCACAGTTGAAGGTGCTAATACTCTTCAAAATTCTCAACCTCTTAACAAGCCTATCTTTGTGGTTCAAGGTGGTTATAGTAATGATGCCTTTTTCACTCCTAACAAACTAGTTATTACCGTGCAAGCAGGATATACCACTAAGAGTCCTTATGGGTATGCTAAATAGATTACGGGAGAGAGTTCCAATTCAGTTGCCTGCACATATAATATGAGCAACAATAGGTAACATAATCCTGCTCGGATTATCCCTTCTTCACTTCCTACTTCTCAACCTATTTGTTCCACCAGCACCTCGTATCTCACAAACTCTTTGTAAGGAGTATGATCTTATTGAACAACTTAAAGCTACTCTTTCTAAGATATCTCTTTGGGATTTGATTCAAACTTCATCAGCACATCATGAAATGTTACAAGATTCTTTAAAGAGATTAGATGTCCCACCCATAGTGACACCTAATAATATAACTACTTTGATTGATCACATGAAAGAATCTAAAGATCAAATTGTATTCACACAAGAAGAGTTACCCTCCCATGAGATTCATCACCAATATGATCCTCTTATGATTGTTGTTCTTATCAATAGTAATGCTATAATAATAACCTTAATGGACAATGGATATGGCCTTAGCATAAGATTAAAGTGGATCGTTCTCTTATTCAACCTGATTCTCTTACTATCCGTTGCTTTGATAATGTTGCTAGATATTCTTTAGGTACTATAACCTTGCCTATTAAGGTGGGACCTATTATTTTACCTACACCTATTCATGTCGTGCCTAATAAGCTTACCTACAATATTCTATTAGGACGACCTTGGATTAATTATATGCAAGATGTCTTACATCTACTTTGCATAAGAAACTTAAGTTCATCTACAACAATAAGATTTATACTTTGTTTGCTGATACCAATTTACAAGCTCCATTACAAACCTCATCTTCTTGTTCAGCAACTTCTAATTCTTCTAAAAATACTCCTACATCTTCAAGTATGCCTATTTCCTTGACTACTCTTGATTCTTCTTCCACTCACACTGAATCAACGTCTCCTCCTAAGCATACTTTTTCACCAGAAAAAGTGCTCTTGGAGGACAATTGGGGGTCCTTAGATTTTACGATTGCCTTTGTAGGAGAATACAAAGTCTCTCCAAGATAACCTAAGACTAAAAGTGAAGATATGGTGGAACTAAAAAGCAACCCACTTTGTCTAAACAACTAGGTAACAATTTTGTGGCTGCTTCTAATTCAGACCTATATAGAATCTTCTTCTAATTCATCTAATTATGTCATTGAGACCTACGAGGCCCCACCATCTCTTTCCAATTTGGCATCCCTTTATGGACTGGGTTTTCACATTTTAGCTAATAGTGGATATAATGACAATGGTTGTGGCACAAATGAACAAGGGACTAAAGTTCCTTTAGAAAATAACATACGTGAAGCTTCATTTGGACTTGGATATAATTCTTCAAAGCCTAGAAAGGCTTCGAAAGGACCATCTATCAATGTCAGGGCTATATTTAGTAGTGATGATGACTTCCTTTCAATTAGATCATCCTCTACATCTCTCAACACTCATCACATTCATAAGGAGACCATTGGGGTTGACAAGTCTCTTTATGAATCTCCCCAAGAGATTTGCAATCTCACTTATGTGGCTTTACCTTTTATTCATACACTCTCTTTTATAAATAAGGTTCTAATGAATTATACTTATATCCCTCCCCTAAGGTTTATTTTATGTATGATGATATTTGTGTGCAAGAGGAGCGTGACTTGGTGGCTTATTTTTCTCCTACAAACTGCTTTCTTCATCAAAACATTTCAATACTTATCATCTTATACATTTTTTTTCTCTAATTGATGGTAGAGCATTTAACATGTCATATTCAAATTCTTCATCCAATATATCATATATTTAAAGGACATTAGTGGTTATTATGTTTCTCTTTACCATATGACATTGGTAGCTTATCTATTTGGGGCTCATTGTCATTCATGATAGTACAATTTCTTGTACAATCATACTCTGGAAAGCAACATAATAGCCTATGTTTGTCGCATCTCTTGTCTCTATGGGGGCAAGAATTAAATTTTAAACTTCTCTCCTTTAGATTAAAACTTTCCCCTTTTTGAAGTAGTGTCTTCTATAAGGATCTCTTATTCGATTGTAGAGGTGTATATCCCTATTAGGAATTGCCTCTCTCGTATTGGAACAAGTATCCCTAATAAGATCTAAAGTATAAGTTGTAGTGGGATACTTTGAAACTCTTTAATTCTTTCTTCATAGACTAATTGGAAAGGTCAAAGAATGTAATGACAAAATTTTTAGGCAACATTGTTTTGAGAAGTAATGGTATTACATTGGTAGGGATATCTAAGGTGGAAATCAAGACAAAGCCTTTGTATTAGAGAATAGTTGTAGTTAGCAAGTATTCAATGATGATGATGATTTGTTGAGATTCCTCTAATGTATATATGTGTACCATACATAATAGATTGAATTCGATGATTTTGTGGAATTTTTCGATTGTAAAGAGGCTGTATTTGGAAATGAAGTAATTCAGTTAAAGGCAAACAAAATTCCCAAAGGACTAGTTTCTCTCCAAAGAGTTTTTTGATAATAAGATAGTAGCTTATTGAAACCCTCACCAATTCATAAAGAGAATATAAAGAAGTTAACCTAGGGATTGAGGCTTCATCTAAAAAGGTTTATATTAGTAAGAAGATCAGTCCTACAATTAGAACAATGCTTATAACCTTGTTAAGGAAATATAAGCATGTCTTTTCTTGGTCTTATGATGACTTGAAATCCTATAGAGAGGATTTGTTCCAACATGAAATCCTTCTTAAATAGAATGACAAGCCCTTTAGGTAGAACCAAAGATCAATTAACCCAACATTAACACCCAAGATGCAAGAAGAACTAATGAACTTAAGAGATGGTTGAATCATTAAGCCGATTAGACATTCCACAGGGGTCTCAAATTTGGTGCCTAAAAGGAAGAAGAATGCAGATATACTTGGCTATGTGTAGATTTTAGAAAATTTAACATAGATTCATTAAAAGATAATTACCCACTACCTAACATGGAAGGAATGTTACAAAAGTTACAAGGTGTGAATTGTTATTTATGATAAATTGCTTCTTTGGGTACAACCAAGTGAAGGTTAAAAATTTAGAGAACTATAAAACAATCTCCAGTACTACATTAGGGAAATATGTATATGTCAGGGTTCTATTTGGATTAACCAATGCTAGAGAAACATTTCAAAGAGACATGGATGTTGCTTTCTCTAATTTAATTGATATTATTATGGTTCTTTATTAAGATGATTTAATTGTTTCTCAAAGAAAGTTGAAGACCATTGTATGAATCTTGAAAAAAATATTTACTAGGGCTCTAGAGTATGGGATATCCCTTAGCTCTAAGAAATGCACATTTTGTATAACAAAAGGAAAGCTTCTAGGCCATATTGTATCTAAGGATGGTATCAAGATTGATCTTAAGAGGGTAACAACTATTAAAAAAAATCTCATCCCTTAGATAGTTAAAGCAATATTTTTTTGCCAAATCAACTTTGAGAGAAGATTCATTTTAAATTTTGTAGAGATTGTTAAGGCAATTTCAAAGATGTTGAAGAATAATGCAAAAATCATGTGTGATGATAATGCAATTGATAATTTTTCAGAAATAAAGAGAGCAATCAAAGAAGCTCCAGTGCTAAAATCACCTAATTTCAATAAGCCTTCTCAAGTGTTTTCATTTACTTTATTTTATATTGTTGCAATAGTGATGTTGTAGAAAAGTAATGAGGGTTTAATAAACCCATAACATTCTTTAGTAAGTCCTTGCAAGCTATAGAGTTGAAATGTGGTATTGTAGAAAATCGAATCTATGCTTAAATAGTCAAAGTTGTGAAGAGCTTTAGACCCTATCTTGTGGGAGCAAAGGTAATAGCATATGTACCAAACAAAACTGTTAAGACATCTTTGTTCAACTAGATGTCATTGGCTAAAGATGTAGATGGATCAACAAGATCCAAAAAGTTTAACATTGATATTCAAACCATCGAGCAAGGGGACAAGGACTTGTTAAGTTGATGGCGGAGATAAATCTTGAGGCCACTCAAGTGGACATGATTGGAAAAGAATTTGGTGAAGTTTTTAGTTTACAAATATTTCCATGGTATGCCAATATTATACATTACTTAAGGAACTTATAAGTTGTTTAGAAGGCTTTATTGACAATAAAAAAGGACATTGAAATTACAAGGTCTCAAGTATGTGTTTTTAAATGGAGATTTTTATTGGAAGAATAGGGATGGTGGTCTATTATTTTTCCTAGATGAGTATCAAGCTAAGAAAGTATTGAAGGAAATGATTGAAGGAGTGTGGAGCCCCTTTCACAACCAAAACAACTGCTCACAAAGTTCTTATTATAGGTTATAATTGGCCTACCCTTTTTGCTAATGGTTATAAAATGGTAAGAATGGTCATAAAATGGTAAAAAAGTATGAGGCATGCCAAAAGTTTTCTACAAAGATAAAATATTTAGGTGCCTTTCCTCTTAGACATATTCAGAGTGAAGCCCCTTTTCATTAATGGGACATAGAATTTATTGGTGAAATCAATGAGAAAACTACTAGGAGATATAAGTGGATTCTAGTCGCCTCTAACTACTTTACAAAATGGATTGAAGTTATTTCCCCAAGGATAAGAAAAGTAGTCATTGATTTCATTATGGAAAATATTATTACCAAGTTTGAGTATCGGTGAGATTGATCATGGATAATGTTATACATGCTTCAGACCTAAAGAGTTCATTTATTTTTTCAACTCATATGGTATTGATGTGTCGAATTATTCACCATATCACCCATAAGGGAATGACCAAGTTGAGACCAGTAACAAGTCTCTTAAGAATATCATTAGGAGGATGTTAGGTTATAATAAGAAAGCTTAGGATTCAAAGTTGAGACTTGCACTATGGGCAAATATGGTTACTCTAAAAAAGGGTGACCTACTTGTAAAGTACCATTTGAGTTAGTCTATGGAGTTGATGCCACATTACCAGTAAATAAATTGCTGCCTATGTACAAGTTCATTCAAGAGAATGGTTAAGAAATTTATGATCCTATGGAGGATAGAATCAGTCAACTAACTAAATTAGATGAGATCATAAGAGATGCATAGAAGAATTATATCAAGTTGCAATAACAAGCCAATCTTTTGTTTGATAAAAGATATTCTGATAAATTTTTTGGGGTGGATGATTTGGTGGTTATGTGGAATGCCAAGACACAAGAAAAGAGAAATCATGGAAATTTTGAAGCCCTTTCATTATGCCCTTACCTCATTATAGAGATACATGGGCAAGATTCATATTTCCCATGAAATTTGAATGGTGAAGACTAAGAATTGCCAATGCATGGACAATTCCTGAAGAAATTGTTTGCTTGATCCAAATCCATGCACATTTGTACATATGTGTATTAAGGTGTAGTCTTGTATGTATAGTTTCCCTTTCTACTTTCTTGTTTGAGCTGTTTTATTTGTTTTTATCTAGTCTAGCCCCTGAAGATTTAAATCATCGTGTTGATCTTGCTATCGGCCTTACCCGACCAAAGCCATTATTATAAATTGCCAAAAAATCTAGTGTTTTAGGTATTTTTATTATGCAAGGTTTAAAATTTTTAAACCCTTAAGTATTTATTATGATCTATGTTATATTTTTGGATTGACTGGTTATTTATGGCTACCAATCACATTAGTCACAACTTATGCCTTTTATGTCATTTATGCAGCTGGTTCCTTTGGCATAGGAAGTTATTGTTACCCTTTTTTTAATATTTCCTAAGTCCTATTCCTTTTATTTTTCATTTACCATGTCCCTTTGTCCCCTCCATGATCCCTTTTTCCTAAAAAACATAAGTCTTCATGTGCATTTTATTGTTTTTAAGCTGTTTGGTAGTGTGTCCAAGAAGTGGGTCCCTTTTGTCCTAGCTGGCATTTTTTATGAAGGTGAAGCAAATCTTAGTTACACATAGAATTAGGAATATCCTAGGTGGGGGTGATGTAGTGAGCTATTCTTTTCACTAGGAGTACAACAGTTGGAGGTAACAAAAATATCCACATACAATTCATGTGCCATATTGTATGATTGCTTGGGCATGATCATCAAATTTGAAAATGCAAGACACATAACCCTTGTCCAATCCTCTTATTGTCTCAATCTCCCATCCCCTATTTTCCCAATTAACTTTTGCTAATTTATAGAATTCTATTTAAGAGGGGATACCTCTTAAAAAAATAAAATAATGATTTTCTTTGATATTTTGTAATATGCTCAACAACATCATCAGGGAGTTGAAACTCTAAGGTTTTTACATTGGTCCTCCATTCAAGAATCCTAACTTTTTTCTTCTTTTTCAACTATGTAGGTCAAAAATATATCTTACTTAATTCATCTCTATTTTCTCACCGATCAAGTTTGCACACTTTTTTCAACCATGCTTTGGTTTTCTACCTTAACCCCCTCCATGTTCTGGTTTTCTTCTGTAATATTTTTTAAGTAAATTTGTTAATGAATTTGAAAGTCCCTGATGCCTAGCCATGGATTTTAGTTTCATTTGCATCTAATATATATTCAAATTCATATTCAAATTTTTCATCAAATATATCATATATTTAAAGGACATTAGTGGCTATTATGTTTCTCTTTACCATATGACATTGGTAGCTTACCTATTTGGGGCTCATTGTCATTCATGATATTACAATTTTATGTGCAATCATACTTTGGAAAGCAATATAATAGCCTATGTTTGTTGCATCTCTTGTCTCTATGGGGGCAATAATTATTTTAAACATCTCTCCTTCTTTAGATTAAAACTTTCCCCTTTGTGAAGTAGTGTCTTCTATAAGGATCTCTTATTCGATTGTAGAGGTGTATATCCCTATTGGGAAATTCCTCTCTCATATTGGAACAAGTATCCCTAATAAGGATCCTAAGTACATATCCTTAATTAGGACCCCTTCCTTGGTGTTGTAAATCTCTAAGCATTCATCAAATTATTTTCTTTATTGAGTGGTATCTTTTATAAGGATCTCTTCTGTGTTGTGAACATGCTTATCCCTAATGAGGATATCTTTCATTCTTTTAGAAGAGTGTTTGACTTATAAATTATCTCTCTTTGATGTCCTTGTCTCTATACTTGGGGGGCAAGAATGGCATTTCAACCCTCTATTCTTTTCTCCAAAGAGTCACCTTTCCTTCGTTGAGTTGTTTTTTTATTTGATGTCATTTATTTATAGAATATGCATGTTCCTTGTTTAGGACCTATTGTTTGTTTGAAATGATACATCTTTCATGACTAATATCTCCTTAGTGAAAGTGTGTAATCCTTCACCAAGAATCCTCTTTTCCTAAATATTGGAGAAGGTGTGTATTCTTATTTTCCTTCTCTTCTTTTTTAAAGATGTTATCTTTATCAAATATTCCCACTATTATTCCTCCTTTTTCATAATTTAAAAGGTAATTCTTTTCCAAACCCTAATTGTGCTTTTTTTGCTTGATCTTTCATATCTTATGTTAGAGAGCTCCAATTATCACACTCTTGGTTATGTTGGAATTGTGGCTTAGTTCTCTTTCTTACCAAATGATTCTCCATTGGTTTTGATCTTGTATCAAACCTTGTCATGAGCATTTTTCATCAATTTTCCTTCACAATTCGATGTGGTAAACATGATACCCATTTTCAACTCACTAATTAGCAAGCTAAAATAGGGGGGACATATAGATATCCGTGAATTTCATCATTTCCTTAGTAAGCATTTAGCTGATTTTGTGATTTTATCTAACAATACGATATTGTAGGATGTGGTTCCTAACAGTTTACTGTAGATACCGCTGTGGGCTTCGTTCGATACCTTATGGATATATGCTTTTTCATGAAATGTTTAATTTTATATACTTTAGATTGCATATGCACGTAGTGTCATATGACCACTAAAGTGGGGGCTAAATGTAGCATCGTAAATTATACACCCTTGATTGGGTGGTCCAATTCCACACTTAGGTTAGCACCCACCCTAGTGTGTTGCATCTTTCATTTTAATTTCCCTTTAAGCATTTAACTAATTAATTTAATTAAATCTAAAGTCCTCTTTCATCCCTCTACACATCATAAAATTGGGCCCTTAATCCTAAGTGTGCCCCTTTTTATTTTATTCTTTTAATTAATTAATTCATCAAAAGCCCTAATTATGTCATATTTCGACCTTCAAGGCTCGATTTTGCATATCTAAACACCTTGAATTGTCACACCGAGCTAGGATTGACTTTGTAATCATGATATCGGGATCATTTTTTGGTGGTATTATAATATTTAAATCCAATTTGGTGCAAAATTTTATCATTTCTAGGCTGGCCTATAATCAAAAACAAATTTAGGGTTTCATACATATAACCTTTCCTTTCCTCATTTGAAAGATCAATCTACAAGCAATTGAAGGAGACTCTTATGAAGTAAAAGTATAGGTTATGTGGAGTCTTCAAGCTAAGTATGTTAAATAAGTTTGATATGGAGAATTGTAAACCTCCTCCTACTCCTTTAGCTATTGGATGTTGTAGTCACATAAATCTGTCCATTTTAATTAAATGAATATTTGCTATTTATTTGACTAAAAATCCACTAGCCAACAGTTATTTAAATTAATATTTAATTAATTCATCTTCAATCATTCTCCTATTAATTAAATAAATTATTGAATTTATTTTAATTAATTCATTAAACCAAATTCGCAATCAATTAAATGAATAAATTCTATTTATTCAATTTAATCCTCTTTCCTCTTTTAAATAAATTAAATAAAACATTTATTTAAAACATTTATTTCCCCCCCACTTGCATTTTCCTACATCTCCCACTTGCCCTTCCTAAATTCTTCTAGAACCTATCTAATCCTAATCATTTAGCCTAATCCATCCCCTAATTATTCTCACATTCCTAAGCAACTTGGAGTCACTTCTCAAAGACTTCAAAGTCTTTGAAAAGCATTTAATGCTTTGTGTGTTCAACAATTTAACCTCTAAAGTCTTCCAGACCACTTATGGCTCTTACATGACCATTTATGGTTAAACCTTGACTCAACCCTCATGTGACTCATGTGTCTCCTCAAGCATTTATTTCTTTGACCATGGTTATTCCTTTTACCTTTGCACAAGAGTTTATCTATTGGATAAAGGCTTTATTCTTTGAATAAATAATTTATTCACTCAACCCAACTTTGACCTTAACTCCCAAGTTAACTCTCAGGTCATGTCAAGCATTCAATGCTTATTTGCTCTCCTCTCAACCTATCTTATATTGACACTTGTCATCCTGGGATTGGGTTGAAAGTCCCAACATGGATTGGATATCATTCAATCCTGACCCTTGTTGAGATTACTCAATCTCAACCATCCATTGCTCCATTTTTTCTATAAATAGAGCCCATTTCTTCATAATCCAGATCCTAAAAACTTGTATGCATTTAATCTATAGTATATTTTAGAGAGAGCATTTAGCATAAATCACATATATTGTCATTTTAGACTAAAATTAATCTTAGTTCATTTCATAATATATCTAATTAGTTTGTTTTACACTTGCATAGCATAGTTAATCATCTACAATCTTGAACCTCCATAAGCATCTATAGTGCAAAAAGCTGCTAAGAGCTACACTAATTTGGAACTTGGAGAGGAAAGGAACAAAGGAGAAAGAGCTAAGAGCATGATAAAAGGCATTTGGAGATGTCTTGTGGTATTTACTTCCATAGTTAAAACCTTTATCATATTTTTAGTGTCTCTTTTGATATGCCTGCTTAGATTAGTTTTTGGTTGAATAACACTAACCTTTGATCCTTGTTTCTTGTTGTTTTTATGTGTTATATAACCACAGGTTTTAGTCTAACCTTGTTCATTTCGCCGAGCATCATTTGGTGAACCCGACGTGAATCCAACACAAGATTTTTCTACAAACTACTAACTTTTTTATCTAAATTGCCACATAGGTTGCGCTTTGGCGCTTTTTTCGCGCTTTAGCACTATTGTCATTTAGCAGTTTAGAGCTTTTGTTTCTACAATAGCGCTATTATCCAAAGTTCAGCGCTTCTGTTTATAGTCTAGCGCTTTTGTCTTTTTATTAGCGCTTTTGTCCTTCTGCATTAATATCCTTCTTTAGCACTTTTGTCTATACTTTTGTGCATTTGTGTTAAGTAGCGCTTCTGGTTTTACACAAAATAGTGCTATTGTAATAGAACGTTGTAGAAAAAATAGGCCTTGTAACCAATAAAAGTTTCTTCAGGCTTGTGGGAGCCCACCATGTTTTCGGATTTTTCTAACTAATCGTTTCATGTGCAGGTTTTGAACTAACCTCTTTTTGTACTAAAACACTTCTTTTGGTGCTTTAAAAATCATAAAAACAATCTTTATTTCTTGCAAGTGAGGATTCAAATTTTCATTTGGTGCTCTAAAAATCACAAAACAAATTTACTTTCATTGCAAGTTAGGGATACACTCTATTTTGGTGCTTAAAAAAAAACAACACAAATTTTATTTCCTTGCATCAAAATCCGGACTTAAAAATCACAATCCACACTTCCATTTTTGGGCAAATAAAAAGAACAATCAATTTGTCTCATTTTGCAAAAACGATTTACTTCATGCAAAATGTGTTTTCTATTAAGTTGACCAGGATTTCAAAATTCTTGTTTACTCAACATTTTGCCTTTGAAGTTAAAAAGAACATCATGGTTGTTGGAGCAACATCTCCAAATAGATAGAACATCATTGCAATGACAAGTTAAAAAGAACAAGTGTATTTTGTGTTTGGCACACTTGTGCAAAGTTTGTCGAGTTGTCCTACTTCTAACACACACTATCCTCTCCCTCGGCTTTTGTGGTCCTAGGTGCAAGAGAAAAGTGTTGATAACACTCAAGTTTTATCTTTTTAAGAGAGGCCTTCCAAGAGACAGATCACTCTTGGGAATGACCTCGCGCAGTAAATCCTTCGAGCCGCTATAGAAATCAGGTGTGAGAAAAAGTTGTAGCCTTGGGTATAGCTATTCCTATAGTGTAACTTGCCGAAAGGACAAATGGGCCCCACCACAAGTTACAAGGCTCTTAACACTAGTACATTCAGAGCTGATTTCCAACAACCGTTTGTCGGATTTTCAAAAAAATTTCATCGGAGTGTCGATAAAATCCACCGTCGAAAACTCAACATCGGATTGGTCGATGATGCCATGCCCGTCAGAAATTTGACAATCCAATGGAATCTGCCAACGGTCAAAGAAGTCGTCGATCGAAAGCTTGGTATTCGTCGTAATTCCGACGATGATCATTTTTATAAAAAAAATAATAATTATCATCGATATAAAAGAGCCATCGAAGGAAGGAAATGCTGAAAGGACTCACCGAAGATAATAACTTGATCGACAAAAGATATCGAAGAAAGCAGAGAGGGTCTTCATCGATGGGAAAAGTTCTCAAGGAAATAATACTATCGGTGCAACATAGAAAGGACCCACCGAAAGGAGTGTTTTCATCGAAAGAATAATATCAATTAGACAAAAAGAAGTTACATCGATAAAAGATATCGATGAGGATATAGGTTTCGAGGAGGTTAAACTTCATCGACAAAAGATATCGAAGAAAGCAGAGAGGGTCTTCATTGATGGGAAAAGTTCTCGAGGAAATAATACTATCGGTGCAACATAAAAAGGACCCACCGAAAGGAGCATTTTCATCAAAAGAATAATATCGATCAAACAAAAGAAAGCTACATCGATAAAAGATATCGATGAGGATATAGGTTTCGAGGATGTTAAAAGGCATGTTCTCGATATGCGTGGTTTTGCCGATGTAACTTTATCGGTGAAGAACGATAAGGGAAAATAAAGAAAAGCTTTGGCGAGATAATAGACTCATTCATCGACAGGGCATAGTGATATCGATGAAAGATGTATTTCGATGGAAAAATAAAGGACACCGAAGCCCAAGGTTTCTTCGACATAAGACCCGATCTATATCAGATATGTTTCGATGAGGAGACAGCCATACTGACTGAATATAGTATTTCGATGAAGGGAAAAAATACTTGATCGAAGTAATATTCGAAAGAAAAGTATTGTCGATAGAAACAAAGAGATTGATGGACTAAAGAAAGAAATGATCGAAAGACATATCCTCATTGAAATGATTATCGATTGCCACGAAAATCATAAACAAATCCCAGGGAAGGTCACATCGCCATTAAATTCAAACGTGTGCCTGAGTGACTGTTGTCCAAAGTGCCATTACTAACTGATTAAATACACCATAAGTAGTCGATCAACCATCGAAGGACACAACATTAAGGAATTCACAGGTGACGAACTGAAAGCAGGAATTGGGCGAATTCACAGATAAAGCTCAGTAATTCCAAGTAAGTTGTTTGCACATAGACCTCTTTTTCAAAATTCAAATGGAATCATCATCTAAAACTAATAAGACCAGAAAGGGAAAAGAACCTATCGCTGTAGAAGAAAAACCTAAAAGACAGAAAAGGGAAGGGCGTTCTTTGGCCCAGGACCTAATTGACCAGTGCCCATCATCCAGTTTGAGGTCCAAGAAGATTAGAGCTGATGAGGAAGGCCTAGAGGACCGGTTTGAGGATCTTGGAGACATATGGACAGAGTTGAGAGGGTATGACTTATTCATATATGGGTACAACACAAGAGTTTCCCCTCAACCTATCAACAATTTATGGCGATTGAACTTAGGAAGGTTAGTTGTGGCTAATGCATTCATGAATGTGGAGCTCATGAAGGCATTGGCAAACAAATATGACCCTAAAACCAGGACCATATATAACTACATGGGTGAGCCAATTCTTGCAATCACAAAGGAGGTTATCGACATTGTGTTTGAGTTGGATTGGGGATTTGAAGAATTGATTGACCTCAAGAAGTTAAAAAGTGAATATTTTAACCTAGAGAACATTTACAAAACATGGAGACTCCCTATACATAGACCTAGGAATGCAGGGTCCTTAGTGCCACTAGGTCAGGATGACAAAGCTCCCTATGATGTCAACTCTTTCCATCCATATTTCAAGTATACCTATTACTGTGTTGCCTAAGTGCTAGGGATAAAAGCCCATCCTTTGATGGATATTGCAGCCATGGTCATTTGTGTCGATTTGTAGTCTAAGGACCCCCTCTTCTTTGATTTTTCTGCTTATTTGGTTGAGGTTTTGAATCATGGGTTAGAAAAGTTAAAGGGGGATGTAATAAATGTTCATTTCAAGCATTATTACTTACTTATGCATATGCTATTGTATGTGGGCCAAGATGAAGGGTTATGGCCAAAAGAGTTATGTGTCAAGACATATGACAATGCTGGAATGAGAAAACCAGTGCAACTATGGGTTTCTTCATGGGACCAGAGGTATGTGAATAATCAATATTGGCATTTTGAGGAGTTCTTTGTCCAGCCATTATATAGACTATTGGGATGCCCGTGTGATCATGCCCTTGCACCAGAGGTTCAAATATTCCTAAGACCAAAAGATTTCGCTAAAGATCCCTCAATTGAACACAATTGGGGAGATTGGTATTGTTTTTCAGACTGCACACAAGTCAGGGTATACGGGTTCGAAGGGAGACCATACTTACTACCACTTACAATCCCTAATAGAGTGGCTTGTCTATAAATTGTGAGGCAACTATCAATAGTGAGTACAGAACATCTAACAAGCCATGGGAAACAATCAATTGTACCTAGGTTGTTAGTATTTTCAGATTTTATTGTGAAAAGTTCAAAGAGTTATGGCCTGCTGCAGACAAAATTGGATTATTATGGCATGGCTATAGGGGATCCAAGGCCCAATTTTGATCCTAAAGGATACATAAGGATAGCCTGGTCATCACAAAAGCTGAAGGTTGGAGAGCATAAATCTTACCTACTGGATGACCTCATTAAGAACATTGGCAGAGAAGAGGCCAAAGTGAAGCGAATAAAGTTTGAGAAAGTAATGCAGGCTTATAAATGGAAGCTTTTTAGAAGGAAAATGGATGAGAACGTGCTATAAAATATTGAAGACCCCTTGGAGTTGGCCAACAAACTTGTGGAGTGTGAATTGGAAATACTTGGGGGAGTCCCGCCTCATGTTTTTAGGGATTATATTGATACTATTAGGGATACAGAGCCTTTGGCTCATATGTCTCCTGCTTCCACATCTGGCATCGTTCCATTCACTCCTTGAGAGGATTACCCCCCTAGTTATGAAGAGGATACACCAATAGACTTGGCAACAGGACAACTAAATGTCTGAGAAGTGGCTGACATCAGATTCCTGGAGCATGAGGATTTCATTGCTGATAGCGACTTCATTGCTTCCAAGGAGTTCACCGCATTCCTATATCAACATAAAGGATCTCAAATTAGGAATAACATGAGAAATAGTGAAGAAGAGTAGCAGCTTCAAAAGTTACAAGAGGAGATGGATCTTGGGATGAGAGAAATGACACCTGAGAAGGGAAGACAGTTGCTTAAGGAAGCTAGTGTGCTATTATACTCTAGATGGGACATGAACTCTGCCTTTTTGTTTGATGGATTCCTCAAGAAACAAAACCCAAGTAGGAAAATGATGCCAAAAGAGATTGATAAACTCTTTAGAGGATCAGGATATGATCCAGATCAGAAGGCTCTTCTATGGTGGGCTATCTATCCCAAAGATAAAAGACCTATATTGGTTGATACAGAAGAAGCTTTTGGACATTTGATGGTGCACCAGGTTGGAAAGACTGACCCTAGAACAACTACCAAACTAAATTTGGATATCACTAAATTGAACCAAGATCAGATAGAGTTTCTGGTCCAAGAAAATTCTACATACAAAAGCCTATATGAGAAAACCGATGAAGAAAAATAGAGGCTAGAAGCAAGATTGCTTCAGATTGATACGGGTACCAGTCAAACAGGGATGACATACGGTGTTGACAGAGATGCCATGGATGCCTTGACAGATGCTATGTATTGGAGGAACAGGGCCAAAAAGACATCTTGACAAGTAGAAAAGGTACAACAAAAGATGGATAAGTTGATTATGGAGATCATTGAACATAGGTTCAGAAGTATGATGCAAGTTGCAGAAATCTATTGGAAAACATACACTAGAACAGTCAGAGCTTTGAAAGAGCATGAAAGGCTCAAGTCTCAGTTGGAAGGCTTGATGAATGACAACAGTCTGATTAATCCAGGTGAGAAAATTGAAGCCAAGGCTCACTTGAAGTCCCATGATGAATTGGCAAATCAATTAAGGAAAGAGCATGAGAGGCTGGACGATGGGAATACCCCTAGGGTGCCCTATTTTTACAAAAATGGTGAGTTAGTATCCTTGGAACAATGGAAACAAGAGTTCAGTGATGAGAAGAATCGAGCAGTAGCAGAGTTGGATCGGGACAAAGATTTGTCACTTTGTGTTAACAATATTCTATCCAATCATTTCCAGACAGAAATTGACATGAGGACACTAAACAATGACGTTCTAATGTATAAAGATGATAAGTACATTGAACACATAGGCATGCTGAACTTGTTTATCTTCTAGTTTGTTAACAAAAGTGCTAATTAATAGTTATGTGCTGAAAATCCACGATGGTTGGTGATAATGTATACCCTCATATAAATGAGGGAATTTTTGTAACAATAAGGATCATTAGAGAAGAAGTAGAATAGCCTCAGGCTTACTATTGTACCATTTTGTGAACATACATAATATAATCAATCATCTTTCCTTTGTGTATATGCTGTGGATTACTGCATCTTTCTATAGCTAGTTGCTTGTGATATTATCTAAAGGAGATAAGGTTACTTGTGTTCCTCCAGTAAAACTTTGTGTTTCATATTGTGGATTTGAATAAAATATTTACTTGCGAATATAGTTTTGTATATAGTGCGCATGCATATTATCTCAACCATGGTGCGCTTGCATATGTATATAGTTTTGTTTATAGGTGGAAAGCCTGAGGTTCAATGTCGAACTTGGTTGCTCTGATACCATATGTAATATTCCATTAATTCTATACTTAAAGAAAATAAATTGTGATCTATATTAAGATAAAAAATTGAGCATTTCAAAATAAAACATAACTACTTCAGTTGAAGGAGAAAACTAACTAAATGTTCTTCAACATAATTAGAATCTAACTAATTTATCTAAAAGGAAGGTAATCTTTTAACGATAAAAAACATTGAACAAATATTATTAAGCTAATCAATATGAGAAAGGAATTCAAATGGCAAGTTTCATTTTTGAGGGAAGAGATAAAGGTTCAGAGGTTACTGTTATCACTATTTAAAAAATGGATATTCTTTTCCATAATTGGCTAAGTCTATGAAATTCTTGGGTCTGGTATGGCCTTGTGACTTCTATTGCTTTGGGTCCTAAAGAGGGTTTAGGGTTTAGGTTTAATCACTTTCAAAATGTCTGAGAAAAAACCGTTATAATTCTATTTCCATGTTACTTTATTCGCTTAAGTAATGGGTCCTTTTGTCATGCAAAGTGTTCCCCCCATTGTTTC
Organism: Cryptomeria japonica; assembly: GCF_030272615.1. NCBI lineage: Eukaryota > Viridiplantae > Streptophyta > Pinopsida > Cupressales > Cupressaceae > Cryptomeria > Cryptomeria japonica. The sequence goes on from NC_081412.1 coordinate 473,377,683, forward strand.
TTACCTAGGCGGTCCTTTTAAATGTCTTAATTTTTATTCTCCTTTAAATTGCCTTTTCTAATGACCATTAGGCCTTGTAATTATCGCACAACTCTTAGTGAATTAGATGGCCTATGTGGATTCATGAACTCATGCTCGAAAGTTACCTATCACGAAGTAGCGAAAAGGTTTGGCGAGACCCAGCGATGAGGACTTGTTTCTTGTCTAAAGGGAAATCGGTTTGGAAAGAGATCAACGACCCACATTGATTCACAACCTAAAGATGCTCGTGGTTTACAAGTTGTGAAATGGCGAAAAGATGGTGGGCCTAGGTGAAGTGGTTAGTAGAAAGAGTAATAGCAGTGCAAGTCCCTGAGATCTGACGCCCTGCGTTGTTTCACGAGATAAAGATAATCGAGTTTTACCCTTCTGTGAAATAGAGAAAGGATTTGGTGGGCCCAACATCCAAGTTTCGTCTGAAGATTAAAGACCGATCATGTTCTATCTGATTGGATGGCCCTCGTTATTTCATGAGATAAAAGCGCACGTATTTTAACTATTGCGAAATAGTGAAAGGTTGTGGTGGGTCCTAGAAGCCGGCGGGTTTTCTAATGAGTAAAGAGTGAGTGGTTCAGAGAATAATCAATGGCCTGCGTTGCTTCACAACCCAAAGATGCTCGAGAGTTAGTTTTCACGAAGTGGTGAAATGATGTGGCATTCCAAGTGAGCAATCCAGAAGGTAGGGATCGCAAATCAAAAGGTTACACGTGTTCTCCAGATCACGTAAAACAAAGAACAAACTTGGTGACCAAGTGGTGGGCCCAACAAACAGAATGATATAAACTGAAGACAAAGAGGTGACTTGTCAGGCACAGGTGGCATTTCAGAAGTGGATCACGCTGAAGTCTTTCAGCGAGTAGGAAGTTGACATGTCAGTTCAAGAGGGATCTAATGCCAAAGTGAATGGTGCTGATTCAGAGGGTCCACATCTGCTGGTTCTAGCAGGTTGTTAAAGGAAGGGCATATCGAGAAGGATCTAACAACAGTCATTATTTCGCAACCTTTAAATGCATGATGGTTACCATTCGCAAAATAGCAAAAATGGTTAGCGTTAACCATTTTGAACGTGGTTAGTGATATAAACCACCAGGTTAGGACAATGTAAAGATCGATCAAGTTTCAGTTGATTGGATAGCTAGAGCAGCTTCGTGAGGTCAAGATGCAAGATGGTTACCCATCGCAAAATAGCGAAAGGATTTTCAACCTGTTGCCAAGCAAGGAAGAGTCAAAAGGGTAAAAGTGGTGCAAGTTCTATCTGATCCAATGATTGGCATCTTTTCACTAGATGAACATGAAAGAGCTTTACGCTCTGCGAAACAACAAAAGAGCAAAATGAAAAATATTCAGAGCAGTTTTGATCCGTTGGAGCCAAATTTTTGAATTCTTTCATGAATTCAATTCTGAAGGGACGGTTGAAGCGTGTGGTGTTAATGTCACAATTAAGGAGCCAAATTTCTGTATATATCCGTGCATCAATTGAACGAGGGTATCTTTTCACATAAGAAGTTGCAGAGAGAGCTGGTGTAGAGCAAAAGTTTGCAAACTGAAATCAGGTTCTCTTGCTCTTTGTTTACCCATTGCTTAAAGATTGTTGAATTGTGGTCTTGTCCTGTTAGAAAATTGATTTGATTGATAATTGGCTTAGTTGCATACTCCTAAAATGGGACCCATAAGAGAATTAACAGGGAAGGTAAATTACCAAGACCGAAATATTTGTGATGACTTTCTTGAGTAGTTAACCATGTCGACCAATGTCGGGGCTAGGGCCAAGGAGTTAGTGCCAGAAAACCCTCGTTTGAAAATTGGGGATGGTTTATATGATAAAGAAAATTGGTTGAGGGACCCTAAAATAGGGATATCCGGTCTGAATTTGTTTAAAGTGGGTTTTGGTCAGAGACATGCCCCTTCCCCTATGAATAGTACCTGGAATTTAGATGTAGGGAAGCTTGTGGTCCTAGGTGTTTTCATGGATGTAGATCTGTTGACTCTAATTGCATAGAACTATGACCCTGCTGCTAGATGCATTAGAAACATAAAGGGATCAGCCCTTGTCGAAATCAAATATGATGAATTTAGGAATGTCTTCAAGCTTAGTGAAGCTTCCAGCTACCTTGAGCCTATTGATTTTGAGGCATTAACCCAAGTTTACAATGCCCAAAGAGATCATCTTAGGAGTGGCCCATTGAGAGAATTTTTTGTCAAAATAGGGGGATTAACAGTTGTAGGCCCTAGCACAATGGAGCCATTTTCCCTGAATTTATTTACCTTGAGAGCTAAGGGTATGTACTGGACACTATGTCAAATTTTTGGAGAAGATGCTGAGAAAAACATGCCCATCCATTATATGTTAATGATTGCCCAAATTTTGAACCCTTCCCTGGCCATAAAATTTGACTTCGCTCCTTTCCTCCCTGATGCTATCCATGTAGGCTTAGTAGGAATTAAGAATGGTAAGGTAGACAAGCCATTTGGATGGTATTCCTTGTTGATGCATATGTTTCTATTCAAAGGGGTTGATTATTTTGCAAAAGAGATGGACCTGGTTAAGGTCAAGGATAAAGAGGAGACGCCAGTGCAATTATGGAGTACTGTTCTATCTTGGGATAGAGAGGATGCAAGTTATCTGAAGTTTGAAAGATGCTTTACATCTAAAATTAGAGTTCTCTTGTGTGCAGAAAACCCTAGGATTCCCAAGGCTCTTTTGGAATTCCTTAGGCCCAAAGAATTTGCAGAGGATATCAAGATTGTTCATAACTGGGGAGATATGTATCTATATCCCATTTCTACTATTTTTAGAGTGTTTTGATTTAGGGGTACCCCTTATCTACTGCCCTATCAGGTTCCATTAAAGATAGGGATTGCAGAAGTATTAAGACAGATTGGAGGAGTGCAGGAGGCCGATTTAACTAACAGGGGTAAAGGGACAATTTTCCCAACCATCAATATGGCTCATCATTTTGTAATTACCAAAGGTGGATGGAAGTATTTTAAAGAATTATTTAAGCCATACATGTTATCAACTGCAGTGTCAAGGTGTGCCGACCCTGAAGATTTCTTCAATGACATGTTGAGGAAGAGAGCAGTTTGTAAAATCAGGCCTCACCAATTCCAATTCCCTGAAGATTTGATCAGGAATGAATTTAGTCTATATGAGCACGAGTTAAGGAAGGAGAAGTGGATTGCATACAGAAGAGCCCTTGACATTATCCATCAATTTGATTCTAGTTATGATCCTCTCTCTAGTTTTACCCCTTTTGAAGAAAAGGTTAAATTCTTAATTCTTTATTTTGAAGATTTAATGCAAACCCTGAAGGAAAAAAGAGAAGGCATAATGCAGAATGATCTTGACAGGGCTAAATTGGTCCTAGCCAAGCCTGCCTTTGCTAAGGCTATTCCACCAAGTGATTATATAATGCACAAGAGATCTAAGTATACTATAATGATGCCAGTAACATGTGAACCTTCTACTTCTAGAGGGAAAAGGGCCATTGAATATACTATTTAGATTCAGGATTCACCTAAGAGGCAAAGGACATGTAAAGAAATTGAAACTGATGACCCTCAGTACTCTCCATCTCAGTCCCCTATTCATGTAGGAGATGAGCAAGTAGTGGCTGAGCAATTGATACAATTGGGGAGTCTGGGTGAAATTGCCTACACCTACAATGAGACTCAAGAAGGAATGCTAGAAGAGCCACCCTGTGCTGAAATGGATGTAACTAATGGTGAGCTACAGGGAAAAGAATTGGGAATTACTATCAAAAAAGCTAGTGAAGAATTCCTAGCTGACAGCAATTTTGTCACATCAGGAGCTTTTATGTAGTTTCTATGAAAGCAAAATATTGATCAATTCAAGATCAGATGTGAGCAAAGGGTAAATGAAGAGCCTCTTAAGGATGCAGCCCAAGTGGAGGAAGAGGTTAAACAAGAAATAATGGCTGAGTTCAAAACTATCACTCCTGAGGCTGGAATAGAGATAGTGGATAAGGCTGGTGTGCTAATCCTCCCTAAATGGGATATAGCTAATGCATTGGTTCTTGAAGCAGTCAGAAAGGAAACTAAGCCAATGAAGGGAGTGGTATTCAACAAAGATGACGCTTCTCTAGTTATGTGGTCCCTTAAAAGAGATGAAGGTAGAAGAAGGAAAGATACCTCACAGTCTAACCTTCTAGGAGCTATGATAGTCAGAAGAGTTCAGGATACAGGGGTAGTGGAAGCAGCTAGTACTATTTTAGAGACTGGTAAGTTCAATGTAGTAGTAGAAGAGAAGGAAGCAAACGAAAAGGCTGATATCTAAATTAGGTTGGAAACAATTTTAAAGGCTTATAATGAAGCCAAAAAGGAGGTAGCTAGCAAGGACACTATCATTGCCAAACTTCAAACTCAGTTGATGGGACAATACCAAGGAGGTGAGTCCTCTACCTTAGCAATTTCTTCTTCTCTAGCAAGGCCCCCACCTACTAGTCCCATCATAGAATTCCCTCCTTCTCCTATGCCTTTTGGTTTTCAACCAGCTGAGACTTATCAACATGAATTGGAAAAGTTGAAATAGGCTCAGGCCTTATTTGTAAATAAGTATGAGGAGAAGATAAAGGCTAGAATTTTGAGTTTTGCTGATTCCGTTGATGCTCCCATGGTACATATCAATATGAAGAGAATTTTTGACACTCTTTGTGAGTTAAATGAGGACAAAGCCATTCTAGAGCCTATTCTAAATAAGTGGATCCCGAGGGAAGTAGATTTAGAATTCATGTGTGTATCTTATGATGAAGCTGGAACCAATGCCACTATCAAATCCACATGTGAATTGACCAAAGGTTTGACAAAGCTGGCAGAAGGGAAAGCCAATGTGGAAAAGAAGGCTAATTTATATAGAAAAGAGTATACTGAGCACAAATTTGAACTTTTTCCTGGAGGTTTTATCAACCAAAATCAGATAAAGGACAAACAGGTATGGTTGGATGCGTTAGGAGCTAATCTATCTCTAAGGGAAAATGAAATAATCAATAAAGATGACACCTCATGATTTGTAAAAACAATTGAGGAAATAGAAAAGATCAAATCACATTATGGTTTCTTGGAGTCAGAAGTGAGGAAAATAAGGAACTCTTGGAAAAAGCTATTAAAGTTGAAGAAAAAGATTATTGGCTACTCATGGCCTACCGATGATGTTTTTCAAGAGTGGTCCAAAAAATATGCAGTGCAGGAAGAAGATGCTCCAGAGTTGTTACAAGAGGTTGCAACCGAGCAAAAAGTGCAAGAGGCCGAAGATGCTGAAAAGGACTTGTAACCGTTTCTTGGGGAGTATTTTTAGTTTGTAACAAACTCTTTTTGAAAAGGGGTCCGAAGCTTGTATGCATCCATGATTATATAAATGGATACCAGGACTAATGAAAAGGGGGATCGCAAGAATTTGTAAGAAAACTCTCCATAAATATATGTGGGATTTTCTAGTCTTATGGAGAATACTCTGAGTTTTGTAATACTTTTCAAAATTAATATCAATATACAGACTATGAACTTTCGAGCCTAGATTTTGTGTTGTCTTCTGGTTTACTTTCAAAAGTTTATTGGTTTCAATTTTGACTAATTTTAACATTGCAAGCACCAATGCATTATTAGTGTTCACCTCCATTGCTCAACTTGCGCATCCAGTTCTTGAGCTTAACAAACTCACTAGTTACCAATCATCTAAACAAGTCATCTACTTAATGTGTACCAACAATAATGGTTATTAACAACCATCATATGATAAATAGCTTACACTTGAGCCAACTAACTTACTGGTTTACTAACCAACTATCTAGCGAACTGCTTAATGTCTACTAAGAGTAATGGTCATAAATGACCATCATAATATAATTAACATACACTTGAGTCAGTTGATTCATTGGTTACAAAACTTCTAGGTTTAGCTGATCCAATTTGTTACATAACAGTCTCATGTCTACTCACATTAACGGTTTACAAGGACCTTCATGGGATTGTGACATAACCTAACAAGCCAACTACTACAAATCCCCTATCTCTAACAAGCTTCAACTATCATCATGGAATTAAACCTAATACAACATTGGTTCCCTTATTTAGCTAAATTAACACATCATATTATGACTCAACAAAAAATATAGTTCTAATATATTTTTTTGTCTTTCTATATTCCCAAAAGTATGCATCTAATTGATGATAAGAATCCTTCTTCAGGTCTTGCAACCATGGAGACTGATATAATCTGATTATAACCGATGTGAATTGATTCCAAGATGAACCATATTCGGTTGAACTATGAGTTAAGAGTGGAAAACAAATAAACATAGAATAGCTGCAAAATATAGCAAGGTATTGTGACTATAAGATAGAAACCATCCTAGGAGCCTCTAATATATCAAAAGTTGAGAAAGTAGCAAGTTTACTGTACGAAGAGAGTGATCACTATGAATTTGCAGTCAAGTTCAAAGCATTGATTTGTGGGAACAAAGGGTTTCATATGGGGATAGAGCAGTCTCATGAAATATCATGACAGTCATAATCATAATCTAAAGAGTAGTCAAATGTTCAAGATAGATTGGTGATAGTGCAGTCATTTTGTTGAGCATCAAATCTGAATTAAGTAAAATATCTTCATTTGAGAAATTAAATCATAGAAGCCATCTATCTTTAGAAGAAATCATCATTTTCATTGATACCGTATAACCCATAAGTTATCAAACAAGTCTAAAAGCATTCTATCGAAGTATCTAAGATTCAAATAGTATCGATGAGACCCAGTGATGTCTCATCAATATAAAAGGGGCATCAAAGAAAGAAAATTCCAATGAACTTTAGAAATGACTCATCGAAGATAGTAACTCCATCGATAAAAGATATCGAGGAAAGTGGAGATGGTTCTCATCGACAAGAAAAGGTCTTCGAGGATATACAAAAAGACTCACTGAAAGGGATGGTCCCACCAACAAAAGGTATCGAAGAAAGCAAAGGTGGCCCCCACTGATGAGAAAAGGCTTTTGAAGAAATAATATCATTGATGCAAGATAAAAAAAGATTCAGTGAAAGAAGCATTCTCATTGAAAAAGTGATATCGATAAAACAAAAGCAAGCTACATCGATAAATGATATCGACAAGGATATGAGTTTCAATGGGAGGACAAAAGAAGTCACCAAAGTCCAAAGTCTCTTCGACATGAAACCCGGTGGACAATAAAAATATTTTGATGAGAATGAGTTTCGAGGAGACTAAAAGGCATGTCTCTGATACACATGGTTTCATCGATAGAAGCCATCTCTCTTTGGAAGAAATTATCATTTTCATTGATACCATAATAACCCATAAGTTATTGAACAAGTCTAAAAGCATTCTATCAAAGTATCTAATATTCAAACAGTATCGATGAGACCCAATAATGTCTCATCGATATAAAAAGGGCATCGAAGAAAGCAAACGCCGATGAACTTCAGAAAGGACTCATCGAAGACAGTAACTCCATTGATAAAAGATATCGAGGAAAGTGGAGATGGTTCTCATCGAAAAGAAAAGGTCTTCAAGGATATAACACTATGGTGCAAAAAGACTCACCGAAAGGAATGGTCCCACCAACAAAAGGTATCGAAGAAAGCAGAGGTGGCCCCCACTGATGAGAAAAGTCTTTCGAAGAAACAATATCATTGATGCAAGATAAAGAAGATTCACCGAAAGAAGCATTCTCATCGAAAAAGTGATATCGATAAAAAAGAAGAAAACTACATCAAAAACAACTACAGAAGAAATCAGATCAAGATACTTAATCTGCTATAAAAAGCATTAGTAATTGAAAACAACTAGTGAGTAGGTATACCCACCTAGGTCCTGCAGAGCCTAAAGTGAGAGAGTTAGTAACCAAGTAGGTTCACTCTATAAGTTGGCCAAGTCAATTGGAGGGTTTGATCATAGGAGTTGGCATTTCCTTAGAACCTATCTAATCTCTTGATTTGAGACCCAACACATTCATTAATTGTTTTGGACATTTCAAGCTATGTTTTCCTAATAGATGGTCAAGTATAGAACAACAACACTTAGAAAATACAATCTAGAGAGATTGCAGTCTATAGTAAAGCCAATAGGCAGTCATACCTAGTACCAAATAAAATGACAGTAATCAAGTCTACTGAGTGAAAAAGAGCAGGGTATAAGTTTCTAAAAGGTCTTTTCAAACCTTGACAACAAATAACATGTTATTGTTGCAGCATTGTCAAAACTTGACAAGAACAACACCTTATTACCTCAAGAGGCATAGTAGTCATAGGGAAACTCATGTCAAATGTGCAACTCAATACAATAAATAATCTTAGTTTGTAGCCCTATAGCATCATAATGCAGTCCTTGACCAAGTATGCATACAAGAAACATCTAGTTCTATTAAGGCACAAGCATCAAAGTCAGAGGTTATGACAACTAGTCAAAAACATCAAGTACAAAAAGTTTAGTCTCAGTCACTAGAACACAATTTGCAACATGCATTAGGAGTTGTCCTCCTTACAAATAGTGCAACATTAAAAAGGTATTATCAAAGCTACAACCACAATTCAAAAAGGAAGCTTACAAAGATAGGACAAAGCTAGGTATAGTCATAAGTCAAGGCAAATACATAGTTGAAACTCAGTCCAAAATAGTGAAGAAGTGCAACAAATGACATGAGAAGTCTAAAGAAGTATTATAGCAATCATGAGTCAAGGATTAATGAAGAGATTTTTTGCATCCATGATACAATCCTTAAAAGCATCCATGATACAATCTCAAACACACTTTTTACCGTTCTCTTGGTGATTGTGCCCAATTGTGTATGTCTTGCTTATGTATGAAAATGGCATTTTGCAACTTTCCACCGACCATGTATTTGAGATGTCTTTGATTTAGATATGGCATGACCTTAGTCGTAGAGTGAGACTAGGGAGTTGGACCATCTCAACCATGGTGCACCTGCATGTGTATTCATTAAAGATTTTCATTTAATTTTAATCAACTAAAGAGCAATATTCATGACTTACAAGTAATAAAAAAACTTACAAGGATGAGGCATATTCAATACAAACAAGTAATAAAAAAACTTACAAGGATGATGCATATTCATAACTTTTGCAGTCCCACCTTGGATATCAACACTAGAAGCAACTCATATTGTTCGTGTACAGACAAGACAATATGGGAGTTCATTATACCCAACAAATTGTGGTGTTGTTGTTCGTGTTGGCTCTGTTGGACCCTACAATTAAGATTCAATATACATTATTCAATAAGATTAACTGTGCAACATAATGAAATATTGAAAATTGTGTTACCTTGTTGAGCTTCGCTTGGTTTCGAGAATAGTTTAATATTCTCTACTTAACAGGGCCAACCACGTGAAGGTGGAAGCTCATTTGGCCCCTCCCCCCCCCCTAACATCACTCTAAATTCCCCGTTAACATCTTATAACATTCATTCATTCATTCTTTCTACCATTAATAAAATATAGCATTCATTCATTAATATCACTTAACGTTCATTAACACATAACATTGATTAACATTAATTTAACACGCAACATTCATCAATATTAATTAACACATATCATCCATAACCATTAATTAGCACATAATTACATTCACTAACACATAAAAATCAGTCATTATCAAATAAGCTAGATTACAATCATTTCTTTCTTTGTTTTTTCTTTGAAGCTATGAAAAGACTAAGTGGAACATTGGTTTCTTCATCATTTCCCCCCTCTGCAGATGTTCCGCCAACTGCTCATGATCTCAATGTATGCCTAGTCCTATATTAAGGACAAGGACGCTGCAGCGAAGGGGGGTCCTCTGCAATAACAAAGAAAAGGGTTAAATTAAAAAGAAAAAAATTATTGTTACAAGTATTTCATTAATTTAGAGAACATAATTGTTGTGCTCTTTACCTAATGGGGCCACATCATTTTGTGTAGCCTCAACCTCAACATGTTGAACACCCTCTAGATTTGTTGGAGTTGAAATACTAAAGGTTACATTAATGCTGAACACCAATTGCAATTATATTTGTTTAAAGCAATAACAGTGGTCCTCTTTACCTGAATGGGGAACATCATGTTCTTGATGTTGTGTACCCAGATCATGCTCCACTTGCTCACCACCGACTACATGCTCTAAAATATTAACAAAAAAGATTATATTAATTACTACTCTAATTACAAATTAAGATGCTTAATTGTATTAATAGCTAGATAAATAAAGTTGAATAGCAAATGAATACCTCCACTACTGGGATGCACATGTGGAACTTCATGTGCAGGTGGTGTTTCACAATTAGTAGGCTGCATTCCAATGACATGCACATTGTTATCATTGCTTGCTTATTTAAAACAAATATAGTCACTTTATGTTGGAACTCAACATCAATTAGATTATTGGTAAAGTATTCAATTTGAAACAACTTCCATTTAGCATATTTACCTATGTGATGGATGCACTCGAATGTTGTGTATGCCCACTCAATTCTCGTAGCCAATCAACCACGACTGAATAGCCTTGCTGGTACGCAATTCTCTTGTCATCTTCTGTGGGTGCTCTATTGAATTTAGAGCCCTGCATTTTTGCTTGGTACCATGAATTTTGCTTGCATTGTTTGATAAAAAAAAAATGTTTGCAATTTATTAATATTGTCATGCAATATTTCATTTACATGAGATACTTACAATTTGTGCAGCAAGTTTCATGTAACCACTAGAGCCAAGTTTGTGTTGCCTGTGCTTTTCTTGCCTTGCCTTGGTTGCCTTTGATGTGTCACTCAGTCTATTAAAAGTTTGAAATATGTTAGATTATATAAATATAAAGAGTAATTAATTAGTACATAATTACATTGTGAATAGTATCCCGTACCTTCTTCTGGCATCTAGTGGTGTATTTCCTTTTTTCCTTTCAATTCTCTCCTTGGCATCCAAAATCAGGTCCTTCCACTCCCTCTCTGGAATCATAGGGGGACGCTCATACTTTAGGTTCCTCTCCAAATGGGTCTTGTATTGGTCCCTCACATACTTTAGATATGTGCCAGCTTTTTCAAGGAGCTTGGTTTTGTCAAAGGTGTCATTTCCAAACCACTCAACCATTTGGTTTGTCAATTCATCTTTTAACCATTTTTCTTGGTCATTTCACCTTTTAAAGCAAAAACAAACCTGTTAGATTCAGAAATGAACTGAAGCTACATTTATTACACTTCAAGAAATGGATCAAAGGTAAACTATTCCAGCAATGATATGAAATCAAAAGTGGATTAGGGTTAGTTCACATATGATGTACCACTTTTTACATATGGTGGGCCCAAATATCTGCAATGCAGTGTCACTAAGATGTTTATAGAAAATATCACTGCCTGCAAAAAAATCATGGGATCATTAGTCCAAAATGAGTGATCATAAAGTAAATTACAATTAGAGTATATATAATAATAATTTTAAAGTACCTGGAACCTTTTGTATCTTTAAGGGAAACATTTCTTCATCGCTCACCACCAATGTGACCTACAACATTCCCGTACTAGCAATACGAGAAGATCCAGGAAATGATGGTATGTTTTCAGCAGTAGTCGCCTCTAGCACATCCTAATGTGCATTTCCTCCTGTAAAAAATGAGTCCACTATGAAATGGCATAAGAATTCAAGAAAGAACGCTTGAAGGGAAATAAACACATGACAAAAGATAGAGCAAAAGAGGGATCTACCAATGGTGGGCGGGCCAATATGATGTGCACTAGAGGATGTTTGCATGCTACGTGTTGCCGACATTGTAGTCAGTAATACAGGTGAGGGTGACCTCTGATGAGGCGGTGGCGACATTTGCACAGTAACATTGACAACACCTAAAGAATAATAGATTAAATATATCAAACATTAAATATATGAAAAGTGCAAGAATTGTAAACAAGGATGAACCTTTATTTTGAAAATTGACAGTATCAAGTATGATGTGTTTTGGGTAGTCAGAGTGATAAGCCAAGAAAGTGATAATACAAGAAAATCGTCATCACCTGAAGATCTTGCAACACCCTAATCATGGGAATGA